>NC_091282.1:610529179-610848554 GCF_032444005.1 Ranitomeya imitator | reverse complement strand
TGCTGTATGTGTGTGCTGTACAGGAGAGGGGCTGCACCACAGCGGGGGCACTGCTGTACTGACTGCTGTATGTGTGTGCTGTACAAGAGAGGAGCTGCACCACAGCGGGGGCACTGCTATACTGACTGCTGTATGTGTGTGCTGTACAGGAGAGGAGCTGCACCACAGCGGGGGCACTGCTGTACTGACTGCTGTATGTGTGTGCTGTACAGGAGAGGAGCTGCACTACAGCGGGGGCACTGCTGTACTGACTGCTGTATGTGTGTGCTGTACAGGAGAGGAGCTGCACCACAGCGGGGGCACTGCTGTACTGACTGCTGTATGTGTGTGCTGTACAGGAGAGGAGCTGCTCCACAGCGGGGGCACTGCTGTACTGACTGCTGTATGTGTGTGCTGTACAGGAGAGGAGCTGCACCACAGCGGAGGCACTGCTGTACTGACTGCTGTATGTGTGTGCTGTACAGGAGAGGGGCTGCACCACAGCGGGGGCACTGCTGTACTGACTGCTGTATGTGTGTGCTGTACAAGAGAGGAGCTGCACCACAGCGGGGGCACTGCTATACTGACTGCTGTATGTGTGTGCTGTACAGGAGAGGAGCTGCACCACAGCGGGGGCACTGCTGTACTGACTGCTGTATGTGTGTGCTGTACAGGAGAGGAGCTGCACCACAGCGGGGGCACTGCTGTACTGACTGCTGTATGTGTGTGCTGTACAGGAGAGGGGCTGCACCACAGCGGGGGCACTGCTGTACTGACTGCTGTATGTGTGTGCTGTACAAGAGAGGAGCTGCTCCACAGCGGGGGCACTGCTGTACTGACTGCTGTATGTGTGTGCTGTACAGGAGAGGAGCTGCACCACAGCGGGGGCACTGCTGTACTGACTGCTGTATGTGTGTGCTGCACAGGAGAGGAGCTGCACCACAGCGGGGGCACTGCTGTACTGACTGCTGTATGTGTGTGCTGCACAGGAGAGGAGCTGCACCACAGCGGGGGCACTGCTGTACTGACTGCTGTATGTGTGTGCTGTACAGGAGAGGGGCTGCACCACAGCGGGGGCACTGCTGTACTGACTGCTGTATGTGTGTGCTGTACAGGAGAGGAGCTGCACCACAGCGGAGGCACTGCTGTACTGACTGCTGTATGTGTGTGCTGTACAGGAGAGGAGCTGCACCACAGCGGGGGCACTGCTGTACTGACTGCTGTATGTGTGTGCTGCAGAGGAGAGGAGCTGCACCACAGCGGGGGCACTGCTGTACTGACTGCTGTATGTGTGTGCTGTACAGGAGAGGAGCTGCACCACAGCGGGGGCACTGCTGTACTGACTGCTGTATGTTTGTGCTGTACAGGAGAGGAGCTGCATCACAGCGGGGGCACTGCTGTACTGACTGCTGTATGTGTGTGCTGTACAGGAGAGGAGCTGCATCACAGCGGGGGCACTGCTTTACTGACTGCTGTATGTGTGCTGTACAAGAGAGGAGCTGCACCACAGCGGGGGCACTGCTATACTGACTGCTGTATGTGTGCTGTACAAGAGAGGAGCTGCACCACAGCGGGGGCACTGCTGTACTGACTGCTGTATGTGTGTGCTGTACAAGAGAGGAGCTGCACCACAGCGGGGGCACTGCTGTACTGACTGCTGTATGTGTGCTGTACAGGAGAGGAGCTGCACCACAGCGGGGGCACTGCTGTACTGAATGCTATATGTGTGTGCTGCACAGGAGAGGAGCTGCACCACAGCGGGGCACTGCTGTACTGACTGCTGTATGTGTGTGCTGCACAGGAGTGGGGCTGCACCACAGCGGGGGCACTGCTGTACTGACTGCTGTATGTGTGTGTGCTGTACAAGAGAGGAGCTGCACCACAGCGGGGGCACTGCTGTACTGACTGCTGTATGTGTGTGCTGCACAGGAGAGGAGCTGCACCACAGCGGGGGCACTGCTGTACTGACTGCTGTATGTGTGTGCTGCAGAGGAGAGGAGCTGCACCACAGCGGGGGCACTGCTGTACTGACTGCTGTATGTGTGTGCTGCAGAGGAGAGGAGCTGCACCACAGCGGGGGCACTGATGTACTGACTGCTGTATGTCTGTGCTGCAGAGGAGAGGAGCTGCACCACAGCGGAGTCACTGCTGTACTGACTGCTGTATGTGTGTGCTGCACAGGAGAGGAGCTGCACCACAGCGGGGGCACTGCTGTACTGACTGCTGTATGTGTGTGCTGCACAGGAGAGGAGCTGCACCACAGCGGGGGCACTGCTGTACTGACTGCTGTATGTGTGTGCTGTACAGGAGAGGAGCTGCACCACAGCGGGGGCACTGCTGTACTGACTGCTGTGTGTGTGTGTGCTGCACAGGAGAGGAGCTGCACCACAGCGGGGGCACTGCTGTACTGACTGCTGTATGTGTGTGCTGTACAGGAGAGGAGCTGCACCACAGCGGAGGCACTGCTGTACTGACTGCTGTATGTGTGTGCTGTACAGGAGAGGAGCTGCACCACAGCGGGGGCACTGCTGTACTGACTGCTGTATGTGTGTGCTGTACAGGAGAGGGGCTGCACCACAGCGGGGGCACTGCTGTACTGACTGCTGTGTGTGTGCTGCAGAGGAGAGGAGCTGCACCACAGCGGGGGCACTGCTGTACTGACTGCTGTGTGTGTGTGTGTGCTGTACAGGAGAGGAGCTGTACCACAGCGGGGGCACTGCTGTACTGACTGCTGTATGTGTGCTGTACTGACTGCTGTATGTGTGTGCTGCACAGGAGAGGAGCTGCACCACAGCGGGGGCACTGCTGTACTGACTGCTGTATGTGTGTGCTGTACAGGAGAGGAGCTGCACCACAGCGGGGGCACTGCTGTACTGACTGCTGTATGTGTGCTGCACAGGAGAGGAGCTGCACCACAGCGGGGGCACTGCTATACTGACTGCTGTATGTGTGCTGTACAAGAGAGGAGCTGCACCACAGCGGGGGCACTGCTGTACTGACTGCTGTATGTGTGTGCTGTACAGGAGAGGAGCTGCACCACAGCGGGGGCACTGCTGTACTGACTGCTGTATGTGTGTGCTGTACAGGAGAGGAGCTGCACCACAGCGGGGGCACTGCTGTACTGACTGCTGTATGTGTGTGCTGTACAGGAGAGGAGCTGCACCACAGCGGGGGCACTGCTGTACTGACTGCTGTATGTGTGTGCTGTCCAGGAGAGGAGCTGCACCACAGCGGCGGCACTGCTGTACTGACTGCTGTATGTGTGTGCTGTACAGGAGAGGGGCTGCACCACAGCGGGGGCACTGCTGTACTGACTGCTGTATGTGTGTGCTGTACAGGAGAGGAGCTGCACCACAGCGGAGGCACTGCTGTACTGACTGCTGTATGTGTGTGCTGTACAGGAGAGGAGCTGCACCACAGCGGGGGCACTGCTGTACTGACTGCTGTATGTGTGTGCTGCAGAGGAGAGGAGCTGCACCACAGCGGGGGCACTGCTGTACTGACTGCTGTATGTGTGTGCTGTACAGGAGAGGAGCTGCACCACAGCGGGGGCACTGCTGTACTGACTGCTGTATGTGTGTGCTGTACAGGAGAGGGGCTGCACCACAGCGGGGGCACTGCTGTACTGACTGCTGTATGTGTGCTGTACAAGAGAGGAGCTACACCACAGCGGGGGCACTGCTATACTGACTGCTGTATGTGTGCTGTACAAGAGAGGAGCTGCACCACAGCGGGGGCACTGCTGTACTGACTGCTGTATGTGTGTGCTGCACAGGAGAGGAGCTGCACCACAGCGGGGGCACTGCTGTACTGACTGCTGTATGTGTGTGCTGTACAGGAGAGGAGCTGCACCACAGCGGGGGCACTGCTGTACTGACTGCTGTATGTGTGTGCTGTACAGGAG
This sequence comes from Ranitomeya imitator, assembly GCF_032444005.1. NCBI lineage: Eukaryota > Metazoa > Chordata > Amphibia > Anura > Dendrobatidae > Ranitomeya > Ranitomeya imitator. Next base: position 610,844,671 of record NC_091282.1, on the reverse strand, counting down.
AGGAGCTGCACCACAGCGGGGGCACTGCTGTACTGACTGCTGTATGTGTGTGCTGTACAGGAGAGGGGCTGCACAACAGCGGGGGCACTGCTGTACTGACTGCTGTATGTGTGTGCTGCACAGGAGAGGAGCTGCACCACAGCGGGGGCACTGCTGTACTGACTGCTGTATGTTTGTGCTGTACAGGAGAGGAGCTGCATCACAGCGGGGGCACTGCTGTACTGACTGCTGTATGTGTGCTGTACAAGAGAGGAGCTACACCACAGCGGGGGCACTGCTATACTGACTGCTGTGTGTGTGTGCTGTACAAGAGAGGAGCTGCACCACAGCGGGGGCACTGCTATACTGACTGCTGTATGTGTGCTGTACAAGAGAGGAGCTGCACCACAGCGGGGGCACTGCTGTACTGACTGCTGTATGTGTGTGCTGTACAGGAGAGGAGCTGCACCACAGCGGGGGCACTGCTGTACTGACTGCTGTATGTGTGTGCTGCAGAGGAGAGGAGCTGCACTACAGCGGGGGCACTGCTGTACTGACTGCTGTATGTGTGTGCTGTACAAGAGAGGAGCTGCACCACAGCGGGGGCACTGCTATACTGACTGCTGTGTGTGTGTGCTGTACAAGAGAGGAGCTGCACCACAGCGGGGGCACTGCTATACTGACTGCTGTATGTGTGCTGTACAAGAGAGGAGCTGCACCACAGCGGGGGCACTGCTGTACTGACTGCTGTATGTGTGTGCTGTACAGGAGAGGAGCTGCACCACAGCGGGGGCACTGCTGTACTGACTGCTGTGTGTGTGTGCTGTACAAGAGAGGAGCTGCACCACAGCGGGGGCACTGCTATACTGACTGCTGTATGTGTGCTGTACAAGAGAGGAGCTGCACCACAGCGGGGGCACTGCTGTACTGACTGCTGTATGTGTGTGCTGTACAGGAGAGGAGCTGCACCACAGCGGGGGCGCTGCTGTACTGACTGCTGTATGTGAGTGCTGTACAGGAGAGGAGCTGCACCACAGCGGGGGCACTGCTGTACTGACTGCTGTATGTGTGTGCTGTACAGGAGAGGGGCTGCACCACAGCGGGGGCACTGCTGTACTGACTGCTGTATGTGTGTGCTGTACAGGAGAGGAGCTGCACCACAGCGGAGGCACTGCTGTACTGACTGCTGTATGTGTGTGCTGTACAGGAGAGGAGCTGCACCACAGCGGGGGCACTGCTGTACTGACTGCTGTATGTGTGTGCTGCAGAGGAGAGGAGCTGCACTACAGCGGGGGCACTGCTGTACTGACTGCTGTATGTGTGTGCTGTACAGGAGAGGAGCTGCACCACAGCGGGGGCACTGCTGTACTGACTGCTGTATGTGTGTGCTGTACAGGAGAGGGGCTGCACCACAGCGGGGGCACTGCTGTACTGACTGCTGTATGTGTGTGCTGCAGAGGAGAGGAGCTGCACCACAGCGGAGGCACTGCTGTACTGACTGCTGTATGTGTGTGCTGCAGAGGAGAGGAGCTGCACCACAGCGGAGGCACTGCTGTACTGACTGCTGCATGTGTGTGCTGCACAGGAGAGGAGCTGCATCACAGCGGAGGCACTGCTGTACTGACTGCTGTATGTGTGTGCTGTACAGGAGAGGAGCTGCACCACAGCGGGGGCACTGCTGTACTGACTGCTGTATGTGTGTGCTGCACAGGAGAGGAGCTGCACCACAGCGGGGGCACTGCTGTACTGACTGCTGTATGTGTGTGTGCTGCACAGGAGAGGAGCTGCACCACAGCGGGGGCACTGCTGTACTGACTGCTGTATGTGTGTGCTGCAGAGGAGAGGAGCTGCACCACAGCAGGGGCACTGCTGTACTGACTGCTGTATGTGTGTGCTGCACAGGAGAGGAGCTGCACCACAGCGGGGGCACTGCTGTACTGACTGCTGTATGTGTGTGCTGTACAGGAGAGGAGCTGCACCACAGCGGGGGCACTGCTGTACTGACTGCTGTATGTGTGTGCTGTACAGGAGAGGGGCTGCACCACAGCGGGGGCACTGCTGTACTGACTGCTGTATGTGTGTGCTGCACAGGAGAGGAGCTGCACCACAGCGGGGGCACTGCTGTACTGACTGCTGTATGTGTGCTGTACTGACTGCTGTATGTGTGCTGCACAGGAGAGGAGCTGCACCACAGCGGGGGCACTGCTGTACTGACTGCTGTATGTGTGTGCTGCACAGGAGAGGAGCTGCACCACAGCGGGGGCACTGCTGTACTGACTGCTGTATGTGTGCTGTACTGACTGCTGTATGTGTGCTGTACAAGAGAGGAGCTGCACCACAGCGGGGGCACTGCTTTACTGACTGCTGTATGTGTGCTGTACAGGAGAGGAGCTGCACCACAGCGGAGGCACTGCTGTACTGACTGCTGTATGTGTGCTGTACAGGAGAGGAGCTGCACCACAGCGGAGGCACTGCTGTACTGACTGCTGTATGTGTGTGCTGTACAGGAGAGGAGCTGCACCACAGCGGAGGCACTGCTGTACTGAATGCTATATGTGTGTGCTGCAGAGGAGAGGAGCTGCACCACAGCGGGGGCACTGATGTACTGACTGCTGTATGTCTGTGCTGCAGAGGAGAGGAGCTGCACCACAGCGGAGTCACTGCTGTACTGACTGCTGTATGTGTGTGCTGCACAGGAGAGGAGCTGCACCACAGCGGGGGCACTGCTGTACTGACTGCTGTATGTGTGTGCTGCACAGGAGAGGAGCTGCACCACAGCGGGGGCACTGCTGTACTGACTGCTGTATGTGTGTGCTGCAGAGGAGAGGAGCTGCACCACAGCGGGGGCACTGCTGTACTGACTGCTGTATGTGTGTGCTGTACAGGAGAGGAGCTGCACCACAGCGGGGGCACTGCTGTACTGACTGCTGTGTGTGTGTGTGCTGCACAGGAGAGGAGCTGCACCACAGCGGGGGCACTGCTGTACTGACTGCTGTACAGGAGAGGAGCTGCACCACAGCGGAGGCACTGCTGTACTGACTGCTGTATGTGTGTGCTGTACAGGAGAGGAGCTGCACCACAGCGGGGGCACTGCTGTACTGACTGCTGTATGTGTGTGCTGTACAGGAGAGGGGCTGCACCACAGCGGGGGCACTGCTGTACTGACTGCTGTATGTGTGTGCTGTACAGGAGAGGAGCTGCATCACAGCGGGGGCACTGCTATACTGACTGCTGTATGTGTGCTGTACTGACTGCTGTATGTGTGTGCTGTACAGGAGAGGAGCTGCACCACAGCGGGGGCACTGCTTTACTGACTGCTGTATGTGTGCTGTACAGGAGAGGAGCTGCACCACAGCGGAGGCACTGCTGTACTGAATGCTATATGTGTGTGCTGCAGAGGAGAGGAGCTGCACCACAGCGGGGGCACTGATGTACTGACTGCTGTATGTCTGTGCTGCAGAGGAGAGGAGCTGCACCACAGCGGATTCACTGCTGTACTGACTGCTGTATGTGTGTGCTGCACAGGAGAGGAGCTGCACCACAGCGGGGGCACTGCTGTACTGACTGCTGTATGTGTGTGCTGTACAGGAGAGGAGCTGCACCACAGCGGGGGCACTGCTGTACTGACTGTTGTATGTGTGCTGCACAGGAGAGGAGCTGCACCACAGCGGGGGCACTGCTGTACTGACTGCTGTATGTGTGTGCTGCACAGGAGAGGAGCTGCACCACAGCGGGGCACTGCTGTACTGACTGCTGTATGTGTGTGCTGCAGAGGAGAGGAGCTGCACCACAGCGGGGGCACTGCTGTACTGACTGCTGTATGTGTGTGCTGTACAGGAGAGGAGCTGCACCACAGGGGGGGCACTGCTGTACTGACTGCTGTATGTGTGTGCTGTACAGGAGAGGGGCTGCACCACAGCGGGGGCACTGCTGTACTGACTGCTGTATGTGTGCTGTACAAGAGAGGAGCTGCAACACAGCGGGGGCACTGCTATACTGACTGCTGTATGTGTGTGCTGTACAAGAGAGGAGCTGCACCACAGCGGGGGCACTGCTATACTGACTGCTGTATGTGTGTGCTGTACAGGAGAGGAGCTGCACCACAGCGGAGGCACTGCTGTACTGACTGCTGTATGTGTGTGCTGTACAAGAGAGGAGCTGCAACACAGCGGGGGCACTGCTATACTGACTGCTGTATGTGTGCTGTACAAGAGAGGAGCTGCACCACAGCGGGGGCACTGCTGTACTGACTGCTGTATGTGTGTGCTGTACAGGAGAGGAGCTGCACCACAGCGGGGGCACTGCTGTACTGACTGCTGTATGTGTGTGCTGTACAGGAGAGGAGCTGCACCACAGCGGGGGCACTGCTGTACTGACTGCTGTATGTGTGTGCTGTACAGGAGAGGAGCTGCACCACAGCGGGGGCACTGCTGTACTGACTGCTGTATGTGTGTGCTGCACAGGAGAGGAGCTGCACCACAGCGGGGGCACTGCTGTACTGACTGCTGTATGTGTGTGCTGTACAGGAGAGGAGCTGCACCACAGCGGGGGCACTGCTGTACTGACTGCTGTATGTGTGCTGTACAGGAGAGGAGCTGCACCACAGCGGGGGCACTGCTGTACTGACTGCTGTATGTGTGTGCTGCAGAGGAGAGGAGCTGCACCACAGCGGGGACACTGCTGTACTGACTGCTGTATGTGTGTGCTGTACAGGAGAGGAGCTGCACCACAGCGGGGGCACTGCTGTACTGACTGCTGTATGTGTGTGCTGTACAGGAGAGGGGCTGCACCACAGCGGGGGCACTGCTGTACTGACTGCTGTATGTGTGTGCTGTACAGGAGAGGAGCTGCACCACAGCGGGGGCACTGCTTTACTGACTGCTGTATGTGTGCTGTACAAGAGAGGAGCTGCACCACAGCGGGGGCACTGCTGTACTGACTGCTGTATGTGTGTGCTGTACAGGAGAGGGGCTGCACCACAGCGGGGGCACTGCTGTACTGACTGCTGTATGTTTGTGCTGTACAGGAGAGGAGCTGCATCACAGCGGGGGCACTGCTTTACTGACTGCTGTATGTGTGCTGTACAAGAGAGGAGCTACACCACAGCGGGGGCACTGCTGTACTGACTGCTGTATGTGTGCTGTACAAGAGAGGAGCTGCACCACAGCGGGGGCACTGCTGTACTGACTGCTGTATGTGTGTGCTGTACAAGAGAGGAGCTGCACCACAGCGGGGGCACTGCTGTACTGACTGCTGTATGTGTGTGCTGTACAAGAGAGGAGCTGCACCACAGCGGGGGCACTGCTGTACTGACTGCTGTATGTGTGTGCTGTACAAGAGAGGAGCTGCACCACAGCGGGGGCACTGCTGTACTGACTGCTGTATGTGTGCTGTACAGGAGAGGAGCTGCACCACAGCGGGGGCACTGCTGTACTGACTGCTGTATGTGTGTGCTGTACAAGAGAGGAGCTGCACCACAGCGGGGGCACTGCGGTACTGACTGCTGTATGTGTGCTGTACAGGAGAGGAGCTGCACCACAGCGGGGGCACTGCTGTACTGACTGCTGTATGTGTGCTGTACAGGAGAGGAGCTGCACCACAGCGGGGGCACTGCTGTACTGAATGCTATATGTGTGTGCTGCACAGGAGAGGAGCTGCACCACAGCGGGGGCACTGCTGTACTGACTGCTGTATGTGTGTGCTGCAGAGGAGAGGAGCTGTACCACAGCGGGGGCACTGCTGTACTGACTGCTGTATGTGTGCTGTACTGACTGCTGTATGTGTGCTGCACAGGAGAGGAGCTGCACCACAGCGGGGGCACTGCTGTACTGACTGCTGTATGTGTGTGCTGTACAGGAGAGGAGCTGCACCACAGCGGGGGCACTGCTGTACTGACTGCTGTATGTGTGCTGCACGGGAGAGGAGCTGCACCACAGCGGGGGCACTGCTATACTGACTGCTGTATGTGTGCTGTACAAGAGAGGAGCTGCACCACAGCGGTGGCACTGCTGTACTGACTGCTGTATGTGTGTGCTGTACAAGAGAGGAGCTGCACCACAGCGGGGGCACTGCTATACTGACTGCTGAATGTGTGCTGTACAAGAGAGGAGCTGCACCATAGCGGGGGCACTGCTGTACTGACTGCTGTATGTGTGTGCTGTACAGGAGAGGAGCTGCACCACAGCGGGGGCACTGCTGTACTGACTGCTGTATGTGTGTGCTGTACAGGAGAGGAGCTGCACCACAGCGGGGGCACTGCTGTACTGACTGCTGTATGTGTGTGCTGTACAGGAGAGGAGCTGCACCACAGCGGGGGCACTGCTGTACTGACTGCTGTATGTGTGTGCTGTACAGGAGAGGAGCTGCACCACAGCGGGGGCACTGCTGTACTGACTGCTGTATGTGTGTGCTGTACAGGAGAGGAGCTGCACCACAGCGGAGGCACTGCTGTACTGACTGCTGTATGTGTGTGCTGTACAGGAGAGGAGCTGCACCACAGCGGGGGCACTGCTGTACTGACTGCTGTATGTGTGTGCTGCAGAGGAGAGGAGCTGCACCACAGCGGCGGCACTGCTGTACTGACTGCTGTATGTGTGTGCTGTACAGGAGAGGAGCTGCACCACAGCGGGGGCACTGCTGTACTGACTGCTGTATGTGTGTGCTGCACAGGAGAGGAGCTGCACCACAGCGGGGGCACTGCTGTACTGACTGCTGTATGTGTGTGCTGTACAGGAGAGGGGCTGCACCACAGCGGGGGCACTGCTGTACTGACTGCTGTATGTGTGTGCTGTACAGGAGAGGAGCTGCACCACAGCGGAGGCACTGCTGTACTGACTGCTGTATGTGTGTGCTGTACAGGAGAGGAGCTGCACCACAGCGGAGGCACTGCTGTACTGACTGCTGTATGTTTGTGCTGTACAGGAGAGGAGCTGCATCACAGCGGGGGCACTGCTTTACTGACTGCTGTATGTGTGTGCTGTACAAGAGAGGAGCTGCACCACAGCGGGGGCACTGCTGTACTGACTGCTGTATGTGTGCTGCACGGGAGAGGAGCTGCACCACAGCGGGGGCACTGCTATACTGACTGCTGTATGTGTGCTGTACAAGAGAGGAGCTGCACCACAGCGGGGGCACTGCTGTACTGACTGCTGTATGTGTGCTGTACAAGAGAGGAGCTGCACCACAGCGGGGGCACTGCTATACTGACTGCTGTATGTGTGCTGTACAAGAGAGGAGCTGCACCATAGCGGGGGCACTGCTGTACTGACTGCTGTATGTGTGTGCTGTACAGGAGAGGAGCTGCACCACAGCGGGGGCACTGCTGTACTGACTGCTGTATGTGTGTGCTGTACAGGAGAGGAGCTGCACCACAGCGGGGGCACTGCTGTACTGACTGCTGTATGTGTGTGCTGTACAGGAGAGGGGCTGCACCACAGCGGGGGCACTGCTGTACTGACTGCTGTATGTGTGTGCTGTACAGGAGAGGAGCTGCACCACAGCGGAGGCACTGCTGTACTGACTGCTGTATGTGTGTGCTGTACAGGAGAGGAGCTGCACCACAGCGGGGGCACTGCTGTACTGACTGCTGTATGTGTGTGCTGCAGAGGAGAGGAGCTGCACCACAGCGGCGGCACTGCTGTACTGACTGCTGTATGTGTGTGCTGTACAGGAGAGGAGCTGCACCACAGCGGGGGCACTGCTGTACTGACTGCTGTATGTGTGTGCTGTACAGGAGAGGAGCTGCACCACAGCGGGGGCACTGCTGTACTGACTGCTGTATGTGTGTGCTGCACAGGAGAGGAGCTGCACCACAGCGGGGGCACTGCTGTACTGACTGCTGTATGTGTGTGCTGTACAGGAGAGGGGCTGCACCACAGCGGGGGCACTGCTGTACTGACTGCTGTATGTGTGTGCTGTACAGGAGAGGAGCTGCACCACAGCGGAGGCACTGCTGTACTGACTGCTGTATGTGTGTGCTGTACAGGAGAGGAGCTGCACCACAGCGGGGGCACTGCTGTACTGACTGCTGTATGTGTGTGCTGCAGAGGAGAGGAGCTGCACCACAGCGGGGGCACTGCTGTACTGACTGCTGTATGTGTGTGCTGTACAAGAGAGGAGCTGCACCACAGCGGGGGCACTGCTATACTGACTGCTGTATGTGTGCTGTACAAGAGAGGAGCTGCACCACAGCGGGGGCACTGCTGTACTGACTGCTGTATGTGTGTGCTGTACAGGAGAGGGGCTGCACCACAGCGGGGGCACTGCTGTACTGACTGCTGTATGTGTGTGCTGTACAGGAGAGGAGCTGCACCACAGCGGAGGCACTGCTGTACTGACTGCTGTATGTGTGTGCTGTACAGGAGAGGAGCTGCACCACAGCGGGGGCACTGCTGTACTGACTGCTGTATGTGTGTGCTGCAGAGGAGAGGAGCTGCACCACAGCGGGGGCACTGCTGTACTGACTGCTGTATGTGTGTGCTGTACAAGAGAGGAGCTGCACCACAGCGGGGGCACTGCTATACTGACTGCTGTATGTGTGCTGTACAAGAGAGGAGCTGCACCACAGCGGGGGCACTGCTGTACTGACTGCTGTATGTGTGCTGTACAGGAGAGGAGCTGCACCACAGCGGGGGCACTGCTGTACTGAATGCTATATGTGTGTGCTGCACAGGAGAGGAGCTGCACCACAGCGGGGGCACTGCTGTACTGACTGCTGTATGTGTGTGCTGCACAGGAGAGGGGCTGCACCACAGCGGGGGCACTGCTGTACTGACTGCTGTATGTGTGTGTGCTGTACAAGAGAGGAGCTGCACCACAGCGGGGGCACTGCTGTACTGACTGCTGTATGTGTGTGCTGCACAGGAGAGGAGCTGCACCACAGCGGGGGCACTGCTGTACTGACTGCTGTATGTGTGTGCTGCAGAGGAGAGGAGCTGCACCACAGCGGGGGCACTGCTGTACTGACTGCTGTATGTGTGTGCTGCACAGGAGAGGAGCTGCACCACAGCGGGGGCACTGCTGTACTGACTGCTGTATGTGTGTGCTGCACAGGAGAGGGGCTGCACCACAGCGGGGGCACTGCTGTACTGACTGCTGTATGTGTGTGCTGCACAGGAGAGGAGCTGCACCACTGCGGGGGCACTGCTGTACTGACTGCTGTATGTGTGTGCTGCACAGGAGAGGAGCTGCACCACAGCGGGGGCACTGCTGTACTGACTGCTGTATGTGTGTGCTGCAGAGGAGAGGAGCTGCACCACAGCGGGGGCACTGCTGTACTGACTGCTGTATGTGTGTGCTGCACAGGAGAGGAGCTGCACCACAGCGGGGGCACTGATGTACTGACTGCTGTATGTGTGTGCTGCAGAGGAGAGGAGCTGCACCACAGCGGAGGCACTGCTGTACTGACTGCTGTATGTGTGTGCTGCACAGGAGAGGAGCTGCACCACAGCGGGGGCACTACTGTACTGACTGCTGTATGTGTGTGCTGCAGAGGAGAGGAGCTGCACCACAGCGGAGGCACTGCTGTACTGACTGCTGTATGTGTGTGCTGTACAGGAGAGGAGCTGCACCACAGCGGGGGCACTGCTGTACTGACTGCTGTATGTGTGTGCTGCACAGGAGAGGAGCTGCACCACAGCGGGGGCACTGCTGTACTGACTGCTGTATGTGTGTGTGCTGCACAGGAGAGGAGCTGCACCACAGCGGGGGCACTGCTGTACTGACTGCTGTATGTGTGTGCTGCAGAGGAGAGGAGCTGCACCACAGCGGGGGCACTGCTGTACTGACTGCTGTATGTGTGTGCTGCACAGGAGAGGAGCTGCACCACAGCGGGGGCACTGCTGTACTGACTGCTGTATGTGTGTGCTGCACAGGAGAGGAGCTGCACCACAGCGGGGGCACTGCTGTACTGACTGCTGTATGTGTGTGCTGTACAGGAGAGGAGCTGCACCACAGCGGGGGCACTGCTGTACTGACTGCTGTATGTGTGTGCTGCAGAGGAGAGGAGCTGCACCACAGCGGGGGCACTGCTGTACTGACTGCTGTATGTGTGTGCTGCACAGGAGAGGAGCTGCACCACAGCGGGGGCACTGCTGTACTGACTGCTGTATGTGTGCTGTACTGACTGCTGTATGTGTGCTGCACAGGAGAGGAGCTGCACCACAGCGGGGGCACTGCTGTACTGACTGCTGTATGTGTGCTGTACTGACTGCTGTATGTGTGCTGTACAAGAGAGGAGCTGCACCACAGCGGGGGCACTGCTGTACTGACTGCTGTATGTGTGCTGTACTGACTGCTGTATGTGTGCTGTACAAGAGAGGAGCTGCACCACAGCGGGGGCACTGCTGTACTGACTGCTGTATGTGTGCTGTACAGGAGAGGAGCTGCACCACAGCGGGGGCACTGCTTTACTGACTGCTGTATGTGTGCTGTACAGGAGAGGAGCTGCACCACAGCGGAGGCACTGCTGTACTGAATGCTATATGTGTGTGCTGCAGAGGAGAGGACCTGCACCACAGCGGGGGCACTGATGTACTGACTGCTGTATGTCTGTGCTGCAGAGGAGAGGAGCTGCACCACAGCGGAGTCACTGCTGTACTGACTGCTGTATGTGTGTGCTGCACAGGAGAGGAGCTGCACCACAGCGGAGGCACTGCTGTACTGACTGCTGTATGTGTGTGCTGCACAGGAGAGGAGCTGCACCACAGCGGGGGCACTGCTGTACTGACTGCTGTATGTGTGTGCTGCAGAGGAGAGGAGCTGCACCACAGCGGGGCCACTGCTATACTGACTGCTGTATGTGTGTGCTGTACAGGAGAGGAGCTGCACCACAGCGGGGGCACTGCTGTACTGACTGCTCTGTGTGTGTGTGCTGCACAGGAGAGGAGCTGCACCACAGCGGGGGCACTGCTGTACTGACTGCTGTATGTGTGTGCTGTACAGGAGAGGAGCTGCACCACAGCGGAGGCACTGCTGTACTGACTGCTGTATGTGTGTGCTGTACAGGAGAGGAGCTGCACCACAGCGGGGGCACTGCTGTACTGACTGCTGTGTGTGTGTGCTGCAGAGGAGATGAGCTGCACCACAGCGGGGGCACTGCTGTACTGACTGCTGTATGTGTGTGCTGTACAGGAGAGGAGCTGCACCACAGCGGAGGCACTGCTGTACTGACTGCTGTATGTGTGTGCTGTACAGGAGAGGGGCTGCACCACAGCGGGGGCACTGCTGTACTGACTGCTGTATGTGTGTGCTGTACAGGAGAGGAGCTGCACCACAGCGGGGGCACTGCTGTACTGACTGCTGTATTTGTGTGCTGCACAGGAGAGGAGCTGCACCACAGCGGGGGCACTGCTGTACTGACTGCTGTATTTGTGTGCTGCACAGGAGAGGAGCTGCACCACAGCGGGGGCACTGCTGTACTGACTGCTGTATGTGTGTGCTGCACAGGAGAGGAGCTGCACCACAGCGGGGGCACTGCTGTACTGACTGCTGTATGTGTGTGCTGCACAGGAGAGGAGCTGCACCACAGCGGGGGCACTGCTGTACTGACTGCTGTATGTGTGTGCTGCACAGGAGAGGAGCTGCACCACAGCGGGGGCACTGCTGTACTGACTGCTGTATGTGTGTGCTGTACAGGAGAGGGGCTGCACCACAGCGGGGGCACTGCTGTACTGACTGCTGTATGTGTGTGCTGTACAGGAGAGGAGCTGCACCACAGCGGGGCACTGCTGTACTGACTGCTGTATGTGTGTGCTGTACAGGAGAGGGGCTGCACCACAGCGGGGGCACTGCTGTACTGACTGCTGTATGTGTGTGCTGTACAGGAGAGGAGCTGCACCACAGCGGAGGCACTGCTGTACTGACTGCTGTATGTGTGTGCTGCACAGGAGAGGAGCTGCACCACAGCGGGGGCACTGCTGTACTGACTGCTCTATGTGTGTGCTGCAGAGGAGAGGAGCTGCACCACAGCGGGGGCACTGCTGTACTGACTGCTGTATGTGTGTGCTGTACAAGAGAGGAGCTGCACCACAGCGGGGGCACTGCTATACTGACTGCTGTATGTGTGCTGTACAAGAGAGGAGCTACACCACAGCGGGGGCACTGCTGTACTGACTGCTGTATGTGTGCTGTACAAGAGAGGAGCTGCACCACAGCGGGGGCACTGCTGTACTGACTGCTGTATGTGTGTGCTGTACAGGAGAGGAGCTGCACCACAGCGGAGGCACTGCTGTACTGACTGCTGTATGTGTGTGCTGTACAAGAGAGGAGCTGCACCACAGCGGGGGCACTGCTATACTGACTGCTGTATGTGTGCTGTACAAGAGAGGAGCTACACCACAGCGGGGGCACTGCTGTACTGACTGCTGTATGTGTGCTGTACAAGAGAGGAGCTGCACCACAGCGGGGGCACTGCTGTACTGACTGCTGTATGTGTGTGCTGTACAGGAGAGGAGCTGCACCACAGCGGGGGCACTGCTTTACTGACTGCTGTATGTGTGCTGTACAAGAGAGGAGCTGCACCACAGCGGGGGCACTGCTTTACTGACTGCTGTATGTGTGCTGTACAAGAGAGGAGCTGCACCACAGCGGGGGCACTGCTGTACTGACTGCTGTATGTGTGTGCTGTACAGGAGAGGAGCTGCACCACAGCGGGGGCACTGCTGTACTGACTGCTGTATGTGTGTGCTGCACAGGAGAGGGGCTGCACCACAGCGGGGCACTGCTGTACTGACTGCTGTATGTGTGTGCTGTACAGGAGAGGAGCTGCACCACAGCGGGGCACTGCTGTACTGACTGCTGTATGTGTGTGCTGCACAGGAGAGGAGCTGCACCACAGCGGGGGCACTGCTGTACTGCCTGCTGTATGTGTGTGTGCTGTACAAGAGAGGAGCTGCACCACAGCGGGGGCACTGCTGTACTGACTGCTGTATGTGTGTGCTGCACAGGAGAGGAGCTGCACCACAGCGGAGGCACTGCTGTACTGACTGCTGTATGTGTGTGCTGCACAGGAGAGGAGCTGCACCACAGCGGGGGCACTGCTGTACTGACTGCTGTATGTGTGTGCTGCACAGGAGAGGAGCTGCACCACAGCGGGGGCACTGCTGTACTGACTGCTGTATGTGTGTGCTGCAGAGGAGAGGAGCTGCACCACAGCGGGGGCACTGCTGTACTGACTGCTGTATGTGTGTGCTGCACAGGAGAGGAGCTGCACCACAGCGGGGGCACTGCTGTACTGACTGCTGTATGTGTGTGCTGCACAGGAGAGGAGCTGCACCACAGCGGGGGCACTGCTGTACTGACTGCTGTGTGTGTGTGCTGCACAGGAGAGGAGCTGCACCACAGCGGGGGGCACTGCTGAACTGACTGCTGTATGTGTGTGTGCTGCACAGGAGAGGAGCTGCACCACAGCGGGGGCACTGCTGTACTGACTGCTGTATGTGTGCTGCACAGGAGAGGAGCTGCACCACAGCGGGGGCACTGCTGTACTGACTGCTGTATGTGTGTGCTGTACAGGAGAGGAGCTGCACCACAGCGGGGGCACTGCTATACTGACTGCTGTATGTGTACTGCACAGGAGAGGAGCTGCACCACAGCGGGGGCACTGCTGTACTGACTGCTGTATGTGTGTGCTGTACAGGAGAGGGGCTGCACCACAGCGGGGGCACTGCTGTACTGACTGCTGTATGTGTGCTGCACAGGAGAGGAGCTGCACCACAGCGGGGGCACTGCTGTACTGACTGCTGTATGTGTGTGCTGTACAGGAGAGGAGCTGCACCACAGCGGGGGCACTGCTGTACTGACTGCTGTATGTGTGTGGTGTACAGGAGAGGAGCTGCACCACAGCGGGGGCACTGCTGTACTGACTGCTGTATGTGTGTGCTGCACAGGAGAGGAGCTGCACCACAGCGGGGCACTGCTGTACTGACTGCTGTATGTGTGTGCTGTACAGGAGAGGAGCTGCACCACAGCGGGGGCACTGCTGTACTGACTGCTGTATGTGTGTGCTGCACAGGAGAGGAGCTGCACCACAGCGGGGGCACTGCTGTACTGACTGCTGTATGTGTGTGCTGCACAGGAGAGGAGCTGCACCACAGCGGGGGCACTGCTGTAGTGACTGCTGTATGTGTGTGCTGTACAGGAGAGGAGCTGCACCACAGCGGGGGCACTGATGTACTGACTGCTGTATGTGTGTGCTGCAGAGGAGAGGAGCTGCACCACAGCGGGGGCACTGCTGTACTGACTGCTGTATGTGTGTGTGCTGCACAGGAGAGGAGCTGCACCACAGCGGGGGCACTGCTGTACTGACTGCTGTATGTGTGTGCTGCACAGGAGAGGAGCTGCACCACAGCGGGGGCACTGCTGTAGTGACTGCTGTATGTGTGTGTGCTGCAGAGGAGAGGAGCTGCACCACAGCGGGGGCACTGCTGTACTGACTGCTGTATGTGTGTGCTGCACAGGAGAGGAGCTGCACCACAGCGGAGGCACTGCTGTACTGACTGCTGTATGTGTGTGCTGTACAGGAGAGGAGCTGCACCACAGCGGGGGCACTGCTGTACTGACTGCTGTATTTGTGTGCTGCACAGGAGAGGAGCTGCACCACAGCGGGGGCACTGCTGTACTGACTGCTGTATTTGTGTGCTGCACAGGAGAGGAGCTGCACCACAGCGGGGGCACTGCTGTACTGACTGCTGTATGTGTGTGCTGTACAGGAGAGGGGCTGCACCACAGCGGGGGCACTGCTGTACTGACTGCTGTATGTGTGCTGTACAAGAGAGGAGCTGCACCACAGCGGGGGCACTGCTGTACTGACTGCTGTATGTGTGTGCTGTACAGGAGAGGAGCTGCACCACAGCGGGGGCACTGCTGTACTGACTGCTGTATGTGTGTGCTGTACAGGAGAGGAGCTGCACCACAGCGGGGGCACTGCTGTACTGACTGCTGTATGTGTGTGCTGTACAGGAGAGGAGCTGCACCACAGCGGGGGCACTGCTGTACTGACTGCTGTATGTGTGTGCTGTACAGGAGAGGAGCTGCACCACAGCGGGGGCACTGCTGTACTGACTGCTGTATGTGTGTGCTGCACAGGAGAGGAGCTGCACCACAGCGGGGGCACTGCTATACTGACTGCTGTATGTGTGTGCTGTACAGGAGAGGAGCTGCACCACAGCGGGGGCACTGCTGTACTGACTGCTGTATGTGTGTGCTGCACAGGAGAGGAGCTGCACCACAGCGGGGGCACTGCTGTACTGACTGCTGTATGTGTGTGCTGTACAGGAGAGGGGCTGCACCACAGCGGGGGCACTGCTGTACTGACTGCTGTATGTGTGTGCTGCACAGGAGAGGAGCTGCACCACAGCGGAGGCACTGCTGTACTGACTGCTGTATGTGTGTGCTGCACAGGAGAGGGGCTGCACCACAGCGGGGGCACTGCTATACTGACTGCTGTATGTGTGTGCTGTACAGGAGAGGGGCTGCACCACAGCGGGGGCACTGCTGTACTGACTGCTGTATGTGTGCTGCACAGGAGAGGAGCTGCACCACAGCGGAGGCACTGCTGTACTGACTGCTGTATGTGTGTGCTGCACAGGAGAGGGGCTGCACCACAGCGGGGGCACTGCTGTACTGACTGCTGTATGTGTGTGCTGCACAGGAGAGGAGCTGCACCACAGCGGAGGCACTGCTGTACTGACTGCTGTATGTGTGTTCTGTACAGGAGAGGAGCTGCACCACAGCGGGGGCACTGCTGTACTGACTGCTGTATGTTTGTGCTGCACAGGAGAGGAGCTGCACCACAGCGGGGGCACTGCTGTACTGACTGCTGTAAGTGTGTGCTGCACAGGAGAGGAGCTGCACCACAGCGGGGGCACTGCTGTACTGACTGCTGTATGTGTGTGCTGCAGAGGAGAGGAGCTGCACCACAGCAGGGGCACTGCTGTACTGACTGCTGTATGTGTGTGCTGCACAGGAGAGGAGCTGCACCACAGCGGGGGCACTGCTGTACTGATTGCTGTATGTATGTGCTGCACAGGAGAGGAGCTGCACCACAGCGGGGGCACTGCTGTACTGACTGCTGTATGTGTGTGCTGCACAGGAGAGGAGCTGCACCACAGCGGGGGCACTGCTGTACTGACTGCTGTGTGTGTGTGCTGCACAGGAGAGGAGCTGCACCACAGCGGGGGGCACTGCTGAACTGACTGCTGTATGTGTGTGTGCTGCACAGGAGAGGAGCTGCACCACAGCGGGGGCACTGCTGTACTGACTGCTGTATGTGTGCTGCACAGGAGAGGAGCTGCACCACAGCGGGGGCACTGCTGTACTGACTGCTGTATGTGTGTGCTGTACAGGAGAGGGGCTGCACCACAGCGGGGGCACTGCTGTACTGACTGCTGTATGTGTGTGCTGTACAGGAGAGGAGCTGCACCACAGCGGGGGCACTGCTGTACTGACTGCTGTATGTGTGCTGCACAGGAGAGGAGCTGCACCACAGCGGGGGCACTGCTGTACTGACTGCTGTATGTGTGTGCTGTACAGGAGAGGAGCTGCACCACAGCGGGGGCACTGCTATACTGACTGCTGTATGTGTGCTGCACAGGAGAGGAGCTGCACCACAGCGGGGGCACTGCTGTACTGACTGCTGTATGTGTGTGCTGTACAGGAGAGGGGCTGCACCACAGCGGGGGCACTGCTGTACTGACTGCTGTATGTGTGTGCTGTACAGGAGAGGAGCTGCACCACAGCGGGGGCACTGCTGTACTGACTGCTGTATGTGTGCTGCACAGGAGAGGAGCTGCACCACAGCGGGGGCACTGCTGTACTGACTGCTGTATGTGTGTGGTGTACAGGAGAGGAGCTGCACCACAGCGGGGGCACTGCTGTACTGACTGCTGTATGTGTGTGCTGCACAGGAGAGGAGCTGCACCACAGCGGGGCACTGCTGTACTGACTGCTGTATGTGTGTGCTGTACAGGAGAGGAGCTGCACCACAGCGGGGGCACTGCTGTACTGACTGCTGTATGTGTGTGCTGCACAGGAGAGGAGCTGCACCACAGCGGGGGCACTGCTGTACTGACTGCTGTATGTGTGTGCTGCACAGGAGAGGAGCTGCACCACAGCGGGGGCACTGCTGTACTGACTGCTGTATGTGTGTGCTGCACAGGAGAGGAGCTGCACCACAGCGGGGGCACTGCTGTACTGACTGCTGTATGTGTGTGCTGTACAGGAGAGGAGCTGCACCACAGCGGGGGCACTGCTGTACTGACTGCTGTATGTGTGTGCTGCACAGGAGAGGAGCTGCACCACAGCGGGGGCACTGCTGTACTGACTGCTGTATGTGTGTGCTGTACAGGAGAGGAGCTGCACCACAGCGGGGGCACTGCTGTACTGACTGCTGTATGTGTGTGCTGCACAGGAGAGGAGCTGCTCCACAGCGGGGCACTGCTGTACTGACTGCTGTATGTGTGTGCTGTACAGGAGAGGAGCTGCACCACAGCGGGGGCACTGCTGTACTGACTGCTGTATGTGTGTGCTGCACAGGAGAGGAGCTGCACCACAGCGGGGGCACTGCTGTACTGACTGCTGTATGTGTGCTGTACAGGAGAGGAGCTGCACCACAGCGGGGGCACTGCTGTACTGACTGCTGTATGTGTGTGCTGCACAGGAGAGGAGCTGCACCACAGCGGGGGCACTGCTGTACTGACTGCTGTATGTCTGTGCTGCAGAGGAGAGGAGCTGAACCACAGCGGAGGCACTGCTGTACTGAATGCTGTATGTGTGTGCTGCACAGGAGAGGAGCTGCACCACAGCGGGGGCACTGCTGTACTGACTACTGTATGTGTGTGCTGCACAGGAGAGGAGCTGCACCACAGCGGGGGCACTGCTGTACTGACTGCTGTATGTGTGTGCTGCAGTGGAGAGGAGCTGCACCACAGCGGGGGCACTGCTGTACTGACTGCTGTATGTGTGTGCTGCACAGGAGAGGAGCTGCACCACAGCGGAGGCACTGCTTTACTGACTGCTGTATGTGTGCTGTACAAGAGAGGAGCTGCACCACAGCGGGGGCACTGCTATACTGACTGCTGTATGTGTGCTGTACAAGAGAGGAGCTGCACCACAGCGGGGGCACTGCTGTACTGACTGCTGTATGTGTGCTGTACAAGAGAGGAGCTGCACCACAGCGGGGGCACTGCTGTACTGACTGCTGTATGTGTATGCTGCACAGGAGAGGAGCTGCACCACAGTGTGGGCACTGCTGTACTGACTGCTGTATGTGTATGCTGCACAGGAGAGGAGCTGCACCACAGCGGGGGCACTGATGTACTGACTGCTGTATGTGTGTGCTGCACAGGAGAGGAGCTGCACCACAGCGGGGGCACTGCTGTACTGACTGCTGTATGTGTGTGCTGTACAGGAGAGGAGCTGCACCACAGCGGGGGCACTGATGTACTGACTGCTGTATGTGTGTGCTGCACAGGAGAGGAGCTGCACCACAGCGGGGGCACTGCTGTACTGACTGCTGTATGTGTGTTCTGTACAGGAGAGGAGCTGCACCACAGCGGGGGCACTGCTGTACTGACTGCTGTATGTGTGTGCTGCAGAGGAGAGGAGCTGCACCACAGCGGGGGCACTGCTGTACTGACTGCTGTATGTGTGTGTGCTGTACAAGAGAGGAGCTGCACCACAGCGGGGGCACTGCTGTACTGACTGCTGTATGTGTGTGTGCTGTACAGGAGAGGAGCTGCACCACAGCGGGGGCACTGCTGTACTGACTGCTGTATGTGTGTGCTGCACAGGAAAGGAGCTGCACCACAGCGGGGGCACTGATGTACTGACTGCTGTATGTGTGTGCTGCAGAGGAGAGGAGCTGCACCACAGCGGGGGCACTGCTGTACTGACTGCTGTATGTGTGTGCTGCACAGGAGAGGAGCTGCACCACAGCGGGGGCACTGCTGTACTGACTGCTGTATGTGTGTGCTGCACAGGAGAGGAGCTGCACCACAGCGGGGGCACTGCTGTACTGACTGCTGTATGTGTGTGCTGCACAGGAGAGGAGCTGCACCACAGCGGGGGCACTGCTGTACTGACTGCTGTATGTGTGTGCTGCACAGGAGAGGAGCTGCACCACAGCGGGGGCACTGCTGTACTGACTGCTGTATGTCTGTGCTGCAGAGGAGAGGAGCTGCACCACAGCGGGGGCACTGCTGTATGTGTGTGTGCTGCAGAGGAGAGGAGCTGCACCACAGCAGGGGCACTGCTGTACTGACTGCTGTATGTGTGTGCTGCACAGGAGAGGAGCTGCACCTCAGCGGGGGCACTGCTGTACTGACTGCTGTATGTGTGTGCTGTACAGGAGAGGAGCTGCACCACAGCGGGGGCACTGCTGTACTGACTGCTGTATGTGTGTGCTGTACAGGAGAGGAGCTGCACCACAGCGGGGGCACTGCTGTACTGACTGCTGTATGTGTGGTGTACAGGAGAGGAGCTGCACCATAGCGGGGGCACTGCTGTACTGACTGCTGTATGTTTGTGCTGCACAGGAGAGGAGCTGCACCACAGCGGGGGCACTGATGTACTGACTGCTGTATGTGTGTGCTGCAGAGGAGAGGAGCTGCACCACAGCGGGGGCACTGCTGTACTGACTGCTGTATGTGTGTGCTGCACAGGAGAGGAGCTGCACCACAGCGGGGGCACTGCTGTACTGACTGCTGTATGTGTGTGCTGCAGAGGAGAGGAGCTGCACCACAGCGGGGGCACTGCTGTACTGACTGCTGTATGTGTGTGCTGCACAGGAGAGGAGCTGCACCACAGCGGGGGCACTGCTGTACGTGTGTGCTGCACAGGAGAGGAGCTGCACCACAGCGGAGGCACTGCTGTACTGACTGCTGTATGTGTGTCCTGTACAGGAGAGGAGCTGCCCCACAGCGGGGGCACTGCTGTACTGACTGCTGTATGTGTGTGCTGTACAGGAGAGGAGCTGCACCACAGCGGGGGCACTGCTGTACTGACTGCTGTATGTGTGTGCTGTACAGGAGAGGAGCTGCACCACAGCGGGGGCACTGCTGTACTGACTGCTGTATGTGTGTGCTGCACAGGAGAGGAGCTGCACCACAGCGGGGGCACTGCTGTACTGACTGCTGTATGTGTGTGCTGCACAGGAGAGGAGCTGCACCACAGCGGGGGCATTGCTGTACTGACTGCTGTATGTGTGTCCTGTACAGGAGAGGAGCTGCGCCACAGCGGGGGCACTGCTGTACTGACTGCTGTATGTGTGTGCTGCACAAGAGAGGAGCTGCACCACAGCGGGGCACTGCTGTACTGACTGCTGTATGTGTATGCTGCAGAGGAGAGGAGCTGCACCACAGCGGGGGCACTGCTGTACTGACTGCTGTATGTGTGTGCTGCAGAGGAGAGGAGCTGCACCACAGCGGGGGCACTGCTGTACTGACTGCTGCATGTGTGTGCTGTACAGGAGAGGAGCTGCACCACAGCGGGGGCACTGCTGTACTGACTGCTGTATGTGTGTGCTGCACAGGAGAGGAGCTGCACCACAGCGGGGGCACTGCTGTACTTACTGCTGTATGTGTGTGCTGCACAGGAGAGGAGCTGCACCACAGCGGGGGCACTGCTGTACTGACTGCTGCATGTGTGTGCTGTACAGGAGAGGAGCTGCACCACAGCGGGGGCACTGCTGTACTTACTGCTGTATGTGTGTGCTGCACAGGAGAGGAGCTGCACCACAGCGGGGGCACTGCTGTACTGACTGCTGTATGTGTGTGCTGTACAGGAGAGGAGCTGCACCACAGTGGGGGCACTGCTATACTGACTGCTGTATGTGTGTGCTGCACAGGAGAGGAGCTGCACCACAGCGGGGGCACTGCTGTACTGACTGCTGTATGTGTGTGCTGCACAGGATAGGAGCTGCACCACAGCGGGGGCACTGCTGTACTGACTGCTGTATGTGTGTGCTGCACAGGAGAGGAGCTGCACCACAGCGGGGGCACTGCTGTACTGACTGCTGTATGTGTGTGCTGCACAGGAGAGGAGCTGCACCACAGCGGGGGCACTGCTGTACTGACTGCTGTATGTGTGTGCTGCAGAGGAGAGGAGCTGCACCACAGCGGGGGCACTGCTGTACTGACTGCTGCATGTGTGTGCTGTACAGGAGAGGAGCTGCACCACAGCGGTGGGCACTGCTGTACTGACTGCTGTATGTGTGTGCTGCAGAGGAGAGGAGCTGCACCACAGCGAGGGCACTGCTGTACTTACTGCTGTATGTGTGTGCTGCACAGGAGAGGAGCTGCACCACAGCGGGGGCACTGCTGTACTTACTGCTGTATGTGTGTGCTGCACAGGAGAGGAGCTGCACCACAGCGGAGGCACTGCTGTACTGACTGCTGTATGTGTGTGTTGTACAGGAGAGGAGCTGCACCACAGCGAGGGCACTGCTGTACTGACTGCTGTATGTGTGTGCTGCACGGGAGAGGAGCTGCACCACAGCGGAGGCACTGCTGTACTGACTGCTGTATGTGTGTGCTGCACAGGAGAGGAGCTGCACCACAGCGGGGGCACTGCTGTACTGACTGCTGTATGTATGTGTGCTGCACAGGAGAGGAGCTGCACCACAGCGGGGGCACTGCTGTACTGACTGCTGTATGTGTGTGCTGCACAGGAGAGGAGCTGCACCACAGCGGGGGCACTGCTGTACTGACTGCTGTATGTGTGCTGCAGAGGAGAGGAGCTGCACCACAGCGGGGGCACTGCTGTACTGACTGCTGTATGTGTGTGCTGTACAGGAGAGGAGCTGCACCACAGCGGGGGGCACTGCTGTACTGACTGCTGTCTGTTTGTGCTGCACAGGAGAGGAGCTGCACCACAGCGGGGGCACTGCTGTACTGACTGCTGTATGTGTGTGCTGCACAGGAGAGGAGCTGCACCACAGCGGAGGCACTGCTGTACTGACAGCTGTATGTGTGTGCTGCACAGGAGAGGGGCTGCACCACAGCGGGGGCACTGCTGTACTGACTGCTGTATGTGTGTGCTGTACAGGAGAGGAGCTGCACCACAGCGGGGCACTGCTGTACTGACTGCTGTATGTGTGTGCTGCACAGGAGAGGAGCTGCACCACAGCGGAGGCACTGCTGTACTGACTGCTGTATGTGTGTGCTGCACAGGAGAGGAGCTGCACCACAGCGGGGGCACTGCTGTACTGACTGCTGTATGTGTGTGCTGCACAGGAGAGGAGCTGCACCACAGCGGGGCACTGCTGTACTGACTGCTGTATGTGTGTGCTGCACAGGAGAGGAGCTGCACCACAGCGGGGGCACTGCTGTACTGACTGCTGTATGTTTGTGCTGCACAGGAGAGGAGCTGCACCACAGCGGGGGCACTGCTGTACTGACTGCTGTATGTGTGTGCTGCACAGGAGAGGAGCTGCACCACAGCGGGGGGCACTGCTGTACTGACTGCTGTATGTGTGTTCTGTACAGGAGAGGAGCTGCACCACAGCGGAGGCTCTGCTGTACTGACTGCTGTATGTGTGTGCTGTACAGGAGAGGAGCTGCACCACAGCGGGGGCACTGCTGTACTGAATGCTGTATGTGTGTTCTGTACAGGAGAGGAGCTGCACCACAGCGGGGGCACTGCTGTACTGACTGCTGTATGTGTGTGCTGTACAGGAGAGGAGCTGCACCACAGCGGGGCACTGCTGTACTGACTGCTGTATGTGTGTGCTGCACAAGAGAGGAGCTGCACCACAGCGGGGGCACTGCTGTACTGACTGCTGTATGTGTGTGCTGCACAGGAGAGGAGCTGCACCTCAGCGGGGGCACTGCTGTACTGACTGCTGTATGTGTGCTGTACAGGAGAGGGGCTGCACCACAGCGGGGGCACTGCTGTACTGACTGCTGTATGTGTGTGCTGCACAGGAGAGGAGCTGCACCACAGCGGGGGCACTGCTGTACTGACTGCTGTATGTGTGCTGCACGGGAGAGGAGCTGCACCACAGCGGGGGGCGCTGCTGTACTGACTGCTGTATGTGTGTGCTGCACAGGAGAGGGGCTGCAACACAGCGGGGGGCACTGCTGTACTGACTGCTGTATGTGTGTGTTGCAGAGGAGAGGAGCTGCACCACAGCGAGGGCACTGCTGTACTTACTGCTGTATGTGTGTGCTGCACAGGAGAGGGGCTGCACCACAGCGGGGGCACTGCTGTACTGACTGCTGTATGTGTGTGCTGCATAGGAGAGGAGCTGCACCATAGCGGGGGCACTGCTGTACTGACTGCTGTATGTGTGTGCTGCAGAGGAGAGGAGCTGCACCACAGCGGGGGCACTGCTGTACTGACTGCTGTGTGTGTGCTGCAGAGGAGAGGAGCTGCACCACAGCGAGGGCACTGCTGTACTTACTGCTGTATGTGTGTGCTGCACAGGAGAGGGGCTGCACCACAGCGGGGGCACTGCTGTACTGACTGCTGTATGTATGTGTGCTGCACAGGAGAGGAGCTGCACCACAGCGGGGGCACTGCTGTACTGACTGCTGTATGTGTGTACTGCACGGGAGAGGAGCTGCACCACAGCGGAGGCACTGCTGTACTGACTGCTGTATGTGTGTGCTGCACAGGAGAGGAGCTGCACCACAGCGGGGGCACTGCTGTACTGACTGCTGTATGTGTGTGCTGCACAGGAGAGGAGCTGCACCACAGCGGGGGCACTGCTGTACTGACTGCTGTATGTGTGTGTGCTGCACAGGAGCGGAGCTGCACCACAGCGGGGGGCACTGCTGTACTGACTGCTGTATGTGTGTGCTGCACAGGAGAGGAGCTGCACCACAGCGGGGGCACTGCTGTACTGACTGCTGTATGTGTGTGCTGCACAGGAGAGGAGCTGCACCACAGCGGGGGCACTGCTGTATGTGTGTGCTGCACAGGAGAGGAGCTGCACCACAGCGGGGGCACTGCTGTACTGACTGCTGTATGTGTGTGCTGTACAGGAGAGGAGCTGCACCACAGCGGGGGCACTGCTGTATGTGTGTGCTGCACAGGAGAGGAGCTGCACCACAGCGGGGGGCACTGCTGTACTGACTGCTGTGTGTGTGTGCTGCACAGGAGAGGAGCTGCACCACAGCGGGGGCACTGCTGTACTGACTGCTGTGTGTGTGTGCTGCAGAGGAGAGGAGCTGCACCACAGTGGGGGCACTGCTGTACTGACTGCTGTATGTGTGTGCTGCACAGGAGAGGAGCTGCACCACAGCGGGGGCACTGCTGCACTGACTGCTGTATGTGTGTGCTGCACAGGAGAGGAGCTGCACCACAGCGAGGGCACTGCTGTACTGACTGCTGTATGTGTGTGCTGTACAGGAGAGGAGCTGCACCACAGCGGGGGCACTGCTGTACTGACTGCTGTATGTGTGTGCTGTACAGGAGAGGAGCTGCACCACAGCGGGGGCACTGCTGTACTGACTGCTGTATGTGTGTGCTGTACAGGAGAGGAGCTGCACCACAGCGGGGGCACTGCTGTACTGACTGCTGTATGTGTGTGCTGTACAGGAGAGGAGCTGCACCACAGCGGTGGCACTGCTGTACTGACTGCTGTATGTGTGTGCTGTACAAGAGAGGAGCTGCACCACAGCGGGGGCACTGCTGTACTGACTGCTGTATGTGTGTGCTGCACAGGGGAGGAGCTGCACCACAGCGGAGGCACTGCTGTACTGACTGCAGTATGTGTGTGCTGCACAGGAGAGGAGCTGCACCACAGCGGGGGCACTGCTGTACTGACTGCTGTATGTGTGTGCTGCACAGGAGAGGAGCTGCACCACAGCTGAGGCACTGCTGTACTGACTGCAGTATGTGTGTGCTGCACAGGAGAGGAGCTGCACCACAGCGGAGGCACTGCTGTACTGACTGCAGTATGTGTGTGCTGCACAGGAGAGGAGCTGCACCACAGCGGGGGCACTGCTGTACTGACTGCTGTATGTGTGTGCTGCACAGGGGAGGAGCTGCACCACAGCGGAGGCACTGCTGTACTGACTGCTGTATGTGTGTGCTGCACAGGAGAGGAGCTGCACCACAGCGGGGGCACTGCTGTACTGACTGCTGTATGTGTGTGCTGCACAGGAGAGGAGCTGCACCACAGCGGGGGCACTGCTGTATGTGTGTGCTGCACAGGAGAGGAGCTGCACCACAGCGGGGGCACTGTTGTACTGACTGCTGTATGTGTGTGCTGTACAGGAGAGGAGCTGCACCACAGCGGGGGCACTGCTGTATGTGTGTGCTGCACCACAGCGGGGGGCACTGCTGTACTGACTGCTGTGTGTGTGTGTGCTGCACAGGAGAGGAGCTGCACCACAGCGGGGGCACTGCTGTACTGACTGCTGTGTGTGTGTGCTGCACAGGAGAGGAGCTGCACCACAGCGAGGGCACTGCTGTACTGACTGCTGTATGTGTGTGCTGTACAGGAGAGGAGCTGCACCACAGCGGGGGCACTGCTGTACTGACTGCTGTATGTGTGTGCTGTACAGGAGAGGAGCTGCACCACAGCGGGGGCACTGCTGTACTGACTGCTGTATGTGTGTGCTGTACAGGAGAGGAGCTGCACCACAGCGGGGGCACTGCTGTACTGACTGCTGTATGTGTGTGCTGTACAGGAGAGGAGCTGCACCACAGCGGTGGCACTGCTGTACTGACTGCTGTATGTGTGTGCTGTACAGGAGAGGAGCTGCACCACAGCGGTGGCACTGCTGTACTGACTGCTGTATGTGTGTGCTGTACAAGAGAGGAGCTGCACCACAGCGGGGGCACTGCTGTACTGACTGCTGTATGTGTGTGCTGCAGAGGAGAGGAGCTGCACCACAGCGGGGGCACTGCTGTACTTACTGCTGTATGTGTGTGCTGTACAGGAGAGGAGCTGCACCACAGCGGGGGCACTGCTGTACTGACTGCTGTATGTGTGTGCTGCACAGGAGAGGAGCTGCACCACAGCGGGGGCACTGCTGTACTGACTGCTGTATGTGTGCTGTACAAGAGAGGAGCTGCACCACAGCGGGGGCACTGCTGTACTGACTGCTGTATGTGTGTGCTGCACAGGAGAGGAGCTGCACCACAGCGGGGGCACTGCTGTACTGACTGCAGTATGTGTGTGCTGCACAGGAGAGGAGCTGCACCACGGCGGGGGCACTGCTGTACTGACTGCTGTATGTGTGTGCTGCACAGGGGAGGAGCTGCACCACAGCGGAGGCACTGCTGTACTGACTGCAGTATGTGTGTGCTGCACAGGAGAGGAGCTGCACCACAGCGGGGGCACTGCTGTACTGACTGCAGTATGTGTGTCCTGTACAGGAGAGGAGCTGCACCACAGCGGAGGCACTGCTGTACTGACTGCTGTATGTGTGTGCTGTACAGGAGAGGAGCTGCACCACAGCGGGGGCACTGCTGTACTGACTGCAGTATGTGTGTGCTGCACAGGAGAGGAGCTGCACCACAGCGGGGGCACTGCTGTACTGACTGCTGTATGTGTGTGCTGTACAGGAGAGGAGCTGCACCACAGCGGGGGCACTGCTGTACTGACTGCTGTATGTGTGCTGTACAAGAGAGGGGCTGCACCACAGCGGGGGCACTGCTGTACTGACTGCTGTATGTGTGTGCTGCACAGGAGAGGAGCTGCACCACAGCGGAGGCACTGCTGTACTGACTGCTGTATGTGTGTGCTGTACAAGAGAGGAGCTGCACCACAGCGGAGGCACTGCTGTACTGACTGCTGTATGTGTGTGCTGTACAAGAGAGGAGCTGCACCACAGCGGAGGCACTGCTGTACTGACTGCTGTATGTGTGTGCTGCACAGGAGAGGAGCTGCACCACAGCGGAGGCACTGCTGTACTGACTGCTGTATGTGTGTGCTGCACAGGAGAGGAGCTGCACCACAGCGGGGGCACTGCTGTACTGACTGCTGTATGTGTGTGCTGTACAAGAGAGGAGCTGCACCACAGCGGAGGCACTGCTGTACTGACTGCTGTATGTGTGTGCTGCACAGGAGAGGAGCTGCACCACAGCGGAGGCACTGCTGTACTGACTGCTGTATGTGTGTGCTGCACAGGAGAGGAGCTGCACCACAGCGGGGGCACTGCTGTACTGACTGCTGTATGTGTGTGCTGCACAGGAGAGGAGCTGCACCACAGCGGAGGCACTGCTGTACTGACTGCTGTATGTGTGTGCTGCACAGGAGAGGAGCTGCACCACAGCGGAGACACTGCTGTACTGACTGCTGTATGTGTGTGCTGCACAAGAGAGGAGCTGCACCACAGCGGGGGCACTGCTGTACTGACTGCTGTATGTGTGTGCTGCACAGGAGAGGAACTGCACCACAGCGGGGGCACTGCTGTACTGACTGCTGTATGTGTGTGCTGCACAGGAGAGGAGCTGCACCACAGCGGGGGCACTGCTGTACTGACTGCTGTATGTGTGTGCTGCAGAGGAGAGGAGCTGCACCACAGCGGGGGCACTGCTGTACTGACTGCTGTATGTGTGCTGCACAGGAGAGGAGCTGCACCACAGCGGGGGCACTGCTGTACTGACTGCTGTATGTGTGTGCTGCACAGGAGAGGAGCTGCACCACAGCGGGGGCACTGCTGTACTGACTGCTGTATGTGTGTGCTGCACAGGAGAGGAGCTGCACCACAGCGGGGGCACTGCTGTACTGACTGCTGTATGTGTGTGCTGCACAGGAGAGGAGCTGCACCACAGCGGGGGCACTGCTGTACTGACTGCTGTATGTGTGTGCTGCACAGGAGAGGAGCTGCACCACAGCGGGGGCACTGCTATACTGACTGCTGTATGTGTGTGCTGCACAGGAGAGGAGCTGCACCACAGCGGGGGCACTGCTGTACTGACTGCTGTATGTGTGTCCTGTACAGGAGAGGAGCTGCACCACAGCGGAGGCACTGCTGTACTGACTGTTGTGTGTGTGTCCTGTACAGGAGAGGAGCTGCACCACAGCGGGGGCACTGCTGTACTGACTGCTGTATGTGTGTGCTGTACAGGAGAGGAGCTGCACCACAGCGGGGGCACTGCTGTACTGACTGCTGTATGTGTGTGCTGCACAGGAGAGGAGCTGCACCACAGCGGGGGCACTGCTGTACTGACTGCTGTATGTGTGTGCTGCACGGGAGAGGAGCTGCACCACAGCGGGGGCACTGCTGTACTGACTGCTGTATGTGTGTGCTGCACGGGAGAGGAGCTGCACCACAGCGGAGGCACTGCTGTACTGACTGCTGTATGTGTGCTGCACAGGAGAGGAGCTGCACCACAGCGGGGGCACTGCTGTACTGACTGCTGTATGTGTGTGCTGCAGAGGAGAGGAGCTGCACCACAGCGGGGGCACTGCTGTACTGACTGCTGTATGTGTGTGCTGCACAGGAGTGGAGCTGCACCACAGCGGGGGCACTGCTGTACTGACTGCTGTATGTGTGTGCTGCACAGGAGAGGAGCTGCACCACAGCGGGGGCACTGCTGTACTGACTGCTGTATGTGTGTGCTGCACAGGAGAGGAGCTGCACCACAGCGGGGGCACTGCTGTACTGACTGCTGTATGTGTGTGCTGTACAGGAGAGGAGCTGCACCACAGCGGGGGCACTGCTGTACTGACTGCTGTATGTGTGTGCTGTACAGGAGAGGAGCTGCACCACAGCGGGGGCACTGCTGTACTGACTGCTGTGTGTGTGTGCTGTACAGGAGAGGAGCTGCACCACAGCGGGGGCACTGCTGTACTGACTGCTGTGTGTGTGTGCTGCACAGGAGAGGAGCTGCACCACAGCGGGGGCACTGCTGTACTGACTGCTGTGTGTGTGTGCTGCAGAGGAGAGGAGCTGCACCACAGCGGGGGCACTGCTGTACTGACTGCTGTATGTGTGTGCTGCACAGGAGAGGAGCTGCACCACAGCGAGGGCACTGCTGTACTGACTGCTGTATGTGTGTGCTGTACAGGAGAGGAGCTGCACCACAGCGGGGGCACTGCTGTACTGAATGCTATATGTGTGTGCTGCACAGGAGAGGAGCTGCACCACAGCGGGGGCACTGCTGTACTGACTGCTGTATGTGTGTGCTGCACAGGAGAGGAGCTGCACCACAGCGGTGGCACTGCTGTACTGACTGCTGTATGTGTGTGCTGTACAAGAGAGGAGCTGCACCACAGCGGGGGCACTGCTGTACTGACTGCTGTATGTGTGTGCTGTACAGGAGAGGAGCTGCACCACAGCGGGGGCACTGCTGTACTGACTGCTGTATGTGTGTACTGCACAGGAGCGGAGCTGCACCACAGCGGGGGCACTGCTGTACTGACTGCAGTATGTGTGTGCTGCACAGGAGAGGAGCTGCACCACAGCGGGGGCACTGCTGTACTGACTGCTGTATGTATGTGCTGCACAGGGGAGGAGCTGCACCATAGCGGGGGCACTGCTGTACTGACTGCTGTATGTGTGTGCTGCACAGGGGAGGAGCTGCACCACAGCGGAGGCACTGCTGTACTGACTGCTGTATGTGTGTGCTGTACAGGAGAGGAGCTGCACCACAGCGGGGCACTGCTGTACTGACTGCAGTATGTGTGTGCTGCACAGGAGAGGAGCTGCACCACAGCGGGGGCACTGCTGTACTGACTGCAGTATGTGTGTGCTGCACAGGGGAGGAGCTGCACCACAGCGGAGGCACTGCTGTACTGACTGCAGTATGTGTGTGCTGCACAGGAGAGGAGTTGCACCACAGCGGGGGCACTGCTGTACTGACTGCTGTATGTGTGTGCTGTACAGGAGAGGAGCTGCACCACAGCGGAGGCACTGCTGTACTGACTGCTGTATGTGTGTGCTGTACAGGAGAGGAGCTGCACCACAGCGGGGGCACTGCTGTACTGACTGCAGTATGTGTGTGCTGCACAGGAGAGGAGCTGCACCACAGCGGGGGCACTGCTGTACTGACTGCAGTATGTGTGTGCTGCACAGGAGAGGAGCTGCACCACAGCGGGGGCACTGCTGTACTGACTGCTGTATGTGTGTGCTGCACAGGAGAGGAGCTGCACCACAGCGGAGGCACTGCTGTACTGACTGCTGTATGTGTGTGCTGTACAAGAGAGGAGCTGCACCACAGCGGAGGCACTGCTGTACTGACTGCTGTATGTGTGTGCTGCACAGGAGAGGAGCTGCACCACAGCGGGGGCACTGCTGTACTGACTGCTGTATGTGTGTGCTGCACAGGAGAGGAGCTGCACCACAGCGGGGGCACTGCTGTACTGACTGCTGTATGTGTGTGCTGTACAAGAGAGGAGCTGCACCACAGCGGGGGCACTGCTGTACTGACTGCTGTATGTGTGTGCTGTACAGGAGAGGAGCTGCACCACAGTGGGGGCACTGATGTATTGACTGCTGTATGTGTGTGCTGCACAGGAGAGGAGCTGCACCACAGCGGGGCACTGCTGTACTGACTGCTGTATGTGTGTGCTGCACAGGAGAGGAGCTGCACCACAGCGGGGGCACTGCTGTACTGACTGCTGTATGTGTGTGCTGCACAGGAGAGGAGCTGCACCACAGCGGGGGCACTGCTGTACTGACTGCTGTATGTGTGTGCTGCACAGGAGAGGAGCTGCACCACAGCGGGGCACTGCTGTACTGACTGCTGTATGTGTGTGCTGCACAGGAGAGGAGCTGCACCACAGCGGGGGCACTGCTGTACTGACTGCTGTATGTGTGCTGTACAGGAGAGGACCTGCACCACAGCGGGGGCACTGCTGTACTGACTGCTGTATGTGTGCTGTACAGGAGAGGAGCTGCACCACAGCGGGGGCACTGCTGTACTGACTGCTGTATGTGTGTGCTGCACGGGAGAGGAGCTGCACCACAGCGGAGGCACTGCTGTACTGACTGCTGTATGTGTGCTGCACAGGAGAGGAGCTGCACCACAGCGGGGGCACTGTTGTACTGACTGCTGTATGTGTGTGCTGCACAGGAGAGGAGCTGCACCACAGCGGGGGCACTGCTGTACTGACTGCTGTATGTGTGTGCTGCACAGGAGAGGAGCTGCACCACAGCGGGGGCACTGCTGTACTGACTGCTGTATGTGTGTGCTGTACAGGAGAGGAGCTGCACCACAGCGGGGGCACTGCTGTACTGACTGCTGTATGTGTGTGCTGCACAGGAGAGGAGCTGCACCACAGCGGGGGCACTGCTGTACTGACTGCTGTATGTGTGTGCTGCACAGGAGAGGAGCTGCGCCACAGCGGGGACACTGCTGTACTGACTGCTGTATGTGTGTGCTGCACAGGAGAGGAGCTGCACCACAGCGGGGGCACTGCTGTACTGACTGCTGTGTGTGTGTGCTGCACAGGAGAGGAGCTGCACCACAGCGGGGGCACTGCTGTACTGACTGCTGTATGTGTGTGCTGTACAGGAGAGGAGCTGCGCCACAGCGGGGGCACTGCTGTACTGACTGCTGTATGTGTGTGCTGTACAGGAGAGGAGCTGCACCACAGTGGGGGCACTGCTGTACTGACTGCTGTATGTGTGCTGTACAGGAGAGGAGCTGCACCACAGCGGGGGCACTGCTGTACTGACTGCTGTATGTGTGTGCTGCACAGGAGAGGAGCTGCACCACAGCGAGGGCACTGCTGTACTTACTGCTGTATGTGTGTGCTGCACAGGAGAGGGGCTGCACCACAGCGGGGGCACTGCTGTACTGACTGCTGTATGTGTGTGCTGCACAGGAGAGGAGCTGCACCATAGCGGGGGCACTGCTGTACTGACTGCTGTATGTGTGTGCTGCAGAGGAGAGGAGCTGCACCACAGCGGGGGCACTGCTGTACTGACTGCTGTATGTGTGTGCTGCAGAGGAGAGGAGCTGCACCATAGCGGGGGCACTGCTGTACTGACTGCTGTATGTGTGTGCTGCACAGGAGAGGAGCTGCACCATAGCGGGGGCACTGCTGTACTGACTGCTGTGTGTGTGCTGCAGAGGAGAGGAGCTGCACCACAGCGAGGGCACTGCTGTACTTACTGCTGTATGTGTGTGCTGCACAGGAGAGGGGCTGCACCAGAGCGGGGGCACTGCTGTACTGACTGCTGTATGTGTGTGCTGCACGGGAGAGGAGCTGCACCACAGCGGAGGCACTGCTGTACTGACTGCTGTATGTGTGCTGCAGAGGAGAGGAGCTGCACCACAGCGAGGGCACTGCTGTACTTACTGCTGTATGTGTGTGCTGCACAGGAGAGGGGCTGCACCAGAGCGGGGGCACTGCTGTACTGACTGCTGTATGTGTGTGCTGCACGGGAGAGGAGCTGCACCACAGCGGGGGCACTGCTGTACTGACTGCTGTATGTGTGTGCTGCACAGGAGAGGAGCTGCACCACAGCGGGGGCACTGCTGTACTGACTGCTGTATGTGTGCTGCACAGGAGAGGAGCTGCACCACAGCGGGGGCACTGCTGTACTGACTGCTGTATGTGTGTGCTGCACGGGAGAGGAGCTGCACCACAGCGGAGGCACTGCTGTACTGACTGCTGTATGTGTGTGCTGCACAGGAGAGGAGCTGCACCACAGCGGGGGCACTGCTGTACTGACTGCTGTATGTGTGTGTGCTGCACAGGAGAGGAGCTGCACCACAGCGGGGGCACTGCTGTATGTGTGTGCTGCACAGGAGAGGAGCTGCACCACAGCGGGGGCACTGCTGTACTGACTGCTGTATGTGTGTGTGCTGCACAGGAGAGGAGCTGCACCACAGCGGGGGCACTGCTGTATGTGTGTGCTGCACAGGAGAGGAGCTGCACCACAGCGGGGGCACTGCTGTACTGACTGCTGTATGTGTGTGCTGTACAGGAGAGGAGCTGCACCACAGCGGGGGCACTGCTGTACTGACTGCTGTATGTGTGCTGTACAGGAGAGGAGCTGCACCACAGCGGGGGCACTGCTGTACTGACTGCTGTATGTGTGTGCTGCACAGGAGAGGAGCTGCACCACAGCGGGGGCACTGCTGTACTGACTGCTGTATGTGTGCTGTACAGGAGAGGAGCTGCACCACAGCGGGGGCACTGCTGTACTGACTGCTGTGTGTGTGCTGCACAGGAGAGGAGCTGCACCACAGCGGGGGCACTGCTGTACTGACTGCTGTATGTGTGTGCTGCACAGGAGAGGAGCTGCACCACAGCGAGGGCACTGCTGTACTGACTGCTGTATGTGTGTGCTGTACAGGAGAGGAGCTGCACCACAGCGGGGGCACTGCTGTACTGCCTGCTGTATGTGTGTGCTGCACAGGAGAGGAGCTGCACCACAGCGGGGGCACTGCTGTACTGACTGCTGTATGTGTGTGCTGTACAAGAGAGGAGCTGCACCACAGCGGGGGCACTGCTGTACTGACTGCTGTATGTGTGTGCTGCACAGGAGAGGAGCTGCACTACAGCGGGGGGCACTGCTGTACTGAATGCTATATGTGTGTGCTGCACAGGAGAGGAGCTGCACCACAGCGGGGCACTGCTGTACTGACTGCTGTATGTGTGTGCTGCACAGGAGAGGAGCTGCACCACAGCGGGGGCACTGCTGTACTGACTGCTGTATGTGTGTGCTGTACAGGAGAGGAGCTGCACCACAGCGGGGGCACTGCTGTACTGACTGCTGTATGTGTGTGCTGTACAGGAGAGGAGCTGCACCACAGCGGGGCACTGCTGTACTGACTGCTGTATGTGTGTGCTGTACAGGAGAGGAGCTGCACCACAGCGGTGGCACTGCTGTACTGACTGCTGTATGTGTGTGCTGTACAAGAGAGGAGCTGCACCACAGCGGGGGCACTGATGTACTGACTGCTGTATGTGTGTGCTGCACAGGAGAGGAGCTGCACCACAGCGGGGGCACTGCTGTACTGACTGCTGTATGTGTGTGCTGCACAGGAGAGGAGCTGCACCACAGCGGGGGCACTGCTGTACTGACTGCTGTATGTGTGTGCTGCACAGGAGAGGAGCTGCACCACAGCGGGGCACTGCTGTACTGACTGCTGTATGTGTGTGCTGCACAGGAGAGGAGCTGCACCACAGCGGGGGCACTGCTGTACTGACTGCTGTATGTGTGTGCTGCACAGGAGAGGAGCTGCACCACAGCGGGGGCACTGCTGTACTGACTGCTGTATGTGTGTGCTGCACAGGAGAGGAGCTGCACCACAGCGGAGGCACTGCTGTACTGACTGCTGTATGTGTGTGCTGCACAGGAGAGGAGCTGCACCACAGCGGGGGCACTGCTGTACTGACTGCTGTATGTGTGTGCTGTACAGGAGAGGAGCTGCACCACAGCGGGGGCACTGCTGTACTGACTGCTGTATGTGGTGCTGTACAGGAGAGGAGCTGCACCACAGCGGGGGGCACTGCTGTACTGACTGCTGTATGTGTGCTGTACAGAAGAGGAGCTGCACCACAGCGGGGGCACTGCTGTACTGACTGCTGTATGTGTGCTGTACAGAAGAGGAGCTGCACACAGCGGAGGCACTGCTGTACTGACTGCTGTATGTGTGTGCTGCACAGGAGAGAGCTGCACCACAGCGGGGCACTGCTGTACTGACTGCTGTATGTGTGCTGTACAGAGAGAGCTGCACCACAGCGGGGCACTGCTGTACTGACTGCTGTATGTGTGTGCTGCACAGAGAGGAGCTGCACCACAGCGGGGGCACTGCTGTACTGACTGCTGTATGTGTGTGCTGTACAGGAGAGGAGCTGCACCACAGCGGGGGCACTGCTGTACTGACTGCTGTATGTGTGCTGTACAGGAGAGGAGCTGCACCACAGCGGGGGCACTGCTGTACTGACTGCTGTATGTGTGTGCTGCACAGGAGAGGAGCTGCACCACAGCGGGGCACTGCTGTACTGACTGCTGTATGTGTGTGCTGCACAGGAGAGGAGCTGCACCACAGCGGGGGCACTGCTGTACTGACTGCTGTATGTGTGTGCTGCACAGGAGAGGAGCTGCACCACAGCGGGGGCACTGCTGTACTGACTGCTGTATGTGTGTGCTGCACAGGAGAGGAGCTGCACCACAGCGGGGGCACTGCTGTACTGACTGCTGTATGTGTGTGCTGTACAGGAGAGGAGCTGCACCACAGCGGGGGCACTGCTGTACTGACTGCTGTATGTGTGTGCTGCACAGGAGAGGAGCTGCACCACAGCGGGGGCACTGCTGTACTGACTGCTGTATGTGTGTGCTGCACAGGAGAGGAGCTGCACCACAGCGGGGGCACTGCTGTACTGACTGCTGTATGTGTGTGCTGCACAGGAGAGGAGCTGCACCACAGCGGGGGCACTGCTGTACTGACTGCTGTATGTGTGTGCTGCACAGGAGAGGAGCTGCACCACAGCGGGGGCACTGCTGTACTGACTGCTGTATGTGTGTGCTGCACAGGAGAGGAGCTGCACCACAGCGGGGGCACTGCTGTACTGACTGCTGTATGTGTGTGCTGTACAGGAGAGGAGCTGCACCACAGCGGGGGCACTGCTGTACTGACTGCTGTGTGTGTGTGCTGTACAGGAGAGGAGCTGCACCACAGCGGGGGCACTGCTGTACTGACTGCTGTATGTGTGTGCTGCACAGGAGAGGAGCTGCACCACAGCGGGGGCACTGCTGTACTGACTGCTGTATGTGTGTGCTGCACAGGAGAGGAGCTGCACCACAGCGGAGGCACTGCTGTACTGACTGCTGTATGTGTGTGCTGCACAGGAGAGGAGCTGCACCACAGCGGGGGCACTGCTGTACTGACTGCTGTATGTGTGTGCTGCACAGGAGAGGAGC
Organism: Ranitomeya imitator; assembly: GCF_032444005.1. NCBI lineage: Eukaryota > Metazoa > Chordata > Amphibia > Anura > Dendrobatidae > Ranitomeya > Ranitomeya imitator. The sequence goes on along the minus strand of NC_091282.1, from coordinate 610,808,912 downwards.
TGCACCACAGCGGGGGCACTGCTGTACTGACTGCTGTATGTGTGTGCTGCAGAGGAGAGGAGCTGCACCACAGCGGGGGCACTGCTGTACTGACTGCTGTATGTGTGTGCTGCAGAGGAGAGGAGCTGCACCACAGCGGGGGCACTGCTGTACTGACTGCTGTATGTGTGTGCTGCACAGGAGAGGAGCTGCACCACAGTGGGGGCACTGCTGTACTGACTGCTGTATGTGTGTGCTGTACAGGAGAGGAGCTGCACCACAGCGGGGGCACTGCTATACTGACTGCTGTATGTGTGTGCTGCACAGGAGAGGGGCTGCACCACAGCGGGGACACTGCTGTACTGACTGCTGTATGTGTGTGCCGCACAGGAGAGGAGCTGCACCACAGCGGAGGCACTGCTGTACTGACTGCTGTATGTGTGCTGTACAGGAGAGGAGCTGCACCACAGCGGGGGCACTGCTGTACTGACTGCTGTATGTGTGTGCTGCACAGGAGAGGGGCTGCACCACAGCGGGGGCACTGCTGTACTGACTGCTGTATGTGTGCTGTACAGGAGAGGAGCTGCACCACAGCGGGGGCACTGCTGTACTGACTGCTGTATGTGTGCTGTACAGGAGAGGAGCTGCACCACAGCGGGGGCACTGCTGTACTGACTGCTGTATGTGTGTGCTGTACAGGAGAGGAGCTGCACCACAGCGGGGGCACTGCTGTACTGACTGCTGTATGTGTGTGCTGTACAGGAGAGGAGCTGCACCACAGCGGGGGCACTGCTGTACTGACTGCTGTATGTGTGTGCTGCACAGGAGAGGAGCTGCACCACAGCGGGGGCACTGCTGTACTGACTGCTGTATGTTTGTGCTGTACAGGAGAGGAGCTGCACCACAGTGGGGGCACTGCTGTACTGACTGCTGTATGTGTGCTGTACAGGAGAGGAGCTGCACCACAGTGGGGGCACTGCTGTACTGACTGCTGTATGTGTGTGCTGCACAGGAGAGGGGCTGCACCACAGCGGGGGCACTGCTGTACTGACTGCTGTATGTGTGTGCTGCACAGGAGAGGAGCTGCACCACAGCGGGGGCACTGCTGTACTGACTGCTGTATGTATGTGTGCTGCACAGGAGAGGAGCTGCACCACAGCGGGGGCACTGCTGTACTGACTGCTGTATGTGTGTGCTGCACAGGAGAGGAGCTGCACCACAGCGGGGGCACTGCTGTACTGACTGCTGTATGTGTGCTGTACAGGAGAGGAGCTGCACCACAGCGGGGGCACTGCTGTACTGACTGCTGTATGTGTGCTGTACAGGAGAGGAGCTGCACCACAGCGGGGGCACTGCTGTACTGACTGCTGTATGTGTGTGCTGCACAAGAGAGGAGCTGCACCACAGCGGAGGCACTGCTATACTGACTGCTGTATGTGTGTGCTGCACAGGAGAGGAGCTGCACCACAGCGGAGGCACTGCTGTACTGACTGCTGTATGTGTGTGCTGCACAGGAGAGGAGCTGCACCACAGCGGGGGCACTGCTGTACTGACTGCTGTATGTGTGTGCTGCACAGGAGAGGGGCTGCACCACAGCGGGGGCACTGCTGTACTGACTGCTGTATGTGTGTGCTGTACAGGAGAGGAGCTGCACCACAGCGGGGCACTGCTGTACTGACTGCTGTATGTGTGTGCTGTACAGGAGAGGAGCTGCACCACAGTGGGGGCACTGCTGTACTGACTGCTGTATGTGTGTGCTGCAGAGGAGAGGAGCTGCACCACAGCGGGGCACTGCTGTACTGACTGCTGTATGTGTGTGCTGTACAGGAGAGGAGCTGCACCACAGTGGGGGCACTGCTGTACTGACTGCTGTATGTGTGTGCTGCACAGGAGAGGAGCTGCACCACAGCGGGGCACTGCTGTACTGACTGCTGTATGTGTGTGCTGTACAGGAGAGGAGCTGCACCACAGTGGGGGCACTGCTGTACTGACTGCTGTATGTGTGTGCTGCACAGGAGAGGAGCTGCACCACAGCGGGGGCACTGCTGTACTGACTGCTGTATGTGTGTGCTGCACAGGAGAGGAGCTGCACCACAGCGGGGGCACTGCTGTACTGACTGCTGTATGTGTGTGCTGTACAGGAGAGGAGCTGCACCACAGCGGGGGCACTGCTGTACTGACTGCTGTATGTGTGTGCTGTACAGGAGAGGAGCTGCACCACAGTGGGGGCACTGCTGTACTGACTGCTGTATGTGTGTGCTGCACAGGAGAGGAGCTGCACCACAGCGGGGCACTGCTGTACTGACTGCTGTATGTGTGTGCTGTACAGGAGAGGAGCTGCACCACAGTGGGGGCACTGCTGTACTGACTGCTGTATGTGTGTGCTGCACAGGAGAGGAGCTGCACCACAGCGGGGGCACTGCTGTACTGACTGCTGTATGTGTGTGCTGTACAGGAGAGGAGCTGCACCACAGGGGGGGGCACTGCTGTACTGACTGCTGTATGTGTGTGCTGTACAGGAGAGGAGCTGCACCACAGCGGGGGCACTGCTGTACTGACTGCTGTATGTGTGTGCTGTACAAGAGAGGAGCTGCACCACAGCGGGGGCACTGCTGTACTGACTGCTGTATGTGTGTGCTGTACAGGAGAGGAGCTGCACCACAGCGGGGGCACTGCTGTACTGACTGCTGTATGTGTGTGCTGCACAGGAGAGGAGCTGCACCACAGCGGGGGCACTGCTGTACTGACTGCTGTATGTGTGCTGTACAGGAGAGGAGCTGCACCACAGCGGGGGCACTGCTGTACTGACTGCTGTATGTGTGTGCTGTACAGGAGAGGAGCTGCACCACAGCGGGGGCACTGCTGTACTGACTGCTGTATGTGTGTGCTGTACAAGAGAGGAGCTGCACCACAGCGGGGGCACTGCTGTACTGACTGCTGTATGTGTGTGCTGTACAGGAGAGGAGCTGCACCACAGCGGGGGCACTGCTGTACTGACTGCTGTATGTGTGTGCTGCACAGGAGAGGAGCTGCACCACAGCGGGGGCACTGCTGTACTGACTGCTGTATGTGTGTGCTGTACAGGAGAGGAGCTGCACCACAGGGGAGGCACTGCTGTACTGACTGCTGTATGTGTGTGCTGCACGGGAGAGGAGCTGCACCACAGCGGGGGCACTGCTATACTGACTGCTGTATGTGTGCTGTACAGGAGAGGAGCTGCACCACAGCGGGGGCACTGCTGTACTGACTGCTGTATGTGTGTGCTGTACAGGAGAGGAGCTGCACCACAGCGGGGGCACTGCTGTACTGACTGCTGTATGTGTGTGCTGTACAAGAGAGGAGCTGCACCACAGCGGGGGCACTGCTGTACTGACTGCTGTATGTGTGTGCTGCACAGGAGAGGAGCTGCACCACAGCGGGGGCACTGCTGTACTGACTGCTGTATGTGTGTGCTGCACAGGAGAGGAGCTGCACCACAGCGGAGGCACTGCTGTACTGACTGCTGTATGTGTGCTGTACAGGAGAGGAGCTGCACCACAGCGGGGGCACTGCTGTACTGACTGCTGTATGTGTGCTGTACAGGAGAGGAGCTGCACCACAGCGGGGGCACTGCTGTACTGACTGCTGTATGTGTGTGCTGTACAGGATAGGAGCTGCACCACAGCGGGGGCACTGCTGTACTGACTGCTGTATGTGTGTGCTGTACAAGAGAGGAGCTGCACCACAGCGGGGGCACTGCTATACTGACTGCTGTATGTGTGCTGTACAGGAGAGGAGCTGCACCACAGCGGGGGCACTGCTGTACTGACTGCTGTATGTGTGTGCTGTACAGGAGAGGAGCTGCACCACAGCGGGGGCACTGCTGTACTGACTGCTGTATGTGTGTGCTGTACAAGAGAGGAGCTGCACCACAGCGGGGGCACTGCTGTACTGACTGCTGTATGTGTGTGCTGCACAGGAGAGGAGCTGCACCACAGCGGGGGCACTGCTGTACTGACTGCTGTATGTGTGTGCTGCACAGGAGAGGAGCTGCACCACAGCGGAGGCACTGCTGTACTGACTGCTGTATGTGTGCTGTACAGGAGAGGAGCTGCACCACAGCGGAGGCACTGCTGTACTGACTGCTGTATGTGTGCTGTACAGGAGAGGAGCTGCACCACAGCGGAGGCACTGCTGTACTGACTGCTGTATGTGTGTGCTGCACAGGAGAGGAGCTGCGCCACAGCGGGGGCACTGCTGTACTGACTGCTGTATTTGTGTGCTGCACAGGAGAGGAGCTGCGCCACAGCGGGGGCACTGCTGTACTGACTGCTGTGTGTGTGTGCTGCACAGGAGAGGAGCTGCGCCACAGCGGGGGCACTGCTGTACTGACTGCTGTATGTGTGTGCTGCACAGGAGAGGAGCTGCGCCACAGCGGGGGCACTGCTGTACTGACTGCTGTATGTGTGTGCTGCACAGGAGAGGGGCTGCACCACAGCGGGGGCACTGCTGTACTGACTGCTGTATGTGTGCTGTACAGGAGAGGAGCTGCACCACAGCGGGGGCACTGCTGTACTGACTGCTGTATGTGTGTGCTGTACAGGAGAGGAGCTGCACCACAGCGGGGGCACTGCTGTACTGACTGCTGTGTGTGTGTGCTGCACAGGAGAGGAGCTGCACCACAGCGGGGGCACTGCTGTACTGACTGCTGTATGTGTGTGCTGCACAGGAGAGGAGCTGCACCACAGCGGGGGCACTGCTGTACTGACTGCTGTATGTGTGTGCTGCACAGGAGAGGAGCTGCACCACAGCGGGGGCACTGCTGTACTGACTGCTGTATGTGTGCTGTACAGGAGAGGAGCTGCACCACAGCGGGGGCACTGCTGTACTGACTGCTGTATGTGTGCTGTACAGGAGAGGAGCTGCACCACAGCGGGGGCACTGCTGTACTGACTGCTGTATGTGTGTGCTGCACAAGAGAGGAGCTGCACCACAGCGGGGGCACTGCTGTACTGACTGCTGTATGTGTGCTGTACAGGAGAGGAGCTGCACCACAGCGGGGGCACTGCTGTACTGACTGCTGTATGTGTGTGCTGTACAGGAGAGGAGCTGCACCACAGGGGGGGCACTGCTGTACTGACTGCTGTGTGTGTGTGCTGCACAGGAGAGGAGCTGCACCACAGCGGGGGCACTGCTGTACTGACTGCTGTATGTGTGTGCTGCACAGGAGAGGGGCTGCACCACAGCGGGGGCACTGCTGTACTGACTGCTGTATGTGTGTGCTGTACAGGAGAGGAGCTGCACCACAGCGGGGGCACTGCTGTATTGACTGCTGTATGTGTGTGCTGCACAGGAGAGGAGCTGCACCACAGCGAGGGCACTGCTGTACTGACTGCTGTATGTGTGTGCTGCACAGGAGAGGAGCTGCACCACAGCGGGGGCACTGCTGTACTGACTGCTGTATGTGTGTGCTGTACAGGAGAGGAGCTGCACCACAGCGGGGGCACTGCTGTATTGACTGCTGTATGTGTGTGCTGCACAGGAGAGGAGCTGCACCACAGCGAGGGCAATGCTGTACTGACTGCTGTATGTGTGTGCTGTACAAGAGAGGAGCTGCACCACAGCGGGGGCACTGCTGTACTGACTGCTGTATGTGTGTGCTGCACAGGAGAGGGGCTGCACCACAGCGGGGGCACTGCTGTACTGACTGCTGTATGTGTGTGCTGCACAGGAGAGGAGCTGCACCACAGCGGGGGCACTGCTGTACTGACTGCTGTATGTGTGTGCTGCACAGGAGAGGGGCTGCACCACAGCGGGGGCACTGCTGTACTGACTGCTGTATGTGTGTGCTGTACAGGAGAGGAGCTGCACCACAGCGGGGGCACTGCTGTATTGACTGCTGTATGTGTGTGCTGCACAGGAGAGGAGCTGCACCACAACGAGGGCACTGCTGTACTGACTGCTGTATGTGTGTGCTGCACAGGAGAGGAGCTGCACCACAGCGGGGGCACTGCTGTACTGACTGCTGTATGTGTGTGCTGCACAGGAGAGGAGCTGCACCACAGCGGGGGCACTGCTGTACTGACTGCTGTATGTGTGTGCTGCACAGGAGAGGAGCTGCACCACAGCGGGGGCACTGCTGTACTGACTGCTGTATGTGTGTGCTGTACAAGAGAGGAGCTGCACCACAGCGGGGACACTGCTGTACTGACTGCTGTATGTGTGTGCTGCACGGGAGAGGAGCTGCACCACAGCGGGGGCACTGCTGTACTGACTGCTGTATGTGTGTGCTGCACAGGAGAGGAGCTGCACCACAGCGGGGGCACTGCTGTACTGACTGCTGTATGTGTGTGCTGCACGGGAGAGGAGCTGCACCACAGCGGGGGCACTGCTGTACTGACTGCTGTATGTGTGTGCTGTACAGGAGAGGAGCTGCACCACAGCGGGGGCACTGCTGTACTGACTGCTGTATGTGTGTGCTGCACAGGAGAGGAGCTGCACCACAGCGGGGGCACTGCTGTACTGACTGCTGTATGTGTGTGCTGCACGGGAGAGGAGCTGCACCACAGCGGGGGCACTGCTGTACTGACTGCTGTATGTGTGTGCTGTACAAGAGAGGAGCTGCACCACAGCGGGGACACTGCTGTACTGACTGCTGTATGTGTGTGCTGCACAGGAGAGGAGCTGCACCACAGCGGGGGCACTGCTGTACTGACTGCTGTATGTGTGTGCTGCACGGGAGAGGAGCTGCACCACAGCGGGGGCACTGCTGTACTGACTGCTGTATGTGTGTGCTGCACAGGAGAGGAGCTGCACCACAGCGGGGGCACTGCTGTACTGACTGCTGTATGTGTGTGCTGCACGGGAGAGGAGCTGCACCACAGCGGGGGCACTGCTGTACTGACTGCTGTATGTGTGTGCTGTACAGGAGAGGAGCTGCACCACAGCGGGGGCACTGCTGTACTGACTGCTGTATGTGTGTGCTGTACAGGAGAGGAGCTGCGCCACAGCGGGGGCACTGCTGTACTGACTGCTGTATGTGTGTGCTGTACAGGAGAGGAGCTGCACCACAGGGGGGGCACTGCTGTACTAACTGCTGTATGTGTGTGCTGCACAGGAGAGGAGCTGCACCACAGCGGGGGCACTGCTGTACTGACTGCTGTATGTGTGTGCTGCACAGGAGAGGAGCTGCACCACAGCGGGGGCACTGCTGTTCTGACTGCTGTATGTGTGTGCTGTACAGGAGAGGAGCTGCACCACAGGGGGGGCACTGCTGTACTGACTGCTGTATGTGTGTGCTGTACAGGAGAGGAGCTGCACCACAGGGGGGGCACTGCTGTACTGACTGCTGTATGTGTGTGCTGCACAGGAGAGGAGCTGCACCACAGCGGGGGCACTGCTGTACTGACTGCTGTATGTGTGTGCTGCACAGGAGAGGAGCTGCACCACAGCGGGGGCACTGCTGTACTGACTGCTGTATGTGTGTGCTGCACAGGAGAGGAGCTGCACCACAGCGGGGGCACTGCTGTACTGACTGCTGTATGTGTGTGCTGCACAGGAGAGGAGCTGCACCACAGCGGGGGCACTGCTGTACTGACTGCTGTATGTGTGTGCTGCACAGGAGAGGAGCTGCACCACAGCGGGGGCACTGCTGTACTGACTGCTGTATGTGTGCTGTACAAGAGAGGAGCTGCACCACAGGGGGGGCACTGCTGTACTGACTGCTGTATGTATGTGTGCTGCACAGGAGAGGAGCTGCACCACAGCGGGGGCACTGCTGTACTGACTGCTGTATGTGTGCTGTACAAGAGAGGAGCTGCACCACAGCGGGGGCACTGCTGTACTGACTGCTGTATGTGTGTGCTGTACAGGAGAGGAGCTGCACCACAGCGGGGGCACTGCTGTACTGACTGCTGTATGTGTGTGCTGCACAGGAGAGGAGCTGCACCACAGCGGGGGCACTGCTGTACTGACTGCTGTATGTGTGTGCTGTACAGGAGAGGGGCTGCACCACAGCGGGGGCACTGCTGTACTGACTGCTGTATGTGTGTGCTGTACAGGAGAGGAGCTGCACCACAGCGGGGGCACTGCTGTACTGACTGCTGTATGTGTGTGCTGTACAGGAGAGGAGCTGCACCACAGCGGGGGCACTGCTGTACTGACTGCTGTATGTGTGTGCTGTACAGGAGAGGGGCTGCACCACAGCGGGGCACTGCTGTACTGACTGCTGTATGTGTGTGCTGCACAGGAGAGGAGCTGCACCACAGCGGGGGCACTGCTGTACTGACTGCTGTATGTGTGTGCTGCACAGGAGAGGAGCTGCACCACAGCGGGGGCACTGCTGTACTGACTGCTGTATGTGTGTGCTGCACAGGAGAGGAGCTGCACCACAGCGGGGGCACTGCTGTACTGACTGCTGTATGTGTGTGCTGCACAGGAGAGGAGCTGCACCACAGCGGGGGCACTGCTGTACTGACTGCTGTATGTATGTGTGCTGCACAGGAGAGGAGCTGCACCACAGCGGGGGCACTGCTGTACTGACTGCTGTATGTGTGCTGTACAAGAGAGGAGCTGCACCACAGCGGGGGCACTGCTGTACTGACTGCTGTATGTGTGTGCTGTACAGGAGAGGAGCTGCACCACAGCGGGGGCACTGCTGTACTGACTGCTGTACGTGTGTGCTGTACAGGAGAGGAGCTGCACCACAGCGGGGGCACTGCTGTACTGACTGCTGTATGTGTGTGCTGCACAGGAGAGGAGCTGCACCACAGCGGGGCACTGCTGTACTGACTGCTGTATGTATGTGCTGCACGGGAGAGGAGCTGCACCACAGCGGGGCACTGCTGTACTGACTGCTGTATGTGTGTGCTGTACAGGAGAGGAGCTGCACCACAGCGGGGGCACTGCTGTACTGACTGCTGTATGTGTGTGCTGTACAGGAGAGGAGCTGCACCACAGCGGGGGCACTGCTGTACTGACTGCTGTATGTGTGTGCTGTACAGGAGAGGAGCTGCACCACAGCGGGGGCACTGCTGTACTGACTGCTGTATGTGTGTGCTGTACAGGAGAGGAGCTGCACCACAGCGGGGGCACTGCTGTACTGACTGCTGTATGTGTGTGCTGTACAGGAGAGGGGCTGCACCACAGCGGGGGCACTGCTGTACTGACTGCTGTATGTGTGTGCTGTACAGGAGAGGAGCTGCACCACAGCGGGGGCACTGCTGTACTGACTGCTGTATGTGTGTGCTGCACAGGAGAGGAGCTGCACCACAGCGGGGGCACTGCTGTACTGACTGCTGTATGTGTGCTGCACAGGAGAGGAGCTGCACCACAGCGGGGCACTGCTGTACTGACTGCTGTATGTGTGTGCTGCACAGGAGAGGAGCTGCACCACAGCGGGGCACTGCTGTACTGACTGCTGTATGTGTGTGCTGCACAGGAGAGGAGCTGCACCACAGCGGGGGCACTGCTGTACTGACTGCTGTATGTGTGTGCTGCACAGGATAGGAGCTGCACCACAGCGGGGGCACTGCTGTACTGACTGCTGTATGTGTGTGCTGTACAGGAGAGGAGCTGCACCACAGCGGGGGCACTGCTGTACTGACTGCTGTATGTGTGTGCTGCACAGGAGAGGGGCTGCACCACAGCGGGGGCACTGCTGTACTGACTGCTGTATGTGTGTGCTGCACAGGAGAGGAGCTGCACCACAGCGGGGGCACTGCTGTACTGACTGCTGTATGTGTGTGCTGTACAGGAGAGGAGCTGCACCACAGCGGGGGCACTGCTGTACTGACTGCTGTATGTGTGTGCTGCACAGGAGAGGAGCTGCACCACAGCGGGGGCACTGCTGTACTGACTGCTGTATGTGTGTGCTGCAGAGGAGAGGAGCTGCACCACAGCGGGGGCACTGCTGTACTGACTGCTGTATGTGTGTGCTGTACAGGAGAGGAGCTGCACCACAGCGGGGGCACTGCTGTACTGACTGCTGTATGTGTGTGCTGCACAGGAGAGGGGCTGCACCACAGCGGGGGCACTGCTGTACTGACTGCTGTATGTGTGTGCTGTACAGGAGAGGAGCTGCACCACAGCGGGGGCACTGCTGTACTGACTGCTGTATGTGTGTGCTGCACAGGAGAGGGGCTGCACCACAGCGGGGGCACTGCTGTACTGACTGCTGTATGTGTGTGCTGCACAGGAGAGGAGCTGCACCACAGCGGGGGCACTGCTGTACTGACTGCTGTATGTGTGTGCTGTACAGGAGAGGGGCTGCACCACAGCGGGGGCACTGCTGTACTGACTGCTGTATGTGTGCTGCACAGGAGAGGAGCTGCACCACAGCGGGGCACTGCTGTACTGACTGCTGTATGTGTGTGCTGCACAGGAGAGGAGCTGCACCACAGCGGGGGCACTACTGTACTGACTGCTGTATGTGTGTGCTGTACAGGAGAGGAGCTGCACCACAGCGGGGGCACTGCTGTACTGACTGCTGTATGTGTGTGCTGTACAGGAGAGGAGCTGCACCACAGCGGGGGCACTGCTGTACTGACTGCTGTATGTGTGTGCTGCACAGGAGAGGGGCTGCACCACAGCGGGGGCACTGCTGTACTGACTGCTGTATGTGTGTCCTGTACAGGAGAGGAGCTGCACCACAGCGGGGGCACTGCTGTACTGACTGCTGTATGTGTGTCCTGTACAGGAGAGGGGCTGCACCACAGCGGGGGCACTGCTGTACTGACTGCTGTATGTGTGTGCTGTACAGGAGAGGAGCTGCACCACAGCGGGGGCACTGCTGTACTGACTGCTGTATGTGTGTGCTGCACAGGAGAGGGGCTGCACCACAGCGGGGGCACTGCTGTACTGACTGCTGTATGTGTGTCCTGTACAGGAGAGGAGCTGCACCACAGCGGGGGCACTGCTGTACTGACTGCTGTATGTGTGTGCTGTACAGGAGAGGGGCTGCACCACAGCGGGGGCACTGCTGTACTGACTGCTGTATGTGTGTGCTGTACAGGAGAGGAGCTGCACCACAGCGGGGGCACTGCTGTACTGACTGCTGTATGTGTGTGCTGTACAGGAGAGGAGCTGCACCACAGCGGGGGCACTGCTGTACTGACTGCTGTATGTGTGTGCTGTACAGGAGAGGAGCTGCACCACAGCGGGGGCACTGCTGTACTGACTGCTGTATGTGTGTGCTGCACAGGAGAGGGGCTGCACCACAGCGGGGGCACTGCTGTACTGACTGCTGTATGTGTGTGCTGTACAGGAGAGGAGCTGCACCACAGCGGAGGCACTGCTGTACTGACTGCTGTATGTGTGTCCTGTACAGGAGAGGGGCTGCAGCACAGCGGGGGCACTGCTGTACTGACTGCTGTATGTGTGTGCTGTACAGGAGAGGAGCTGCACCACAGCGGGGGCACTGCTGTACTGACTGCTGTATGTGTGTGCTGTACAGGAGAGGAGCTGCACCACAGCGGGGGCACTGCTGTACTGACTGCTGTATGTGTGTGCTGCACAGGAGAGGAGCTGCACCACAGCGGGGGCACTGCTGTACTGACTGCTGTATGTGTGTGCTGCACAGGAGAGGAGCTGCACCACAGCGGGGGCACTGCTGTACTGACTGCTGTATGTGTGTGCTGCACAGGAGAGGGGCTGCACCACAGCGGGGGCACTGCTGTACTGACTGCTGTATGTGTGTGCTGTACAGGAGAGGAGCTGCACCACAGCGGGGGCACTGCTGTACTGACTGCTGTATGTGTGTCCTGTACAGGAGAGGGGCTGCACCACAGCGGGGGCACTGCTGTACTGACTGCTGTATGTGTGTGCTGTACAGGAGAGGAGCTGCACCACAGCGGGGGCACTGCTGTACTGACTGCTGTATGTGTGTGCTGCACAGGAGAGGGGCTGCACCACAGCGGGGGCACTGCTGTACTGACTGCTGTATGTGTGTGCTGTACAGGAGAGGAGCTGCACCACAGCGGGGGCACTGCTGTACTGACTGCTGTATGTGTGTCCTGTACAGGAGAGGGGCTGCACCACAGCGGGGGCACTGCTGTACTGACTGCTGTATGTGTGTGCTGTACAGGAGAGGAGCTGCACCACAGCGGAGGCACTGCTGTACTGACTGCTGTATGTGTGTGCTGTACAGGAGAGGAGCTGCACCACAGCGGGGGCACTGCTGTACTGACTGCTGTATGTGTGTGCTGTACAGGAGAGGGGCTGCACCACAGCGGAGGCACTGCTGTACTGACTGCTGTATGTGTGTGCTGTACAGGAGAGGAGCTGCACCACAGCGGGGGCACTGCTGTACTGACTGCTGTATGTGTGTCCTGTACAGGAGAGGAGCTGCACCACAGCGGGGGCACTGCTGTACTGACTGCTGTATGTGTGTGCTGTACAGGAGAGGAGCTGCACCACAGCCAGATGTACAAGGCAGTGCATGATCGGAAACCGTCCCACATGGATGAATTATAACAATTCTGCATAGTTTAGTGGCCAAAATTCCTCCGTGCATCTCACGGTTAAGTCTAATATACCACCAGAACCCTAGGAGCCCTCCACATGCACCCATGCATCTCGTATTTGTCTAGCTGTCACAGATCCCGAGCTATTGAGGCTGGCTCTCCAGAACCTCTTAGCTGACCCAAGTTTGGACTCTCTGTATCGGTCCAGCCCCAACGAACCCGTTGAGATGTCAGTCGTCCCGTTTGCACCTCCCGCTAGGAAGTTATAACCCATCTTGGATATCAGGAATTATTTCAGCTAGGAGGTCGGGGAAGATTTCAGTCCAACCCATAGGGGCAGTGGCGAATATGGGAGGGGGCGAGCTAGGGGTTAAAAGCTGGCTGCACAGCTTTGGCTATGTGCACACGTTGCGGATCCGAATTGCACCAAATCCACAAAGGAGTGCTCAAGCAATGTTAATCAATGGGAATCCAGAGTTGGTGTGCACATGCTGCTAAAAAAATCCATCTTGATTCTCAGCATTTTATTTTCCGCAGCATGTCCATTCTTTTTGCAGATTTGCAGCGTCTCTCCACCCATTGACTTACATTGTGTCAGTCAAATCCGCAGCCAAACCGCAGGTGTAAAAAGGTTTGTGGATTTGCATGCCAAAAACGCAGAAAGGAAGTGTGTGTGTGTGTGTGTGTGTGTGTGTGTGTGTGTGTGTGTGTGTGTGTGTGTGTGTGTGTGTGTGTGTGTGTGTGTGTGTGGGGCCAGGCATCCGGCTATGTCTGCTGTCACATATAACAGTTATAGCATGAGCTGATGATGGGACAGTAGTCCCATCATCCGGTGAGCGTGTTCAATTGTAAAACAAACAAAAAAACATACTCCCCAAACACCTAATCCCCGATACCCGTGTGTCCTGCTACAAAAGTAAAATAATAAACAACCATATACTCCTTGTCCGCCGTAGTCCAGGTAATCCAGATTGTTCCATGACGATCTCACGTGTAGGACAGTCACATCGGAAGAGGTGACTGCTCTACCCAGCCTCCGATGATACACTGACAGGAGGGAATCCCTCCAGTAGTATATCACTGCACTGCCATGAGATTTCACAGGACTACATTAGCTGATCAGCTTCGGTTCTCACTTGCGGCACCACTGCGTGAAAAATTCTCACGCAGTGGTCCGTAAGTGATAGCACCGGAGCTGATGAACTCCGGTGAACTCTCAGTGATACACTGCGGGAGCGATAATCTCCTGTCAGTGCATCACTGGAGGCTGGGTAGAGCAGTCACATCTTCCGATGTGACTGTCCTACACGTGAGATTGCCGTGGGACACTCAGTAAATGGACTACGGCGGGCGGTGTATTATATGTTGCTTTATTATTTTATTTTTGTTGCAGGAGCCGAAGGCGTCGGATTAGGTGTTCAGTAAGTATGATAAATTAAAATTAATAAAGGAGTCTGTGTGATTATTTCAATTAAAGAACTTTATTCTGGCTGTGTCTTTACCTTATAACTATAGTAATGGGGGTGTCTTATAGATGCCTCTCCATTACTAAGCCGTGGGCTTTATGCCACCGGAAAATACAAAGGTGACATCAACCCCCAACTATTACCCCACTTGCCACAGCTCTAGCCATGGATCTATAAGATGCACTATTTCTGGGGCGGCTGAAAGCAGATGTTTTTAGCCTGGGGGTGCCAACATCCATGGCCCCTTCCCAGGCTATTAATATCAGCCTGCAGTTATCTGCCTGGCCTTTGCTGGTTCGATTTTATAGGGAGACCTCATGTCAAATTTTTTTTGGGTTTCCCTGTAATGTAGCCAGTAAAGGCTAAGCAAACATCTGTGAGCTGATATTAATAGACTGGGAACCTTTATGGCTATTGGCTCCTTCCTAGATTAATCTCAGCGATGGATGTTTTGATCTCTCCGAGGTCATTCATCCTTATGTTTATAGTCCTTTTACTAGGCATTGCTCCTAATAGCCAGTTTCCTACTCCACACTGATGAGGGGCAAATACCCCGAAACAGCTGTCTGTGGATGGATACCATGTTTTGGCATAGGTGGTTTTCCTTTATGGATGCTGCCCTTCCCGTGGTTGTTCCTTCCCGGTGAAAGACCTGGCTATTTATTGCTTGTGTTCAGAAACATGTGTTGGTGTCTCCGCGGCTTTTCTACATGCATTTGCATATTTCCCATAAGGGATAGGGGCAGTGTTCTGGATCACTGCGTTGAGAAACACGTGATGGTGTCTCCGCAGCTTCTTTACATGCATCTGCATATTTCCCATAAGGGATAGGGGCAGTGTTCTGGATCACTACGTTGAGAAACACGTGATGGTGTCTCCGCAGCTTCTTTACATGCATCTGCATATTTCCCATAAGGGATTGGAGCAGTGTTCTGGAATCACTGCGTTGAGAAACACGTGATGGTGTCTCCGCAGTGTTGGATGTTTTGATCTCCCCGAGGCCAATCATCCTTATGTTTATAATCTCAGCCATTGTCTTTCCCTCTGCTGGTTAAGAAAATTACGCAGGAGCCAACAGAATTTTTTTTTTTTTACTTTTTTTTTTTAAATAAAGAGGTATTGCATCTCACACAGATTTTGTGTGTGTGTGTGTGTGTGTGTGTGTGTGTCTTTTATTTAACTCTTTATGTACCGTTTTATTAATGAGGTTATCTGGCTGACACTTGTTCATTACTAAACCTTAGGCTTGGAATGGTAGGCACGGTACTGTATAAGGAACGTGCCTCTGACTGCAGAGCCCCTAAGGGATAGCTAGAGGGGAAATCTGTGCAGTGCCCAATTCCCCCCTCCCACTACCTCCCCAGGTGAGGTCATGATTGGGACGCCCAGCGGACCAACCGGGGAGAGGAGGGGAGTCAGGCCACACCCTCGGGGGTTAAATTCTAGTGACGCAGTGGCGTAGGAAGAGGGGTGCGGGGGGGTCGGTCTGCCCCGGGCGGCACAATGTCCGGCGCTCCAGGAGGAGAAAGAGAAAAAAAAGACGCCCCTTTAAATCTTCGGGCGGCGCCGTCCGCCGCCACGACCAGGCTCCCCCCACCCCCGGGCCCCGCCCCCCGCTCTAATCCTCCCCTCTCCTGGTTCCTGCGGCGCCGGCAGCTGCAGCGTCCTCTGACTCTGCGACGTCTCAGAGCAGAGGGCGCGATGACGTCACTACTGTGCGCGCCGCTCTGCCTCTCTGTCCTGAGCGTCGCAGAGCCGGAGAGACGCTGACTGCACCGGACCTGCACTAGGAACGGGAGAGGTGAGGATTTTACTTTTTTTTTTTTTTTTTCTTTATGTCTGACTGTCTGGGGCTGGGGCAATGCTGGACACACTGGGGCAATACTGGAGACCATGGGGCAGATTGCTGGACACACTGGGGCAATACTGGAGACCATGGGGCAGAATGCTGGACACACTGGGGCAATACTGGAGACCATGGGGCAGAATGCTGGACACACTGGGGCAATACTGGAGACCATGGGACAGAATGCTGGACACACTGGGGCAATACAGGAGACCATGGTGCAGATTGCTGGACACACTGGGGCAATACTGGAGACCATGGGGCAGATTGCTGGACACACTGGGGCAATACTGGAGACCATGGGGCAGAATGCTGGACACACTGGGGCAATACTGGAGACCATGGGGCAGATTGCTGGACACACTGGGGCAATACTGGAGACCATGGGGCAGAATGCTGGACACACTGGGGCAATACAGGAGACCATGGGGCAGATTGCTGGACACACTGGGGCAATACTGGAGACCATGGGGCAGATTGCTGGACACACTGGGGCAATACTGGAGACCATGGGGCAGAATGCTGGACACACTGGGGCAATACTGGAGACCATGGGGCAGATTGCTGGACACACTGGGGCAATACTGGAGACCATGGGGCAGAATGCTGGACACACTGGGCAATACTGGAGACCATGGGACAGAATACTGGACACACTGGGGCAATACTGGAGACCATTGGGCAGAATGCTGGACACACTGGGGCAATACAGGAGACCATGGGGCAGATTGCTGGACACACTGGGGCAATACTGGAGACCATGGGGCAGAATGCTGGACACACTGGGGCAATACTGGAGACCATGGGGCAGATTGCTGGACACACTGGGGCAATACTGGAGACCATGGGGCAGAATGCTGGACACACTGGGGCAATACAGGAGACCATGGGGCAGATTGCTGGACACACTGGGGCAATACTGGAGACCATGGGGCAGATTGCTGGACACACTGGGGCAATACTGGAGACCATGGGGCAGAATGCTGGACACACTGGGGCAATACTGGAGACCATGGGGCAGATTGCTGGACACACTGGGGCAATACTGGAGACCATGGGGCAGAATGCTGGACACACTGGGCAATACTGGAGACCATGGGACAGAATACTGGACACACTGGGGCAATACTGGAGACCATTGGGCAGAATGCTGGACACACTGGGGCAATACAGGAGACCATGGGGCAGATTGCTGGACACACTGGGGCAATACTGGAGACCATGGGGCAGATTGCTGGACACACTGGGGCAATACTGGAGACCATGGGGCAGAATGCTGGACACACTGGGGCAATACTGGAGACCATGGGACAGAATGCTGGACACACTGGGGCAATACTGGAGACCATGGGGCAGAATGCTGGACACACTGGGGCAATACAGGAGACCATGGGGCAGATTGCTGGACACACTGGGGCAATACTGGAGACCATGGGGCAGATTGCTGGACACACTGGGGCAATACTGGAGACCATGGGGCAGAATGCTGGACACACTGGGGCAATACTGGAGACCATGGGGCAGATTGCTGGACACACTGGGGCAATACTGGAGACCATGGGGCAGAATGCTGGACACACTGGGGCAATACTGGAGACCATGGGGCAGATTGCTGGACACACTGGGGCAATACTGGAGACCATGGGGCAGAATGCTGGACACACTGGGGCAATACTGGAGACCATGGGGCAGATTGCTGGACACACTGGGGCAATACTGGAGACCCTGGGGCAGATTTCTGGACACATTGAGGCAATGCTGGAGACCCTGGGGCAGACTTCTGGACACACTGGGGCAGATTGCTGGACACACTGGGGGTAATATGCTGGACACACTGGGGGTAATATGCTGGACACACTGGGGAAGACTGCTGGACACACTGGGGCAATGCTGGACACTGGGGCAGATTGCTGGACACACTGGGGGCAGTGCTGGACATACTGGGGCAGATTGCTGGACACACTGGGGGTAATATGCTGGACACACTGGGGCAGATTGCTGGACAACATGGGGGTAATATGCTGGACACACTGGGGCAGATTGCTGGACACACTGGGGGCAGGACTTGAGGCATGGGCAGAATGTAGATACGGGGCATGATTGGAGACACGGGGCAGGATTGGATCATGGGGCAGGACGGATACGATGGAGGCTGGTGGGGCAGGATGGGGAGATCATATGGGGTAGAATGGATACTCATGAGGGCAGGATGGGAGAACATATGGCTGGAGCCAGGAATGAGATAAACGGGGCCAGGGTGGGGAATAGTGTTACCATAGGGGCTAATTAAGGGATATTATTACTGCAGTGATGTATTTATTTTATTTTTTGAGTATACTGTTTTAAATGATGGGGGGGGGGTCCTGTTACTGTGCAGAGTGACACTATATCACCTTTTTTTCTTCATGTGATGTAATGTAGAAGTTGTGAAAAATTAAGTAATGTGTTCTGCAAGCGGAGCTCGAGATAACTGTGTTATTTCCTGCAGAAACGAGTCCTGGCTGGAAGGAATGATGGCGGTCTGTGCTGGATGAAAGATGAAGGACTTCACCTAGAGACGTCACTGGTGAGTCAGTGTTACCTATACACTGACACTATACACTGTATACTATATAGAGGTCCTGTGTATAATGTCACCAGTGACCTCTGTATTACCTCTACACAGACACTGCATACTAAGTACAGATCTCCTGTGAATACTGGCACTTATGGTGATAGTATTGTGTTTTTTTTTGTTTTTTTTTATTACTGATCAGTATTGTAGTATTCAGTCACTATGTGGTGGTAATACAGGTCCTTCTCAAAAAATTAGCATATAGTGTTAAATTTCATTATTTACCATAATGTAATGATTACAATTAAACTTTCATATATTATAGATTCATTATCCACCAACTGAAATTTGTCAGGTCTTTTATTGTTTTAATACTGATGATTTTGGCATACAACTCCTGATAACCCAAAAAACCTGTCTCAATAAATTAGCATTTCAAGAAAAGGTTCTCTAAACGACCTATTACCCTAATCTTCTGAATCAACTAATTAACTCTAAACACATGCAAAAGATACCTGAGGCTTTTATAAACTCCCTGCCTGGTTCATTACTCAAAACCCCCATCATGGGTAAGACTAGTGACCTGACAGATGTCAAGAAGGCCATCATTGACACCCTCAAGCAAGAGGGTAAGACCCAGAAAGAAATTTCTCAACAAATAGGCTGTTCCCAGAGTGCTGTATCAAGGCACCTCAATGGTAAGTCTGTTGGAAGGAAACAATGTGGCAGAAAACGCTGTACAACGAGAAGAGGAGACCGGACCCTGAGGAAGATTGTGGAGAAGGACCGATTCCAGACCTTGGGGAACCTGAGGAAGCAGTGGACTGAGTCTGGTGTGGAAACATCCAGAGCCACCGTGCACAGGCGTGTGCAGGAAATGGGCTACAGGTGCCGCATTCCCCAGGTAAAGCCACTTTTGAACCATAAACAGCGGCAGAGGCGCCTGACCTGGGCTACAGAGAAGCAGCACTGGACTGTTGCTAAGTGGTCCCAAGTACTTTTTTCTGATGAAAGCAAATTTTGCATGTCATTCGGAAATCAAGGTGCCAGAGTCTGGAGGAAGACTGGGGAGAAGGAAATGCCAAAATGCCTGAAGTCCAGTGTCAAGTACCCACAGTCAGTGATGGTGTGGGGTGCCATGTCAGCTGCTGGTGTTGGTCCACTGTGTTTCATCAAGGGCAGGGTCAATGCAGCTAGCTATCAGGAGATTTTGGAGCACTTCATGCTTCCATCGGCTGAAATGCTTTATGGAGATGAAGATTTCATTTTTCAGCACGACCTGGCACCTGCTCACAGTGCCAAAACCACTGGTAAATGGTTTACTGACCATGGTATTACTGTGCTCAATTGGCCTGCCAACTCTCCTGACCTGAACCCCATAGAGAATCTGTGGGATATTGTGAAGAGAAAGTTGAGAGACGCAAGACCCAACACTCTGGATGAGCTTAAGGCCGCTATTGAAGCATCCTGGGCCTCCATAACATCTCAGCAGTGTCACAGGCTGATTGCCTCCATGCCACGCCGCATTGAAGCAGTCATTTCTGCCAAAGGATTCCCGACCAAGTATTGAGTGCATAACTGAACATTATTATTTGATGGTTTTTTTGTTTGTTATTAAAAAACACTTTTATTTGATTGGATGGGTGAAATATGCTAATTTATTGAGACAGGTTTTTTGGGTTATCAGGAGTTGTATGCCAAAATCATCAGTATTAAAACAATAAAAGACCTGACAAATTTCAGTTGGTGGATAATGAATCTATAATATATGAAAGTTTAATTGTAATCATTACATTATGGTAAATAATGAAAATTAACACTATATGCTAATTTTTTGAGAAGGACCTGTATGTGGTCTGGAAATGGTGTTGTGGTATTTGTCCCTTGTATGTAGTATTATTCGGTCGCTATGTGGCCTGGTCATGGTGTGGTGGTATTAAGTCACAGGTTTGGCATGTGGGGGTGACACCATTAGGCCCAGTTTAAGTTCTACAAAACAGGAAAACCATTTTTGGTAACCTTTGTGTGTATTGAGCCGGGGGAGGGGGGGGGGGGGGCGCCAAACTCGGGAACAGCCCCGGGCGGCAAAAGCTCTAGCTACGCCTCTGTAGTGACGGGGCCAGGTTCTCCCTCTTTCTTCCTGGCTGACCCTTGGAAGCTGTTGTCCCGGATCTCCTGACCACCATGGCTGCCCCTACGGTCGAGGCCCTACAGCAAGGAGCTGCACAGGAAGGTGAGCAATGGAATGGCTGCGATCCCCTAATCCTGGTCTGGGTGCTCACCTTCCTGTGCCCTCTCCTCACCGCCTAGCATCCCCTCAGGCCTCCCCGTCGTCCCCCTGGGCTCCGTCCCTGCACACCCCCCCCTCCTGGGGCCTCGTCCTCCCCTGTCTCCCCCGCGCTACTAACCCCCACTCACCGGCTCATCGTATCGGCCCCGGCCTCTGCAGATTCCGGTCCTCCGGGGCTCCTGCTACTAGCTCCCGGCGCTCCGGCTGACCGGGCCGCAGCGGCACCCCAGGGCAGACGCTCGGGGCGGTCCTCCCGTCCTCCCGTGCGCTTACGTGTCGGAGGGGAGCCGGCGCTGCCAAGCCGCCGTGCTTCTGCCCCACGTGTGGCACCGGGATGCTTGCTTCTGGCGCCGCTGCCCGCCGGTGCCAGGTGCCTGCTCCATACTCCGATCGCGTCCGGGGCCCGGCGCGCTTACTGGAACCCCCGCCGCCCTCTCATTCTGTTCAGGTCCGCCCTGCCTCCCAGAGTGCAGTGCGGGCCGGGCGGGACACGCCCACTTCCGGCCCCACTTCCTCCCGGCAATCCCACTGCAGTGCGGGGGCAGGCAGGGGGCCGCCCGCTGCCTCGGTCCCCTCGGCGGCGCGCCAGCCGCTCAGGGGGACCGGGGGCCAGCGTGGGCAGCTGGCCCAGGCACACCGCGGGTCCCCTGCAGCGTCAGACCGCCAAGCCCCGCCCACTAACTCCCCGGGAAGCATCAGCAGCGCAGTTTTAGCCGGCGGGGCCCCAACCCGCCAAATCGGTCGGGGGGGCGCCTCAAAAACAGCGCTCACAAGCCCCCCGAGCCAGGTCCCTCCACAGGGTGCTGCAGCGTCCCCTGCCTCACCAGGACTGCAGCACCGTGGACCTCTGGCCAGCCCACCCCTGGCCGGCCGCGTCCCCCAAGCAGGCACATCGGCGTTGCCTGTGCGGGGGGGGGGGGGGCGGGCGGTCGGGGGCCAGAGCCACGAACACGGCCACAGAGCGTGATGACTGGTCTATCCAGACCAGCCAGCACGCTCCGCAGCCAGGAATGTACGCACCAAACACGCACACAGTCGCACCAAACAACACAGCCGCATTACATTACGCGCCGCCAACACCCCCATGCTCCCAAACGCAAATCGCAGACAGTTTCCTATCAGTCCCCGCCCTTTTGCGCTCACCCTGCGGTGCTAGCCTAATAGTCTCCGCACCTTCCCCGGCTCTACCCCCTGCAACACCACTCACGCCCCATGGCCAAGATAACGTCCCCCCTACTCCCGAGGTAAATGCACCTAACGCAACCCCTAGACAGGGCGATCACAGGCATAGATGCCGCAGATCGTCCTCACCCTCATCAGTAGATTCCCACCACCGTTCCCGCTGTCCCTCTAGCTGTCGGCATTCCCACTCCAGACGCTGACACCACTCATACAGGAGCCGCAGGAGCCACCACAGATCCCGCTCCTCCAGATGGCGCTCGCCATCCACAACCAGTTCAGACACATCGGGGAGTCACAACGGGCGGTACCGGTCACATGCCGAAAGACGGCGGTCTCACCGGACACCCAGAGTGGGTACCTGGTGGGAACAGACACTGACACCTCCAGTTACCGACCAGGCAGAGATCGGAGCTCCAATAGCCTCTCATCCTCGAGCACACGACAGATGTCATCCGTCACGTGCTCCGTCCTTGGCTGACGCACGGGGAGACATGCCATACATACCTCCCCGGTCCACCAGCCAGCACCGAACCATGGAGGCAATAGAAGCCGGAGCACCTCCCTCTCCAGGAGTCGCTCGGCACCAGACACAATGCAGCAGAATACATCCCCGTGCCACGGCGCTGGCCACTGGCCTGCCATCTTCATCCTCCTGGGCGGGCGGCCAGCACCAGGACAGCGCCACGGCAGGAGCCAGAGTACCTCCGTCCGGAGACACTCTGCCTGCATCTGACAGCGGTGAGTTCTTTGATGTCGGTGAGCACTCTACAATACAAAATGCGGGAGAAAGCGAGCTGGCAGCCGCTATTAAGACCCTAGTTCAGCAGTTGACACGCCCAGGCGTACCAACTGACACTAGCACCACCCAAGCAGCTAGTCTGCACAAGGATGCATTTTTCTGTGGAGTTAGCCCGCTAGGAGCGCACGTTGAGTTAGAGACAAGGCAAAAAATTTGGGTTAATTTTTACGTAGATATATGGTCACTGTTATCGGCCGACCAACAGTCCGTGGACAAGGCAAGGAGGATAGGCGAGCGGTTACAAGATAGGAGCAAACCAAAAATAGCTCAAACGATGAATAACTGGCTCCAGGCCTCCGCGGTTCTCGGCTGCATCATGGGCCAAAAGCACCCAGAACGCTGTTCCGAATTATTTATTTATCAAGATCTAATTTATAATTCATATAAGTGTCACAGCGGGTCTGCATGGAAACGGTACGACGAGGAGTTCCGCAGGCGGTTGGCCATGCAACCGGATTTGGGCTGGGGGGTAAAAGCGACGGACGTTTGGTTACGACTGATGTTGTCCCAAAAACAGCCCCCCTTTTCGGCAGCGACCACTTATCACTCAACAGCAGCAGGCCAGAATACAGTGGTCGTACGCAGACCTGGGGCCTGCTTACTGTTTAACGATGGATACTGCCGTTTCCAAGGGTCCTGTAAATATAGACACGAATGCTCCTCCTGCGGAGATGGACACCCTGCGGCCAGGTGTACCCGCCAGTCAAATAGAGCACCTGCGAGGTTTAACCCCGGTGAACGTAACCGCAATGGGCCCATGGCTAAGCCTTTATCCCAATAAAGAAGCGGCGGAACAACTATATTTCGGTTTTAAACACGGTTTTTATATCCCTTTCAAACCCAGCTCCTCGCCAAATACTGCAAATAATTTAAAATCGGCACGCGAATTCCCTGATATTCTACAGCAAAAAATCCAAAAAGAAGTTGAACTGGGCAGGATGGCGGGACCTTTTAGTTCGTTGCCATTCAAGAATCTCAGGATCTCGCCGCTAGGTATTGTTCCCAAAAAAGAGCCAGGAAAATATCGGCTAATACATCACCTTTCCTACCCAAAAGGCGCATCGGTTAACGACGCGATACCCGCGGAAGAGTCGTCCGTAACCTACTCTTCTTTTGACAGGACTGTCGAGCTTGTGCGCGCAGCTGGGCCCGGCGCCCTGCTGGCGAAATCCGACATAGAGTCAGCCTTCTGCCTTTTGCCCGTTCACCCGGAATGTTTTCATTTATTAGGCTGTGAGGTGGACAGGCTATTTTACTTCGATATGTGCCTACCAATGGGTTGCTCCATTTCCTGTCATTACTTCGAGCTTTTCAGCACCTTCCTAGACTGGGTAGTACGATACGAAACTGGTAGCAATTCAACGATTCACTACCTCGACGATTTCTTGTTCGTTGGTCCCGGGGACTCCAGACTCTGCTCCTTTCTTCTCCAAAAGTTTAAGTTTTTTAGCCGGAAAAATCGGAGTACCACTCTCACCGGATAAAACAGTCGGCCCTTGTAATGTTTTGCCTTATCTCGGTATTGAAATAGACACCAATGCAATGGTGTTTCGATTACCAGCTGATAAACTGCAAAAAACTCTGCAAATGGTTAAAAATTGCTACGAAGCAAAAAAAGTCACCCTGCAGCAGATGCAGTCCCTACTAGGATTGCTCAACTTTGCCTGTCGTGTAATGCCGGCGGGCAGAGCTTTTTTCACGCCGGCTATCACTAGCAACCAAGGGCATAGCCGAGCCACAGAATTAGGCTAAACCGCTCCCTGAAGGCAGACTTGCTGGTCTGGAGGACATTCCTAGAGTCCTACAATGGGCATACATGCGTTATGGCGCAGGAGATGCCAAGCAAAGATTTAGGCCTACTGGTTGGTGGAAATATTACAGATGGTTTCGCGGCGATATACAAGGACCAGTGGTGCAAAGGCCAATGGCCTGAACTATGGACCACGGCCGCATGGGGCCGTGACCCATCACTGGTGGAAATTCTGGCAATAGTAACATCAGTCGAGCTATGGGGTGCCCAATTGGAAAATACGAACATCAGATTTACAACAAAACAGCTGAGAACAGCAAAAGCCCTAAAAAGCATGTCCTCTTCTTCTCAGCCAGCACTCGCGTTGTTGCGCCGCCTAGCACTATTATGCCTGAAGCACAACATCTGGTGCCGGGCCAGATTTACGGCGACTGTAGATGACAAAATTGTTAACTCTTTGTTATCTTCCGATTGGCAGGCATTCAAACTCTTCCTCCCCAGGGCGCGAACCTCGGGCCTGCGGTGTCCTCCTTCCCTCTTGGACATGGTGGCCAATCACTGATGCCCTTGATCCACGCTTCAGTGACACCGGCGACTTGGCAGGTTTACGGTAAGGCGTGGGAGGAGTGGTGCTCGCTAACGCAAGGAAGACCAGTCGATAGGTGCGACCGGGCGAGATGCGACGTCTTAGTAGAACTCTTAGAAAAGCTCAGGCGGGGAGGTGCGTCGGGGACATTAGCGCAACGTCATCTGTCGGGAATAGCTTTCTTCTTTCAGCTGCTGGGGTGGGTGGACGTAACCAAATATTTTTTCATCAAACAAGCCGTTAAAGGCTGGAGAAGGCTGCAACCTAGTCAGGAATGCCGTCGCCCAGTTTCATTAAGGCTATTGGCCGACATAATTGCAATTTCTTCATCGGTGTGCAAGTCACAATACGAGGCAACGCTGATATCTGCAGCGTTCGCAATCGCCTTCTTCTTCGCATCAGCGAATTAGTGCCGCAGTCAAAAACAGCATCAATAGGCGGCTTAATCAATGAAGACCTCGTCATATGCAGCGAAGCTCTGCGCATTAGAGTACTGAGATCCAAATGCGACCCCACCGGGAGGGGGACATGGGTATTGGTCAAGGCGTCAGGCGACCCTATATGCCCCGTAAAAATAGTTAAACACTATGCGGTAGTAAGACATTCGGGTAGATTCTTTCTTTCACACACCAACGGGTCCCCTCTTACTAAATATCAATTTCAAGCGATCTTTAGACAGTGCCTAGAGGCAGTCGGCGTGGCTCCAAAAGAATATGGGACACATTCCTTCCGAATAGGGGCGGCTACCGAAGCAGCTAGAGCGGGGGTATCGGAAGTCGAGGTGCAGAGAATGGGCCGCTGGAAATCCGCATGCTTTGCAAGATACATAAGACCAGACCTGCTTTAACACTTTTTGCCTATTACAGGCAGCTGTAGGCCCACAGTCTGGGTAGTGGGGCATTCTTTTGTCTACTGGGCATGCAAAAGGGCCAAACTCAGGACGGGTGGAACCAATTTTGGCTTCCCGAATTTGGAAGTCAACTGGAGAGGCATCAGAGGGCTCCGGTGGCGTCAGATCTTTCCGGAGTTGGTCGACATCGCTAAGAAGGCCAAGGGGCCGGTGGTTATGGTGCAGCATGCCGGAGGCAATGATTTGGGCAAGCGAAAAGGGGCCGAGCTGTACACAATAATGTCAACAGACATCGATCGGTTTGTCTGTTTATTACCAGATATGGTGGTGGTGTGGTCCGAGATAATACCTCGAGCGGTCTGGCACGGAGCTAAGGACGTAAAAGCCATCGAAAATGCAAGAAAAAGGATTAACACAAAGATGTCGAAGTTTGTGAGAGAAAATTACGGCATTGTGGTTCGCCACCAAGAGCTAGAAGGGAACAATTTAGCTTTGCTGAGACCGGATGGCATCCACCTCACGGACATCGGGCTCGACATATTTCTGGAGGGTTTGCGGGATGGTGTTGAACAGGCGCTAATGATGTTGTGTGGAGGTCGAAGATCTGTGTAGGTCATGCACATTATCCTCCGTGGCGGTAGGTAGAGGGGGGCAAAGGTTCGTAACCTCTCATCGGCTTGCTGGCCCAGCGGTCGTCGGCTGGGGCCTTCAGCAATGAGTGCGTCGCGATGTGTAATTGCCCTTCTCTACTTTGCAAATAATAAACTGTGACCGACCTGTTCAACCCATCCAGGTTTGTTGGTATCTTTTATTACGCAGTGGTGGGACGGGGGAAGGCACTGGTTACGACACACGGGTCTCTGCAGTCTTACACATATATATCTACTATATAATTGTCTAAGGGTCACTTCCGTCTTTCTGTCTGTCACGGATATTCATTGGTCGCAGCCTCTGTCTGTCATGGAATCCAAGTCGTAGATTGGTCTCGCCAGACACTTGTCATGGCTGCCGTGACCAATCAGCGACGGCCACAGTCCGATTATTCCCTCCCTACTCCCCTGCAGTCGGCGCCCGCTCCATACTCCCCGCAGTCACCGCTCACACAGGGTTAATGCCAGCGGTAACGGACTGCGTTATGCCACGGGTAACTCACAATGTTACCGCCGCTATTAACCTTATGTGACCAAGTTTTTACTATTGATGCTGCCTATGGCAGCGTCAATAGTAAAAACATCTAATGTTAAAAATAATTTAAAAAAAAATAACAAATCATTATATACTCACCTTTCGTAACGCTCCGGTGACCTCCGGCAGGTGCCGGTGGCAAGGATGGTATGGGAGAAGGACCTGCCATGACGTCGCGGTCATGTGACCGCGACGTCATCACAGGGCCTGCGTGAGAATGACCTGCCATGACATCACGGTCATTTGACCGAACTACAAGGGGCCCTGGTAAGGTGAGTATATGTTTATTTTTTAACCTGTGACATACGTGGCTGGGCAATATACTACGTGGCTGGGCAATATACTACGTGGCTGGGCAATATACTACGTGGCTCTGTGCTGTATACTACGTTGCTGTGCAATATAATAAGTGGATCTGTGCTGTATACTACGTCACTGGGCAACATACTACGTCACTGGGCAATATACTACATCACTGGGCAATATACTACGTAACTGGGCAATATACTATGTCACTGGGCAATATACTACGTCGCTGGGCAATATACTACGTCGCTGGGCAATATACTACGTGGCTGGGCAATATACTACATCACTGGGCAATATACTATGTGGCTGGGCAATATACTACGTCGCTGGGCAATATACAGTACTACGTGGCTGGGCAATATACTACGTGGCTGGGCAATATACTACATGGACATGCATATTCCAGAATACCCAATGCGTTAGAATCGGGCCACCATCTAGTCTACTATATAATCGTCTAATTCTATCTGTTTGTCTGTAACGGAAATCCCGCATTGCTGATAGGTCGCACCAGCCGGCCGCGATAAATCAGCGATACTGGCGTAGAATTTAACCCTCACTCACAGCGCGACGTAGTTCACTCACGTTTACTTAACAAGTTCTGTCAGTCACAGTGTGTAGTTCAGTCACGTTTACTGGACAAGATCTGTCAGTCACAGTGCCACGTAGTTCACTCACGTTTACGGAATAAGTTCTGTCAGTCACAGTGCCATTTAGTTCAGTCACGTTTACTGAACAAGTTCTGTCACTTACGTGTACTGAATAAGTTCTATCAGTCACAACGCCACGTAGTTCAGTCACGTTTACTGAACAAGTTCTGTCAGTCAGTGCCACGTAGTTCAGTCACGTTTACTGAACAAGTTGTCAGTCACAGTGCCACGTAGTTCAGTCACGTTTACTGAACAAGTTCTGTCAGTCACTGTGCCACGTAGTTCAGTCAGGTTTACTGAATAAGTTCTGTCAGTCACAGTGCCATGTAGTTCAGTCACGTTTACTGAACAAGTTCTGTCAGTCACGTTTACTGAATAAGTTTTGTCAGTCACAACGCCACGCAGTTCAGTCACGTTTACTGAGCAAGTTCTGTCAGTCAGTGTCACGTAGTTCAGTCATATTTACTGAATAAGTTCTGTCAGTCACAGTGCCACGTAGTTCAGTCACGTTTACTGAACAAGTTCTGTCAGTCACATTTACTGAATAAGTTCTGTCAGTCACAGTGCCACGTAGTTCAGTCATGTTTACTGAACAAGTTCTGTCAGTCACAGTGCCACGTAGTGCAGTCACGTTTACTGAAAAAGTTCTGTCAATCACATTTACTGAATAAGTTCTGTCAGTCACAGTGCCACGTAGTTCAGTCACGTTTACTGAACAAGTTCTGTCAGTCACAGTGCCACACAGTTCAGTCAAGTTTACTGAATAAGTTCTATCAGTCACAGTGCCACGTGTTATGATGCGGTGGACTAGGAGCAACATGGAACGAGCTCAGAAGGAAGTGGTAACTGTACTGACCGCATTCCCTAAGCTCAACACAACACTAGAAGTAGCCGTGGAATGCTCCTAACGCTCCCTAGGCATCTCGTCACAGCCTAAGAGCTAACTACCCCTAAAGACAGAAGCAGGAAAACTATCTTGCCTCAGAGAAAATCCCCAAAGGATAGATTAGCCCCCCACAAATAATGACTGTGAGTGGAGAGGATAAAGACATACACAGGATGGCACCATTGAAGCTCTAAAAAACTATAGGGAGAAAAATACTTTATCTAAAAAACTAATTAAAGCTGCCAAAAAGGAAACAGAGAAGCACATTGCTAAGGAGAGTAAAACTAATCCCAAACTGTTCTTCAACTATATCAATAGTAAAAGAATAAAAACTGAAAATGTAGGCCCCTTAAAAAATAGTGAGGAAAGAATGGTTGTAGATGACGAGGAAAAAGCTAACATATTAAACACCTTCTTCTCCACGGTATTCACGGTGGAAAATGAAATGCTAGGTGAAATCCCAAGAAACAATGAAAACCCTATATTAAGGGTCACCAATCTAACCCAAGAAGAGGTGCGAAACCGGCTAAATAAGATTAAAATAGATAAATCTCCGGGTCCGGATGGCATACACCCACGAGTACTAAGAGAACTAAGTAATGTAATAGATAAACCATTATTTCTTATTTTTAGTGACTCTATAGCGACAGGGTCTGTTCCGCAGGACTGGCGCATAGCAAATGTGGTGCCAATATTCAAAAAGGGCTCTAAAAGTGAACCTGGAAATTATAGGCCAGTAAGTCTAACCTCTATTGTTGGTAAAATATTTGAAGGGTTTCTGAGGGATGTTATTCTGGATTATCTCAATGAGAATAACTGTTTAACTCCATATCAGCATGGGTTTATGAGAAATCGCTCCTGTCAAACCAATCTAATCAGTTTTTATGAAGAGGTAAGCTATAGACTGGACCACGGTGAGTCATTGGACGTGGTATATCTCGATTTTTCCAAAGCGTTTGATACCGTGCCGCACAAGAGGTTGGTACACAAAATGAGAATGCTTGGTCTGGGGGAAAATGTGTGTAAATGGGTTAGTAACTGGCTTAGTGATAGAAAGCAGAGGGTGGTTATAAATGGTATAGTCTCTAACTGGGTCGCTGTGACCAGTGGGGTACCGCAGGGGTCAGTATTGGGACCTGTTCTCTTCAACATATTCATTAATGATCTGGTAGAAGGTTTACACAGTAAAATATCGATATTTGCAGATGATACAAAACTATGTAAAGCAGTTAATACAAGAGAAGATAGTATTCTGCTACAGATGGATCTGGATAAGTTGGAAACTTGGGCTGAAAGGTGGCAGATGAGGTTTAACAATGATAAATGTAAGGTTATACACATGGGAAGAAGGAATCAATATCACCATTACACACTGAACGGGAAACCACTGGGTAAATCTGACAGGGAGAAGGACTTGGGGATCCTAGTTAATGATAAACTTACCTGGAGCAGCCAGTGCCAGGCAGCAGCTGCCAAGGCAAACAGGATCATGGGGTGCATTAAAAGAGGTCTGGATACACATGATGAGAGCATTATACTGCCTCTGTACAAATCCCTAGTTAGACCGCACATGGAGTACTGTGTCCAGTTTTGGGCACCGGTGCTCAGGAAGGATATAATGGAACTAGAGAGAGTACAAAGGAGGGCAACAAAATTAATAAAGGGGATGGGAGAACTACAATACCCAGATAGATTAGCGAAATTAGGATTATTTAGTCTAGAAAAAAGACGACTGAGGGGCGATCTAATAACCATGTATAAGTATATAAGGGGACAATACAAATATCTCGCTGAGGATCTGTTTATACCAAGGAAGGTGACGGGCACAAGGGGGCATTCTTTGCGTCTGGAGGAGAGAAGGTTTTTCCACCAACATAGAAGAGGATTCTTTACTGTTAGGGCAGTGAGAATCTGGAATTGCTTGCCTGAGGAGGTGGTGATGGCGAACTCAGTCGAGGGGTTCAAGAGAGGCCTGGATGTCTTCCTGGAGCAGAACAATATTGTATCATACAATTATTAGGTTCTGTAGAAGGACGTAGATCTGGGTATTTATTATGATGGAATATAGGCTGAACTGGATGGACAAATGTCTTTTTTCGGCCTTACTAACTATGTTACTATGTTACTATGTAGAATGAAACCAGGATGAGCACAGGAGGCCACTCTAGCTTGATAGATAGGACAGGATGGAATACTGTGCGGTCAGTATAAAACACTACAAAAATCCACGTAGAGTTTACAAAAAAAATCTCCACACCTGACTAAAGGTGTGGAGGGTAAATCTGCTTCCCAGAGCTTCCAGCAAGACAGAATTAATTCATACTGATAACGCTGGACAAACATAGAAAGCAATGAACGGATAAGTCCACAATCTGTGAACAGAAAAGCGCAAGCAAAAACTTAGCTTTGCTGAACTGGTCAGGATAACAGGGAAATCCAAAGAGATGTGAATCCAACCAGGAACCATTTACAAGTGGCACTGGCTGAAGCAACAGCCAGGCCTAAATAGCCGAGCAGAAGAGACGATAAGTGGAGGCAGCTGATGACAGCTAACTCCAAGGAGCAGCCATACCACTTGAAACCACAAGAGGGAGCCCAAGAGCAGAACTCACAAAAGTGCCACTTAAAACCACCGGAGGGAGCCCAAGAGCGGAATTCACAACAGTACCCCCCCTTGAGGAGGGGTCACCGAACCCTCACCAGAGCCCCCAGGCCGATCAGGATGAGCCAAATGAAAAGCATGAACCAAATCGGTGGCATGGACATCGGAGGCAACAACCCAAGAATTATTCTCCTGGCCATAACCCTTCCACTTGACAAGATACTGAAGCCTCCGCCTCGAAAAACGAGAATCCAAAATCTTCTCAACCTCATATTCCAACTCTCCCTCAACCAACACAGGGGCAGGAGGGTCAACCGAGGGAACAACGGGCACCACATATCTCCGCAACAAAGATCTATGGAAAACATTATGAATGGCAAAAGAGGCTGGAAGAGCCAAACGAAATAACACCGGATTAATAATTTCAGAAATTTTATAAGGACCAATAAACCGAGGCTTAAACTTAGGGGAAGAAACCTTCATAGGAACATGAAGAGGAGACAACCAAACCAAATCCCCCACACGAAGCCGGGGACCAACACACCGACGGCGGTTAGCACAACGTTGAGCCCTTTCCTGAGACAACGTCAAATTGTCCACCACATGAGTCCAAATCTGCTGCAGCCTGTCCACCACAGAATCAACACCAGGACAATCAGAAGGCTCAACCTGCCCAGAAGAAAAACGAGGATGAAAACCAAAATTACAAAAGAAAGGTGAAACCAAAGTAGCCGAACTAGCCCGATTATTAAGGGCAAACTCAAAAGGCCCGCCAAAATCTAGAGACAAACTGAGAACCTCTGTCAGAGACAATATTCTCTGGAATGCCAAGCAAACGAACCACATGCTGAAAAAATAATGGGACCAGATCTGAGGAGGAAGGCAACTTAGGCAAAGGTGTTGTGAATTCTGTGATCAAGCTCTCTCCTGTGGTCACGAGTGGTACTGCGGCTTCTGAGTTTCCTTCCTCAGGTGATGAGGTTAAGTCGTTAGGTGCTGCTCTATTTAACTCCACCTAGTGCTTTGATCCTGGCCTCCAGTCAATGTTCTAGTATTGGTCTTGCTTCCTCCTGGATCGTTCCTGTGGCCTGTCTGCTCAGCATAAGCTAAGTTCTGCTTGTGTTACTTTTGTTGCTATATTTTCTGTCCAGCTTGCGTTTTTGGTTTTGCTTGCTTGCTGGAAGCTCTGAGACGCAGAGGGAGCACCTCCGTACCGTTAGTCGGTGCGGAGGGTCTTTTTGCCCCTCTGCGTGGTTGTTTGTAGGTTTTTGTGTTGACCGCAAAGCTATCTTTCCTATCCTCGGTCTGTTCAGTAAGTCGGGCCTCACTTTGCTAAATCTATTTCATCTCTGTGTTTGTATTTTCATCTTAACTCACAGTCATTATATGTGGGGGGCTGCCTTTTCCTTTGGGGAATTTCTCTGAGGCAAGGTAGGCTTATTTTTCTATCTTCAGGCTAGCTAGTTTCTCAGGCTGTGCCGAGTTGCATAGGTAGCGTTAGGCGCAATCCACGGCTACCTCTAGTGTGGTTTGATAGGTTTAGGGATTGCGGTCAGCAGAGTTCCCACGTCTCAGAGCTCGTCCTATGTTTTGTGGTTTTTGTCAGGTCACTTGTGTCCTCTGAACTTCAAGGTCCATTGTGGTTCTGAATTACCTATTCATAACAGTACTGGAGGCCCAAAGTACTATGCTTCTCAATAGAGGGAAAAAAGAAGTTCTGAGACCATTTTTTTTTTCTTTGCACTGTGTTTTGCCTTTTTTTTTTCCCCTAGACATTTGGGTGGTTCAGGACACAGGTGTGGTGATGGACATTAAAGGTCTGTCTTCATGTGTGGATCTTCTCACTGCAAGAGTACAAAATATTCAAGACTTTGTGGCTCAGAATTTTATGTTAGAACCAAGAATTCCTATTCCTGATTTGTTTTCTGGAGATAGAGCTAAATTTCTGAGCTTCAAAAATAATTGCAAACTGTTTCTGGCGTTGAAACCTCGCTCCTCTGGTGACCCAGTTCAATAAGTTAAGATCATTATTTCTTTATTACGTGGCGACCCTCAAGACTGGGCATTTTCCCTTGCGCCAGGAG
Organism: Ranitomeya imitator; assembly: GCF_032444005.1. NCBI lineage: Eukaryota > Metazoa > Chordata > Amphibia > Anura > Dendrobatidae > Ranitomeya > Ranitomeya imitator. The sequence continues at coordinate 610,775,454 of NC_091282.1, read as the reverse complement.
ATCCTGCATTATATAATATTGATGCGTTTTTTCTGCCGCTCGGATTACTGTACGATGAACCTAATTCAGTGGATCAGGCAGAGAAAAATTTGCTGGCTCTGTGTCAGGGTCAGGATGAGATAGAGATTTATTGTCAGAAGTTTAGAAAGTGGTCTGTACTCACTCAATGGAATGAATGTGCTTTGGCAGCAATCTTCAGAAAGGGTCTCTCTGAAGCCCTTAAGGATGTCATGGTGGGATTTCCTATGCCTGCTGGTCTGAATGAGTCTATGTCTTTGGCCATTCAGATCGGTCGACGCTTGCGTGAGCATAAATCTGTGCACCATTTGGCGGTATTATCTGAGCATAAACCTGAGCCTATGCAGTGCGATAGGACTTTGACCAGAGCTGAAAGGTAAGAACACAGACGTCAGAATGGGCTGTGTTTCTACTGTGGTGATTCCACTCATGCTATCTCCGATTGTCCTAAGCGCACTAAGCGGTTCGCTAAGTCTGCCACCATTGGTACGGTACAGTCGAAATTTCTTTTGTCCGTTACTTTGATCTGCTCTTTGTCTTCCTATTCTGTCATGGCATTTGTGGATTCAGGCACTGCCCTGAATTTGATGGACTTGGAGTTTGCTAGGCGCTGTGGGTTTGTCTTGGAGCCCTTGCAGTGTCTTATTCCATTGAGAGGAATTGATGCTACACCTTTGGCCAAGAATAAGCCTCAGTATTGGACCCAGCTGACCATGTGCATGGCTCCTGCGCACCAGGAGGATATTCGCTTTCTGGTGTTGCAAAATCTGCATGATGTGGTCGTGTTGGGGTTGCCATGGCTACAAGTCCATAACCCAGTATTAGATTGGAAATCAATGTCTGTGTCCAGCTGGGGTTGTCAGGGGGTACATGGTGATGTTCCATTTCTGTCTATCTCATCATCCACCCCTTCTGAGGTCCCAGAGTTCTTGTCTGATTACCGGGATGTATTCGATCAGCCCAAGTCCAATGCCCTACCTCCGCATAGGGATTGTGATTGTGCTATCGAGTTGATTCCTGGTAGTAAGTTTCCTAATGGTCGACTGTTTAATTTATCTGTACCTGAGAACGCCGCTATGCGGAGTTACGTAAAAGAATCCTTGGAGAAGGGTCATATTCGGCCATCGTCATCGCCATTGGGAGCAGGGTTCTTTTTTGTGGCCAAGAAGGATGGTTCGCTGAGACCTTGTATTGATTACCGCCTTCTGAATAAAATCACGGTCAAATTTCAGTACCCCTTGCCGCTGCTATCTGATTTGTTTGCTCGGATTAAGGGGGCTAGTTGGTTCACCAAGATAGATCTTCGTGGTGCATATAATCTTGTGCGTATTAAACGGGGCGATTAATGGAAAACTGCATTTAATACGCCCGAGGGCCATTTTGAGTACCTAGTTATGCCATTCGGACTTGCCAATGCTCCATCAGTATTTCAGTCCTTTATGCATGACATCTTCCGAGAGTACCTGGATAAATTCCTGATTGTATACTTGGATGATATTTTGGTCTTCTCGGATGATTGGGAGTCTCATGTGAAGCAGGTCAGAATGGTGTTCCAGGTCCTGCGTGCTAGTTCTTTGTTTGTGAAGGGATCAAAGTGTCTCTTTGGTGTTCAGAAGGTTTCATTTTTGGAGTTCATTTTTTCCCCTTCTACCATCGAGATGGACCCTGTTAAGGTCCAGGCCATTTATGATTGGACTCAGCCGACATCTCTGAAGAGTCTGCAAAAGTTCCTTGGCTTTGCTAATTTTTATCGTCGCTTCATCTGTAATTTTTCTAGTATTGCTAAACCATTGACCGATTTGACCAAGAAGGGTGCTGATGTGGTCAATTGGTCTTCTGCTGCTGTGGAAGCTTTTCAAGAATTAAAGCGTCGTTTTTCTTCTGCCCCTGTGTTGTGTCAACCAGATGTTTCGCTTCCGTTCCAGGTTGAGGTTGATGCTTCTGAAATTGGAGCGGGGACTGTTTTGTCGCAAAGAGGTGCTGATTGCTCGGTGATGAAGCCATGCGCCTTCTTTTCCAGGAAGTTTTCGCCTGCTGAGCGAAATTATGATGTGGGTAATCGAGAGTTGCTGGCCATGAAGTGGGCATTCGAGGAGTGGCGTCATTGGCTTGAAGGAGCTAAGCATCGCGTGGTGGTCTTGACTGATCACAAGAACTTGACTTATCTCGAGTCTGCCAAACGGTTGAATCCTAGACAGGCTCGTTGGTCGCTGTTTTTCTCCCGTTTTGACTTTGTGGTTTCGTACCTTCCGGGCTCTAAAAATGTGAAGGCAGATGCCCTGTCTAGGAGTTTTGTGCCCGACTCTCCGGGTTTGCCTGAGCCGGCGGGTATTCTCAAAGAGGGAGTAATTGTGTCTGCCATCTCCCCTGATTTGCGGTGGGTGCTGCAAAAATTTCAGGCTAATAAACCTGACCGTTGCCCAGCAGAGAAACTGTTTGTCCCTGATAGGTGGACGAATAAAGTTATCTCTGAGGTTCATTGTTCGGTGTTGGCTGGTCATCCTGGAATCTTTGGTACCAGAGATTTGGTGGCTAGATCCTTTTGGTGGCCGTCTCTGTCGCGGGATGTGCGTTCTTTTATGCAGTCCTGTGGGATTTGTGCTCGGGCTAAGCCCTGCTGTTCTCGTGCCAGTGGGTTGCTTTTGCCCTTGCCGATCCCGAAGAGGCCTTGGACACATATCTCTATGGATTTTATTTCGGATCTCCCCGTCTTTCAAAAAATGTCGGTCATTTGGGTAGTTTGTGATCGCTTCTCTAAGATGATCCATTTGGTACCCTTGTCTAAATTACCTTCCTCCTCTGATTTGGTGCCATTGTTCTTCCAGCATGTGGTTCGTTTACATGGCATTCCAGAGAACATCGTTTCTGACAGAGGTTCCCAGTTTGTTTCAAGGTTTTGGCGAGCCTTTTGTGCTAGGATGGGCATTGATTTGTCTTTTTCCTCGGCTTTCCATCCTCAGACAAATGGCCAGACTGAACGAACCAATCAGACCTTGGAAACACATCTGAGATGTTTTGTTTCTGCTGATCAGGATGATTGGGTGTCCTTTTTGCCGTTGGCTGAGTTCGCTCTTAATAATCGGGCCAGCTCGGCTACCTTGGTTTCACCGTTTTTCTGCAATTCTGGGTTCCATCCTCGTTTCTCTTCAGGGCAGGTTGAGTCTTCGGACTGTCCTGGTGTGGATACTGTGGTGGACAGGTTGCAGCGGATTTGGACTCATGTAGTGGACAATTTGACCTTGTCCCAGGAGAAGGCTCAACGTTTCGCTAATCGCAGACGCTGTGTGGGTCCCCGACTTCGTGTTGGGGATTTGGTTTGGTTGTCATCTCGTTATATTCCTATGAAGGTTTCCTCTCCTAAGTTTAAGCCTCGTTTCATTGGTCCGTATAGGATTTCTGAGGTTCTTAATCCTGTGTCTTTTCGTTTGACCCTTCCAGATTCTTTTTCCATCCATAACGTATTCCATAGGTCATTGTTGCGGAGATACGTGGCGCCTGTGGTTCCATCTGTTGATCCTCCTGCTCCGGTTTTGGTTGAAGGGGAGTTGGAGTATATAGTGGAGAAGATTTTGGATTCTCGTGTTTCGAGACGGAAACTCCAGTATCTGGTTAAATGGAAGGGTTATGGTCAGGAAGATAATTCCTGGGTCTTTGCCTCTGATGTCCATGCTGCCGATCTTGTTCGTGCCTTTCATATGGCTCATCCTGGTCGGCCTGGGGGCTCTGGGGAGGGTTCGGTGACCCCTCCTCAAGGGGGGGGTACTGTTGTGAATTCTGTGATCAAGCTCTCTCCTGTGGTCACGAGTGGTACTGCGGCTTCTGAGTTTCCTTCCTCAGGTGATGAGGTTAAGTCGTTAGGTGCTGCTCTATTTAACTCCACCTAGTGCTTTGATCCTGGCCTCTAGTCAATGTTCTAGTATTGGTCTTGCTTCCTCCTGGATCGTTCCTGTGGCCTGTCTGCTCAGCATAAACTAAGTTCTGCTTGTGTTACTTTTGTTGCTATATTTTCTGTCCAGCTTGCTTTTTTGGTTTTGCTTGCTTGCTGGAAGCTCTGAGACGCAGAGGGAGCACCTCCGTACCGTTAGTCGGTGCGGAGGGCCTTTTTGCCCCTCTGCGTGGTTGTTTGTAGGTTTTTGTGTTGACCGCAAAGCTATCTTTCCTATCCTCGGTCTGTTCAGTAAGTCGGGCCTCACTTTGCTAAATCTATTTCATCTCTGTGTTTGTATTTTCATCTTAACTCACAGTCATTATATGTGGGGGGCTGCCTTTTCCTTTGGGGAATTTCTCTGAGGCAAGGTAGGCTTATTTTTCTATCTTCAGGCTAGCTAGTTTCTCAGGCTGTGCCGAGTTGCATAGGGAGCGTTAGGCGCAATCCACGGCTACCTCTAGTGTGGTTTGATAGGTTTAGGGATTGCGGTCAGCAGAGTTCCCACGTCTCAGAGCTCGTCCTATGTTTTGTGGTTTTTGTCAGGTCACTTGTGTCCTCTGAACTTCAAGGTCCATTGTGGTTCTGAATTACCTATTCATAACACAAAGGTACCAGATGGACCATTTTAGAGAACCGGTCACAAACAACCCAGATAACAGACATCTTCTGGGAAACAGGAAGATCCGAAATAAAATCCATGGAAATATGCGTCCAGGGCCTCTCAGGGACCGGCAAAGGCAAAAGCAACCCACTAGCGCGGGAATAGCAAGGCTTGGCCCGGGCGCAAGTCCCACAGGACTGCACAAAAGCACGCACATCGCGCGACAAGGAAGGCCACCAAAAGGACCTAGCAACCAAATCTCTGGTACCAAAAATCCCAGGATGACCAACCAACACTGAACAATGAACCTCAGAAATAACCTTACTTGTCCATCTATCAGGAACAAACAGCTTCCCCACTGGACAGCGGTCAGGCCTATCAGCCTGAAATTCCTGAAGCACCCGCCGCAAATCAGGGGAGATAGCAGAAAGAATCACCCCCTCCTTAAGAATGCCAACCGGCTCAAGGACTCCAGGAGAATCAGGCAAAAAACTCCTAGAGAGGGCATCAGCCTTAACATTCTTAGATCCCGGAAGATACGAGACCACAAAATCAAAACGGGAGAAAAACAGGGACCATCGAGCCGGTCTAGGATTCAGCCGCTTGGCCGACTCGAGGTAAATCAGATTCTTATGATCGGTCAGGACCACAACGCGGTGTTTAGCTCCCTCAAACCAATGTCACCACTCCTCAAACACCCACTTCATAGCCAACAACTCCCGATTGCCGACATCATAATTGCGTTCCGCAGGCGAAAACTTTCTGGAAAAAAAAGCACACGGTTTCATCAAAGAACCATCAGACTCCCTCTGAGACAAAACGGCCCCTGCCCAATCTCAGAAGCGTCCACCTCAACCTGAAAAGGAAGAGAAACATCCGGCTGACGCAACACAGGGGCAGAAGTAAATCGGCGTTTAAGCTCCTGAAAGGCCTCAACAGCCTCAGAGGACCAATTCGTTACATCAGCGCCTTTCTTCGTCAAATCAGTAAGGGGCTTAACCACACTGGAAAAGTTGGCAATAAAACGGCGATAGAAATTAGCAAAGCCCAAAAATTTTTGAAGGCCCTTCACAGATGTGGGTTGGATCCAGTCATGAATAGCTTGGACCTTAACAGGATCCATTTCTATAGACGAGGGAGAAAAAATAAAACCCAAAAAAGAGACCCTCTGAACTCCGAATAGGCACTTAGACCCCTTCACAAACAAAGCATTATCACGAAGAATCTGGAACACCATCCTGACCTGCTTCACATGAGACTCCCAATCATCGGAAAAAATCAAAATATCATCCAAATATACGACCATGAATTTATCAAGATAATTGCGGAAAATATCATGCATGAAAGACTGGAACACAGATGGAGCATTAGAGAGCCCAAATGGCATCACAAGATATTCAAAATGGCCTTCGGGCGTATTAAATGCAGTTTTCCATTCGTCACCCTGTTTAATACGAACAAGATTACAGGTCCTTCTCAAAAAATTAGCATATAGTGTTAAATTTCATTATTTACCATAATGTAATGATTACAATTAAACTTTCATATATTATAGATTCATTATCCACCAACTGAAATTTGTCAGGTCTTTTATTGTTTTAATACTGATGATTTTGGCATACAACTCCTGATAACCCAAAAAACCTGTCTCAATAAATTAGCATATTTCACCCATCCAATCAAATAAAAGTGTTTTTTAATAACAAAAAAAAAAACCATCAAATAATAATGTTCAGTTATGCACTCAATACTTGGTCGGGAATCCTTTGGCAGAAATGACTGCTTCCATGCGGCGTGGCATGGAGGCAATCAGCCTGTGACACTGCTGAGATGTTATGGAGGCCCAGGATGCTTCAATAGCGGCCTTAAGCTCATCCAGAGTGTTGGGTCTTGCGTCTCTCAACTTTCTCTTCACAATATCCCACAGATTCTCTATGGGGTTCAGGTCAGGAGAGTTGGCAGGCCAATTGAGCACAGTAATACCATGGTCAGTAAACCATTTACCAGTGGTTTTGGCACTGTGAGCAGGTGCCAGGTCGTGCTGAAAAATGAAATCTTCATCTCCATAAAGCATTTCAGCCGATGGAAGCATGAAGTGCTCCAAAATCTCCTGATAGCTAGCTGCATTGACCCTGCCCTTGATGAAACACAGTGGACCAACACCAGCAGCTGACATGGCACCCCACACCATCACTGACTGTGGGTACTTGACACTGGACTTCAGGCATTTTGGCATTTCCTTCTCCCCAGTCTTCCTCCAGACTCTGGCACCTTGAGTTCCGAATGACATGCAAAATTTGCTTTCATCAGAAAAAAGTACTTGGGACCACTTAGCAACAGTCCAGTGCTGCTTCTCTGTAGCCCAGGTCAGGCGCCTCTGCCGCTGTTTATGGTTCAAAAGTGGCTTTACCTGGGGAATGCGGCACCTGTAGCCCATTTCCTGCACACGCCTGTGCACGGTGGCTCTGGATGTTTCCACACCAGACTCAGTCCACTGCTTCCTCAGGTTCCCCAAGGTCTGGAATCGGTCCTTCTCCACAATCTTCCTCAGGGTCCGGTCTCCTCTTCTCGTTGTACAGCGTTTTCTGCCACATTGTTTCCTTCCAACAGACTTACCATTGAGGTGCCTTGATACAGCACTCTGGGAACAGCCTATTTGTTGAGAAATTTCTTTCTGGGTCTTACCCTCTTGCTTGAGGGTGTCAATGATGGCCTTCTTGACATCTGTCAGGTCGCTAGTCTTACCCATGATGGGGGTTTTGAGTAATGAACCAGGCAGGGAGTTTATAAAAGCCTCAGGTATCTTTTGAATGTGTTTAGAGTTAATTAGTTGATTCAGAAGATTAGGGTAATAGGTCGTTTAGAGAACCTTTTCTTGATATGCTAATTTATTGAGACAGGTTTTTTGGGTTATCAGGAGTTGTATGCCAAAATCATCAGTATTTAAACAATAAAAGACCTGACAAATTTCAGTTGGTGGATAATGAATCTATAATATATGAAAGTTTAATTGTAATCATTACATTATGGTAAATAATGAAATTTAACACTATATGCTAATTTTTTGAGAAGGACCTGTATATGCCCCTCGGAGGTCAATCTTAGTAAACCAACTAGCCCCCTTAATCTGAGCAAACAAATCAGTAAGCAAAGGCAAGGGGTATTGGAATTTGACCGTGATCTTATTAAGAAGACGATAATCAATACAGGGTCTCAAGGAGCCATCCTTCTTAGCAACAAAAAAGAAACCCGCTCCCAATGGTGACGAAGAGGGCCGAATATGCCCCTTCTCCAAAGACTCCTTAACATAACTCCGCATGGCGGCATGCTCTGGCACAGACAGATTGAAAAGTCGGCCCTTAGGGAACTTGCAACCAGGAATCAAGTTGATAGCACAATCACAGTCCCTGTGCGGAGGAAGGGAACTGGACTTGGGCTCATCAAATACATCCTGGAAATCCGACAAAAACTCAGGGACATCAGAAGAGGGGGAAGAGGAAATTGACATCAAAGGAACGTCACTATGTACCCCTTGACAACCCCAACTAGTCACCGACATAGTTTTCCAATCCAGCACCGGATTATGTTCCTGTAACCATGGAAAACCCAGTACAACAACATCATGCAGGTTATGCAACACCAGAAAACGGCAATCTTCCTGATGTGCTGGAGCCATGTACATAGTAATCTGTGTCCAGTACTGAGGTTTATCCTTGGCCAAGGGTGTAGCATCAATACCCCTCAAAGGAATAGGGCTCTGCAAAGGCTGCAAGGAAAAACCACAGCGCCTGGCGAATTCTAAGTCCATTCTGTTCAGGGCAGCGCCTGAATCCACAAATGCCATGACAGAAAAGGACAACAATGAGCAAATCAGGGTCACAGATAAGAGAAATTTAGGCTGTATAGTACTAATGGTAACAGACCTAGCGACTCTCTTAGTACGCTTAGGGCAATCAGAGATAACATGAGCAGAATCACCACAGTAAAAACACAGCCTATTCTGACGTCTGAATTCCTGCCGTTCTGTTCTAGTCAAAATCCTATCACATTGCATAGGTTCTGGACTCTGCTCAGAGGATACTGCCATATGGTGCACAGCTTTGCGCTCTCGCAGACGCCGATTGATCTGAATGGCTAGAGACATAGATTCGCTCAAACCGGCAGGCGTAGGAAAGCCCACCATAACATCTTTAAGGGCTTCAGAAAGACCTTTTCTGAAAATAGCAGCCAGAGCCTCTTCATTCCATTTAGTGAGCACAGACCATTTTCTAAATTTCTGGCAATAATAATAATCTTTATATAGCGCCAACATATTCCGCAGCGCTTTACAGTTTAACAGTTTCAAACACAAAAGTCATAAGTAACAATGTTAACAATACAATAATTAAAGCAAAATAAGCCGCCCCTGCTCGTGAGAGCTTACAATCTACAATGAGGTGGGGAGATACAAAGTACAGGTGTGTATTTACAATTATGTATTTACAATCATGGTCCGGCCATCTTCAGGGGGTGCGGGATAGATGGAGATAGTGAATGGGCTACACACACACAAACATAACATAACTTTGATTAGTGAACGTGATAGGCCGCTCTGAACAAATGTGTTTTGAGCGAGCGCCTAAAACTATGCAAATTATGGATGGTCCTAATATCTTGGGGTAGAGCATTCCAGAGGATTGGCGCAGCACGGGAGAAGTCTTGGAGTCGGGAGTGGGAGGTACGGATTAGTGCAGAGGTTAATCGAAAGTCATTTGCAGAGCGCAGTGGTCTGTTAGGCTGATAGACAGAAATGAGGGAGGAGATGTAAGGGGGTGCCGCACTGTGGAGAGCTTTGTTGGTGAGAACAAGTACTTTGAATTGTATCCTGTAATCAATGGGTAGCCAGTGTAATGACTGGCGAAGAGCGGACGCGTCGGAGTAACGATTAGCCAGATGGATGACCCTGGCTGCTGCATTAAGGATGGACTGGAGAGGGGAAAGTCGAGTGAAGGGGAGGCCAATTAATAGAGCGTTACAGTAGTCCAGGCGGGAGTGGATCAGGGCGGTATAACTCTGCCGCTTCCTGACCTTGACACAAGGCCAACAGGGTTTTTTCTGCATGATCCACAGAATTAGGTTCGTCATACAATAATCCGAGCGCTTGAAAAAATGCATCAACATTCAATAATGCCGGATCCCCTGTTTCAAGAGAAAAAGCCCAGTCTTGAGGGTCACCACGCAGCAAGGATATGATTATTTTTACTTGCTGAATGGGATCACCAGAAGAACGGGGTTTCAAAGCAAAAAACAATCTGCAGTTATTTTTAAAGTTCAAAAACTTGGATCTGTCCCCAAAAAACAAATCAGGAGTAGGAATTCTAGGCTCTAAAGCCGGAGTCTGGACAACATAGTCCTGGATACTCTGTACTCTTGCAGCAAGTTGATCCACATGAGAAAACAAACCCTGAACATCCATGCCAAAGCATATATCCTGAACCACCCAGATATCAAGAGGAAAAAAAAGACAAACCAGAGCACAGAAAAAAAAATGGTTCAGAACTTTCTTTTCCTTCTTTTGAGATGCATTTAATTCATTTTTGGCCGCTTGTACTGTTATGATGCGGTGGTCTAGGAGCAACATGGAAGGAGCTCAGAAGGAAGTGGTAACTGTACTGACTGCAGTCCCTAAGCTCAACACAACACTAGAAGTAGCCGTGGAATGCTCCTAACTCTCCCTAGGCATCTCGTCACAGCCTAAGAGCTAACTACCCCTAAAGACAGAAGCAGGAAAACTATCTTGCCTCAGAGAAAATCCCCAAAGGATAGATTAGCCCCCCACAAATAATGACTGTGAGTGGAGAGGAAAAAGACATACACAGAATGAAACCAGGATGAGCACAGGAGGCCAGTCTAGCTTGATAGATAGGACAGGATGGAATACTGTGCGGTCAGTATAAAACACTACAAAAATCCACGCAGAGTTTACAAAAAAAATCTCCACACCTGACTAAAGGTGTGGAGGGTAAATCTGCTTCCTAGAGCTTCCAGCAAGACAGAATTAATTCATACTGATAACGCTGGACAAACATAGAAAGCAATGAACGGATAAGTCCACAATCTGTGAACAGAAAAGCGCAAGCAAAAACTTAGCTTTGCTGAACTGGTCAGGATAACAGGGAAATCCAAAGAGATGTGAATCCAACCAGGAACCATTTACAAGTGGCACTGGCTGAAGGAACAGCCAGGCCTAAATAGCCGAGCAGAAGAGACGATAAGTGGAGGCAGCTGATGACAGCTAACTCCAAGGAGCAGCCATACCACTTGAAACCACAAGAGGGAGCCCAAGAGCAGAACTCACAAAAGTGCCACTTACAACCACCGGAGGGAGCCCAAGAGCAGAATTCACAACAGCCACGTAGTTCAGTCATATTTACTGAATAAGTTCTGTTAGTCACTGTGCCACGTAGTTCAGTCACGTTTACTGAACAAGTTCTGTCAGTCACAGTGCCACGTAGTTCAGTCACGTTTACTGAATAAGTTCTGTCAGTCACAGTGCCACGTAGTTCAGTCACGTTTACTGAACAAGTTCTGTCAGTCACAGTGCCACGTAGTTCAGTCACGTTTACTGAATAAGTTCTGTTAGTCACAGTGCTACATAGTTAACTCACATTTACTTCATAAATAAACAACATACATATTCTAGAATACCCGATGCGTTAGAATCGGGCCACCATCTAGTATATTTTAATCACTTAGGCTGGTTTCACACTTGCGTTTTCATCTGCAGCGTTTTTGACGCAATAAAACGCATGCGTTTTTTTCCCTATCTTTAACATTAAAAACGCATGCGTTTTTTTTGTATACGCGTTTGGTCGCGTTTATGAACGCATGCGTTTTTTTCTGCATGCGTTCATTTGCAGAAATGCAACATGTAGTAATTTTTGCGGCTTTTTTTGCCGCAAAAAAAGCATGCGTTTTTTCGCGGCAAAAAACCTATTGATGTCTATGTAAACGCATGCGTTTTTAAGCACATGCGTTTGTTTGCATTAAAAATGCATGCGTTTTTATTAAAAAAAAAACAGAAAACACACTGATATGCCACCCACCATAAAGGTGATAAAGGGATCCTAACCCTAACCCTAAAGGGATCCTAACCCTAACCCTTACTCTAACCCTAAAGGGATCCTAACCCTATCCCTAACCCTAAAGTGATCCTAACCCTATCCCTAACCCTATCCCTACCCCTAACCCGAAAGGGATCCTATCCCTAACCCTACCCCTAACCTTAACCCTACCCCTAAAGGGATCCTAACCCTACCCCTAATCCCTTTAGGGTTAGGATCCCTTTAGGCTTAAGGTTAGGGGTAGGATTAGGGTTAGGATCCCTTTAGGGTTAGGGTTATGATCCCTACCCCCACCCCTAACTATTTCTGTTTATAGTGGGTTTTTTACTTTATTTTGATGATTGGCAGCTGTCACACATTTCTCAGCATGCGTTTAAAAAACGCAAACGCATGAAAAACGCATGTAAACGCGTCAAAACGCTGCATTTTTTCACCACATGCAAAAACGCATGCGTCAAAAACGCAAAAAGCGTCAAAAACGCTTTTTGAAACGCAAGTGTGAAACCAGCCTTACAGTGGGGCAAAAAAGTATTTAGTCAGTCAGCAATAGTGCAAGTTCCACCACTTAAAAAGATGAGAGGCGTCTGTAATTTACATCATAGGTAGACTTCAACTATGGGAGACAAACTGAGAAAAAAAAATCCAGAAAATCACAGTCTGTTTTTTTTTATCATTTTTTTGCATATTATGGTGGAAAATAAGTATTTGGTCAGAAACAAACAATCAAGATTTCTGGCTCTCACAGACCTGTAACTTCTTCTTTAAGAGTCTCCTCTTTCCTCCACTCATTACCTGTAGTAATGGCACCTGTTTAAACTTGATATCAGTATAAAAAGACACCTGTGCACACCCTCAAACAGTCTGACTCCAAACTCCACTATGGTGAAGACCAAAGAGCTGTCAAAGGACACCAGAAACAAAATTGTAGCCCTGCACCAGGCTGGGAAGACTGAATCTGCAATAGCCAACCAGCTTGGAGTGAAGAAATCAACAGTGGGAGCAATAATTAGAAAATGGAAGACATACAAGACCACTGATAATCTCCCTCGATCTGGGGCTCCACGCAAAATCCGACCCCGTGGGGTCAGAATGATCACAAGAACGGTGAGCAAAAATCCCAGAACCACGCGGGGGGACCTAGTGAATGAACTGCAGAGAGCTGGGACCAATGTAACAAGGCCTACCATAAGTAACACACTACGCCACCATGGACTCAGATCCTGCAGTGCCAGACGTGTCCCACTGCTTAAGCCAATACATGTCCGGGCCTGTCTGAAGTTTGCTAGAGAGCATTTGGTTGATCCAGAGGAGTTTTGGGAGAATGTCCTATGGTCTGATGAAACCAAACTGGAACTGTTTGGTAGAAACACAACTTGTCGTGTTTGGAGGAAAAAGAATACTGAGTTGCATCCATCAAACACCATACCTACTGTAAAGCATGGTGGTGGAAACATCATGCTTTGGGGCTGTTTCTCTGCAAAGGGGCCAGGACGACTGATCCGGGTACATGAAAGAATGAATGGGGCCATGTATCGTGAGATTTTGAGTGCAAACCTCCTTCCATCAGCAAGGGCATTGAAGATGAAACGTGGCTGGGTCTTTCAACATGACAATGATCCAAAGCACACCGCCAGGGCAACGAAGGAGTGGCTTCGTAAGAAGCATTTCAAGGTCCTGGAGTGGCCTAGCCAGTCTCCAGATCTCAACCCTATAGAAAACCTTTGGAGGGAGTTGAAAGTCCGTGTTGCCAAGCGAAAAGCCAAAAACATCACTGCTCTAGAGGAGATCTGCATGGAGGAATGGGCCAACATACCAACAACAGTGTGTGGCAACCTTGTGAAGACTTACAGAAAACGTTTGACCTCTGTCATTGCCAACAAAGGATATATTACAAAGTATTGAGATGAAATTTTGTTTCTGACCAAATACTTATTTTCCACCATAATATGCAAATAAATTGTTAAAAAAACAGACAATGTGATTTTCTGGATTTTTTTTTCTCAGTTTGTCTCCCATAGTTGAGGTCTACCTATGATGTAAATTACAGACGCCTCTCATCTTTTTAAGTGGTGGAACTTGCACTATTGCTGACTGACTAAATACTTTTTTGCCCCACTGTATATTTTGTTTTGTGTGTGTAAACAATATATTTGAATATCCAGTGTAGTGATATTATGGTCTTCAATGGAGAATGAAAAAGAAGAGGTTGGGCAAGGGAATGACATCACAATTCTTATTTTTAATTTTAAATAATATATCTTTATTTAGCTTACAAAATCGCATACAAATCCGCATGAAAATCAGCATAAAAAATTCATAAAAACCGCACAGAATTTCAACTGCGTTTTCTGCCAAGAGAGGTATAATCAGCGCAGAATTTTACGAAAGCAAATCCACAACATGTGCACATAGCCTTAGGCCGGTTTCACACGTCAGTGTCTCCGGTACGCGTAGTGACAGTTATCTCACGTACCGGAGACACTGACACACTATGTACATGTCAGCGTGTGACTGTGTGTCTGTGTGCAAAACACGCAGACATGTCCATTTATCCCTGGACACACGGGCCGCAAAACGTGGACACATGGATGGCTGCCGAAGTAGTACTACTGTAAATGCTGTTCCCCTGTGTGTGGTGCTGAACACAGCTTTCATCCATTGTCCTCTGCTCTGCTGGCGAGCAGGACAATGAATGAATGAAAAACCCCCATGTTGTTAAACCAACCTGGCAAAACTCACAGGTGCAGGCTGCTATTCTCAGGCTGATAAGGGGCCATGGATATGGGCCTCCCAGCCTAAAAACAGCAGCCCGCAGCTGCCCAGAAAAGGCGCATCTATTAATGTGCCAATTCTGGAGCTTTACCCGATTCTTCCCACTTGCCCTGTAGCAGTGGGAAGTGTCACCTTCCTATTGTAAGGTGACACTAAGCCCGACTTAGTAATGGAGAGGTGTCATTAAGACACCTCTCCATTACTAATCCTATAGTTGGTAAATGCTTAATTAAACACACCACACAGTAAGAATAAAGTCTTTCAATGAAGTCATACACCACACAGTTTTGCCATCTTTATTGTACTGGTAATCCAAGCAACGCCCTCGATCTCCTGTAAAAAAAAAAACAAACAAAAAAACCCCAAACCAACAATGTACCCAAACCGGGTTCAGTCAGTCCCACGCCGTAATCCATATCTGAGGGATAGACAGTTTACAACCGGGAGCGATGCTAATGCTACTGACCCGGCTGTAAACTACTGGGGAATGAACTAGCGGTGCTCTTACTGAGTTTGTGCTCGCTGCCGGCATGAACTCCTGTGACCTCAGGACCGTGGGAGAATGCAAGTGATGAGGTTACGGCAGTTCAAGCTCTGTCACCGTGACCTCATCACTTCCATTCTCCCACGGTCCTGAGGTGACAGGAGTTCATGTCGGCAGCCAGCACAGACTCAGTGACATCAGCGCTAGTTACTGAGCCTGTGCCCGCTGCGTATCATTCATTCTCCCCTGCTCGCCGGCCGAGCAGGGGAGAAGGGATGACAGCTGGTTTCAGCACCACACGCAGGGGAATAACACTTACAGTAGCGCTACTTCCCCAGCGGCCGTCCGTGTGGTACTGATGCGGCACAAGGTTGCCACACATGTGCCGCACATAGTACACACACAGACACTGATATCTCTGGTAGTTTTTTCCAGTACCGGAAATATCAGGACGTGTGAAACCGGCCTTAGACAGTGTCATTGTTCTGCCATGGAAGCGGAGTCACATCACACATGGAGACGGACCAGAAACTAAGAAAGTACCTGTGGACTCGAGCGCTTCCCTGGGCCCGTGTTATAAGGAATGGTAACTTGACACATACAGGTAACTGCAATCCCCAATCTGTACCCTACCATCATCTGTACTGCTGGATACAATATCTGTATATTACTCTGTTAATATTTGTATTATCTAGTGCGCCTTCGGCAATTCAAATATCAATTAATTTTGGGCTGCTCTTTTATCTCAAATCCAGATTTCTCACGTCCATGTGTCGGCTAGCACTTATACGCTACCTAGGGTTGGTTTCTGACCTGATATTAGCTTGTTGATGGACCAGGCTTATAATCAACGAGGAACTGGTGGCAGCATACCATTCTGGTGTTACTGAGGGATCCTGGCAGTGATGGATAGGAAGTTTATATATATTCCCGACCTGGGACGGTTGCTATATATACCACCCTCACTGCAGAGTGCCTCGATAACAGTACGTAACAGGTTAGCCTCTCCTGCGACTACTTATCCTAGGTGCAATTCCCTGACTGACCTGAGGGTAAGGGGGCACCGGAGAGCTGTGATTGTGTAAGCTCCGTCGCAGATTGGTGACGGCGGGAGAGGATATCTGTTCCAGCCCTCCCCCCCCCCGCTCTCGTTTTCTCACAGAGATTATTTGACTTGGCTAAGGAGAGCACGTTGATTGGAAACATCCAGTGAACCGCATCATGCATACAATGATATGTATCTATCTACGGCAACACAGATCATAATTTACGCTGATTTTTTATTTTTTATCAGCACCTGAGTTCCACTCAGACACCTCCCTGCGATGACCTAATGTAGGCCAGGTTGAGGGATGTTCTTAGCCCTTCAGAATGTTAATACAGTAAATACCTACCATATGCAATATTTTCACCTCTGAAGATTGCAGATGTTCCATATCCCGTCATATTTTTTATCAGTGTCAGAAAATATTTACATTTCTGGGCTTCCACCCCCTCTCTCACACAGATTTCCAATAAGGAAACATATGGCTGACAGTCTGAGTCTCTTAGACATGGACTGGTATAATAGACATAAAGAAGTAGGAAACTGGATATAGTTGTGAAGTGACCATCCTAATTAAATTGCAGGCAGCTCCATTTGAACCAAAAGACACTTGCAGTACGAATAAGGATATCTATTGTGCGTAGAAAAAGGTATATAGTTTGGGCAGGTAGTTAAGGCAGGAAAGGTCTTTTCAGACGGCTGGATAACAAAAGTATGTTTTTACACATAGAGAAGTGACAAAGCCTCTTTTGTCCCCAGGAAATACTTTTTCACTTCAGGAGAAATGTTATACATTGTCCCCAGACTTATGTCTCTGAAAGAATGCTATGAATATTGGAGTTTGTATCGATCCGACAGTGATGAGACATATATTTTCAGCTTCAGGATGAATCAGGGAAGAAGATGACATTTTTCATAACTGTAACCCCTGCCTAAGTAGTGGGCAGATAACTGATGACAGCCTTGTCAAGTTTGGTCTCTGGTTAACGGTAAAATCCCAGGAAATATGGCGACGATCTCGAACTTCTGCGATTATGAGGAGTGAAGTTATCTGATAAGTTGGGAATTAA
The DNA here is from genome assembly GCF_032444005.1 of Ranitomeya imitator. Taxonomy (NCBI): domain Eukaryota; kingdom Metazoa; phylum Chordata; class Amphibia; order Anura; family Dendrobatidae; genus Ranitomeya; species Ranitomeya imitator. The sequence goes on along the minus strand of NC_091282.1, from coordinate 610,758,433 downwards.
AAAAAATCCTTAAGGGCCGAGTACATCCCAAATCCCAGCCTACATGAGGTCATCAGGAAGAGGGTGTGTGGGTGTAAATTAGGTGCTGATAAAAGATCTAGACAAATTATGATTTGTGTTTATATAGAGAGATACATATCAGTGTATGAATTAATCCCATTCGCTGGACGTTTTTCAATTAATGCACTCTCCTTTGCTAGGCCGAATCAGATCTGTGATCAGCGTTATAAGTTTCTTATGTTTTATCTGTTTTATTCTATCTAATTGTATGTGCTGTATAGTTTTGACCCCTTTGTAAAATCTTTTATATATTTTTATAAACACTGCCTATCTTTTTGGATTAAATATAAAATCTAATAGTTCTGTTCATTTTGTTCTGCAACCCGCACCCCTGAAGCCATACGCTACCAAAACCAAATCGCCTGTATAAAACACGACTGATGGTGGAATCAAGTAGTATGGAGTTATCTTGGAGTTAGCAGTGACTGTATCTGGGGTATATACAGATATTCCATGGGATGGAATCGGAGGCGTACATACCATACTCTCACTGTTCGTTTCCCGACAACCGGCCTATTAGTGGAAACAGCCTGCGGCCTCGTCCGTTGATCGTCGGTCAGTTGCATAATTGCCTGGGCGATAGAGGGCAGCAGAGAGCTGTTTGCTTCAAAGAAAACAGGGAGTGGATCTGCACGATCTCCCAGGCTGCAATCCTTTGAGAATTTGGTGTTAGCAGTGAGATTGTATTATCTCTCCAGTGTCCCCCTCCTTGACAAATTGGTGACAAATTGGTGGCAAGCGGTGGGATCTTACAGAACATCAGTGTTCTGGTTTGAGAAATCATCCTTGTCACGGAAAACCTGTATGGTTCTTGCGAGAGTATTGAGGAATCAGACTCACTGATTATTTTTTTTTTATCAGGGACATTACTGTATGTGTAGCAGTTACACCCCTCCCCTTCTCTTGTTTTTCTCTCCTATCTTTTGTTTGGCAATGATGGGTACGTTTCGAGAGCCCTGGTATAACCAACAGACCAAGGATATTCTTATTGCCCTTTGTATGCCAAGACGGATCGACACCACGGGAACAAACACCAAATGATTGCTGAACTGTTGTAATATGACGTACAGCCAGTCCGTCACCAGGGCCTTGATGAAGGTGAGGCCAGCCAAAACGTAGGTGACGCTGCTGCAAAGGTCACATGTGTGGATGCCAGCCATACCCGCAGCCAGAGGAGTGTGGACTCCCACCTACAGATGGCCTTGGAGCAACTCGACGCAGACGATCATGAGGGACAACTGCAGCTGATTCTGCAATAATAATCTTTATTTTTATATAGCGCTAACATATTCCGCAGCGCTTTACAGTTTGCACACATTATCATCACTGTCCCACGATGAGGCTCACAATCTAAATTCCTTATCAGTATGTCTTTGGAATGTGGGAGGAAACCCACGCAAACACGGGGAGAACTCTTTGCAGATGTTGTCCTTGGTGGGATTTGAACCCAGGACTCCAGCGCTGCAAGGCTGCAGTGCTATCCACTGCACCACCATGCTGCAATTCCAAGAGCGACAGGCCGGGAGACAAGTGAAAGGCCCAGGCCCAGCCTCAGTTCCAGCTGGAGTTAGCCCAAATCCAGAAGGAGATATCCAGCAATGCAAACAGCTTTAAGCCCCATCCTGAGCATTTTTCTGTAATGGAAAAGGATGGGGACATGGACATATTTCAGCGTGAGTTTGTAAAAGTCTGTAGTCAGTATTAGCTGCCTGATGACCAGTGGGGCCGATATTTAACTCCAGGGCTCCGAGGCAAAGCCCTGGAGGTGTTTGCTTCTCTCCCTTGAAACCAAGATGAAGACTATGAGGCCATCAAACAGGATTATAAAACACAAAGTCTGATCCTTGAAACTCTGCATAGAATCCTCGCAAGGACAAGTTTTTAGTGACAGAAAGGATTTTTCAAACAAGATCACTAATGCTCTATATATTAGTGTGAAGTCATTAGTAATACAGTATATACAGAGGGTGAAAAAAGGCGGCATGAGTGCTCATTTGTGGAGTACGATGGCACTACAGGTGACTCTTAGGCCAGGGTCACACTAGAGAGGAATACGGACATATGAAAGGCGCAAAAAAAACGCATTGTACACAGACCAAGGTTTCTCTATGGGGCAGCTCCTATCCGCCGTATATTTCTCGGCTGTATTTTATGGGCTGAGAAAATCGCAGCATGCTGTGTTTGTCAGTGTATTGTGCAAAAAATCCACCAATGAAAGACTATGGGCTGACAAAAATATGGATTACACACGGACCATGCGTGTGACTTGCAAAAAATACGCACCGGTGTTCTATAGAAAAGCCGGCAATTCAGTGCGGTGTACAGTAAAAACACACTGACAGGTTAGAATAAAATACCGTATATACTCAAGTATAAGCCGAGATTTTCAGCCCATTTTTGGGGGCTGAAAGTCCCCCTCTCGGCTTATACTCGAGTCATACCCAGGGGTCGGCAGGGGAGGGGGAGCGGGGGCTGTCTAATTATACTCACCTGCTCCTGGCGCGGTCCCTGCATGTCCCTGCTTCCCGGCGCCCCATCTTCTTCCTTTAGTGAGTGGTCACATGGTACAGCTCATTACAGTAATGAATATACGGCTCCACCTCCCATAGGGGTGGAGCCGCATATTCATTACGGTAATGAGCTGTAACGGTGACCGCTCAGCACAGTAAGAAGCTGCGGCGCCGGGAAGCCAGGGACCGCGCCAGGAGCAGGTGAGTATAACGGGGAGGGGAGCGCTGCGCGATATTCACCTGCTCCCCGTTCCGGCGCCGCTCCGTCTTCAGCGTCTTCTGCAGTGATGCTCAGATCAGAAGGCGCGGTGACGTGGATAGTGCACGCCCTCTGCCTGAAGACAGTGCAGAAGATGCTGAAGATGGAGCGGCGCCGGAGCGAAGTCAGGTGAATATTGAAAGTGCCGGGGGGTCTGAGCGACGGAGAGGTGAGTATGTGATTTTTTTTTTTATCGCAGCAACAGCAAATGGGGCAAGTGTCTGTATGGAGCATCTTATGGGGCCATAACGTTTGTGCAGCATTATATGGGGCAAATGTCTGTATGGAGCATCTATGGGACCATAACGTTGTGCAGCACTATATGGGGCAAATATCTTTATGGAGCACCTTATGGGGCCATAATTAACGTTTGTGGAGCATTATATGGGGCAAATGTCTGTATGAAGCATCTTATGAGGCCATAATCAAGGTTTATGCAGCATTATATTGGGCAAATGTGTCTATGGAGCATCTTATGGGGCCATTATTAACCTTTATGCAGGATTATATGGGGCATATTTTAATATGGAGCATCTTATGGGGCCATCATAAACTATATGGAGCATTATATGGGGCTCCTGATTCAATGGATATTCAAAAACACTTAACCTACTGATGTCTCAATTAATTTTACTTTTATTGGTATCTATTTTTACTTTTGACATTTACCGGTGGCTGCTGCATTTCCCACCCTAGGCTTATACTCGAGTCATTAAGTTTTCCCAGTTTTTTGTGGCAAAATTAGGGGGTCCATCAACCATAATGGAGCAGTGTACGGGGGCATATATTATGGAGCATCTTATGGGGGCCATAAACCTTTATGGAGTAGTGTACGGGGGCATACACACTGGAGCGTCTTATGGGGGCCATAAACCTTTATGGAGCAGTGTACGGGGGCATACACTATGGAGCATCTTATGGGGGCCATCAACCTTTATGGAGCAGTGTACGAGGGGCATACACTATGGAGCATCTTATGGGGGCCATAAACCTTTATGGAGCAGTGTACGGGGGGCATACACTATGGAGCATCTTATGGGGGCCATAAACCATAATGGAGCAGTGTACGGGGCATATACTATTGAGCATCTTATGGGGGCCATCAACCATAATGGAGCAGCTTATGGGGCATATGGATGGGAGAAGCAAATTAATGAATGGTGGCGCAGGATGGGAGCAGCACATGACAGAACGGGGGCGCAGGATGGGAGCAGCACATGACAGAATAGGGCAGCACATGACAGAACAGGGGTGCAGGATCGAAGCAGCACATGACAGAATGGGCGCAGGATGGGAGCAGCACATGACAGAACAGGGGCACAGGATGGGAGCAGCACATGACAGAATGGGGGCACAGGATGGGAGCAGCACAAGACAGGACGGGGGCGCTGGATGGGAGCAGCAAATGACAGAATGGAGGCGCAGGATAGGTGCAGAACATGTCAGAATGGAGGTGCAGGATGGGTGCAGCACATGTCAGAATGGGGGTGCAGGATGGGAGCAGCACATGTCACAATGGGGGTGCAGGATGGGAGCAGCACATGACAGAATGGGGGCGCAGGATGGGTGCAACACATGACAGAATAAGGGCGCAAGATGGGTGCAACACATGGCAGGATGGGGGCGCAGGATGGGTGCAGCACATGACAGGATGGGGACGCAGGATGGAGCAGCACATGTCAGAATGGGGGTGCAGGATTGGAGCAGCACATGTCAGAATGGGGGTGCAGGATGGGTGCAGCACATGACAGGATGGGGGGGCGCAGGATGGAGCAGCTCATGACAGGATGGGGACGCAGGATGGAGCAGCTCATGACAGGATGGGGATGCAGGATGGAGGAGCACAAACCAGGATGGAGACCATATACCAATATAGATGCTCGCCACCCGGGCGTAGAACGGGTTCAATAGCTAGTATATATATACAGTATACATATATCTGCTATATAATTGTCTAAGGGTCACTTCCGTCTGTCACGGATATTCATTGGTCACGGCCTCTGTCTGTCTTGGAAATCCAGTCGCTGATTGGTCTCGCCAGCTACCTGTCATGGCTGCCGCAACCCATCAGCGACGGCCACAGTCCGATTATTCCCTCCCTACTCCCCGCAGTCAGTGCCCACTCCATACTCCCCTCACACAGGGTTAATGTGAGCGGTAACGGACCGCGAATATACTACGTGGCTGGGCAATATACTACGTGGCTGGGCAATATACTACGTGGGCTGGGCAATATACTACGTGATTGGGCAACATACTACGTGACTGGGCAATATACTACGTAGCTGGGCAATATACTACGTGGCTGGGCAATATACTATGTGGCTGGGCAATATACTACGTGGTTGGGCAATATACTATGTGACTGGGCAATACACTACGTGGCTGGGCAATATACTACATGGGCTGTGCAATATACTACGTGGCTGGGCAATATACTACGTGGCTGGGCAATATACTACGTGGTTGGGCAACATACTACGTGACTGGGCAATATACTACGTAGCTGGGCAATATACTACGTGGCTGGGCAATATACTACGTGGTTGGGCAATATGCTACATGAGCTGTGCAATATACTACGTGGCTGGGCAATATACTATGTGGCTGGGCAATATACTACGTGGCTGGGCAATATACTACGTGGCTGGGCAATATGCTACATGAGCTGTGCAATATACTACGTGGCTGTGCAATATACGTGACTGGGCAATATACTACGTGGCTGGGCAATATACTACGTGGCTGGGCAATATGCTACATGAGCTGTGCAATACACTACATGGCTGTGCAATATACTACGTGACTGGGCAATATACTACGTGACTGTGCAATATACTACGTGACTGGGCAATATACTATGTGGCTGGGCAATATACTACGTGGCTGGGCAATATACTACGTGGCTGGGCAATATACTACGTGGCTGGGCAATATGCTACATGAGCTGTGCAATATACTACGTGGCTGTGCAATATACGTGACTGGGCAATATACTACGTGACTGGATAATATACTAAGTGGGCTGTGCAATATACTATGTGGCTGGGCAATATACTACGTGGGCTGTGCAATATACTACGTGGCTGGGCAATATACTACGTGGGCTGTGCAATATACTACGTGGACATGCATATTCTAGAATACCCGATGCGTTAGAATCGGGCCACCATCTAGTATATATATATCTATATATATAATTGCCTAAGGGTTTTTCCGTCTGTCTGTCTGTCTGTCTTTCTGTCTGTCTGTCCTGGAAATCCCACGCCTCTGATTGGTCGAGGCCGCCAGGCCTCGACCAATCAGCAACGGGCACAGCGACGATGATTGTTATGAACAGGTAATTCAGAACCACAATGGACCTTGAAGTTCAGAGCACACAAAGTGACCTGACATTTACCAAAAACATATGACGAGCTCTGAGACGTGGAAACTCTGCTGACCGCAATCCCTAATCCTATCACACCAAACTAGAGGTAGCCGTGGATTGCGCCTAATGCTCCCTATGCAACTCGGCACAGCCTGACAAACTAACTAGCCCTGAAGATAGAAAAATAAGCCTACCTTGCCTCAGAGAAATTCCCCAAAGGAAAAGGCAGCCCCCCACATATAATGACTGTGAGTAAAGATGAAATACAAACACAGAGATGAAATAGATTTAGCAAAGTGAGGCCCGACTTACTGAATAGACCGAGGATAGGAAAGATAGCTTTGCGGTCAACACAAAAACCTACAAACAACCACGCAGAGGGGCAAAAAGACCCTCCACACCGACTAACGGTACGGAGGTGCACCCTCTGCGTCTCAGAGCTTCCAGCAAGCAAGAAAAACCAATATAGCAAGCTGGACAGAAAATATAGCAAACAAAAATAACATAAGCAGAACTTAGCTTATGCAGGATAGACAGGCCACAGGAACGATCCAGGAGGAAGCAAGACCAATACTAGAACATTGACTGGAGGCCAGGATCAAAGCACCAGGTGGAGTTAAATAGAGCAGCACCTAACGACTTAATCTCATCACCTGAGGAAGGAAACTCAGAAGCCGCAGTACCACTCTCATCCACCAAAGGAAGCTTATAGACAGAACCAGCCGCAGTACCACTCACGACCACAGGAGGGAGCTTGGCCACAGAATTCACAACAGATGATGTCATAAAGGACGCAGAAATCCCACGTTTCTGATTCAGCGAAGGGCACAGTATCGACGTAGATGTCATAATGGTTGCCATGGCGACGATGATGTCATAAAGGTTGCCTCGACCAATCAGCGACGGGCACAGTCTGCCGCGAATTCTGGAATCATCATTGTCCATATACTACGGGGACATGCATATTCTAGAATACCCGATGCGTTAGAATCGGGCCACAATCTAGTATATATATATATATTATATATATAATATATATATATAATATATATATATATAGACTGTATATATGTTTTCACGAATATTTGAGCCCATGAATCCATTCTATGTCTATTTTGCAAGCCTGCGAGAAAATCTCGCAGTACGGATGCCATACGGAGGTTTACATGCGCAAAATACGCAGCCACACCTTGCCAACAGATGACATACGTATCACTGTTCAGGGAACATTTCTGCGTATTTGGTCTGTAAAAAAGGGACCGTATTTTTATACGTTGTGTGTGACTCCAGCCTTAGACTCTGTACGGGTGATTGGTGGCACCATAGCTGACTCACAGGCTCAGTAAAAGGGATAGGTTGCATTAGATCGGCAGCACTAGTGACGACTTCTGGGCTCAGTTCATGTGATCGGAGGCACTAGTGACGACTCATGGCCTCAGTATATGTGAACGGTGGCACTAGTGACGACTTCTGGGCTCAGTATATGTGAACGGTGGCACTAGTGACGACTTCTGGGCTCAGTATATGTGAACAGTGGCACTAGTGACGACTTCTGGGCTCAGTATATGTGATCGGTGGCACTAGTGATGACTTCTGTGCTCAGTATATATGATCGGTGGCACTAGTAACGATTTCTGGGCTCAGTATATGTGAACGGTGGCACTAGTGACGACTTCTGGGCTCAGTATATGTGAACGGTGGCACTAGTGACAACTTCTGGGCTCAGTATATGTGAACGGTGGCACTAGTGACGACTTCAGGGCTCAGTATATGTGAACGGTGGCACTAGTGACGACGTCTGGGCTCAGTATATGTGATCAGTGGCACTAGTGACGACTTCTACGGTCAGTATATGTGATTGGTGGCACTAGTGACTTCTACGCTCTGTATATGTGATTAGTGAGGACTTCTGGGATCAGTATATGTGATCGGTTGCACTAGTGATTACTTCTGGACTCAGTATATGTTATTGGTGGCACTAGTGACGACTCCTGGGCTCAGTATATGTGATCGGCGGCACTAGTGACGACTTCTACGCTCAGTATATGTGATTAATGAGGAATTCTGTGCTCAGTATACGTGATCGGTGGCACTAGTGATGACGTCTGGGCTCAGTATATGTGATCGGTGGCACTAGTGACGACTTCTGGGCTCAGTATATGTGATCGGTGGCACTAGTGATGAAGTCTGGGCTCAGTATATGTGAACTGTGGCACTAGTGACGACTTCTGAGCTCAGTATATGTGAACAGTGGCACTAGTGACGACTTCTGGGCTCAGTATATGTGATTGGTGGCACTAGTGACGACTTTCGGGCTCAATATATGTGATCGGTGGCACTAGTGATGATTTCTGGGCTCACTATATGTGATTGGTGGCACTAGTGATGACTTCTGGGCTCAGTATTATATGTGAACGGTGGGACTAGTGATGACTTCTGGGCTCAGTATATGTGATCGGTGGCACTAGTGATGACTTCTGGGCTCAGTATATGTGATTGGTGGCACTAGTGACGACTTCTACGCTCAGTATATGTGACTGGTGGCACTAGTGACTTCTACGCTCTGTATATGTGATTAGTGAGGACTTCTGGGATCAGTATATGTGATTGGTGGCACTAGTGATGTCTTCTGGGCTCAGTATATGTGAACGGTGGCACTAGTGATGACTTCTGGGCTCAGTATGTGATCCGTGGCACTAGTGATGACTTCTCGGCTTAGTATATGTGATCGGTGGCACTAGTGATGACTTTAGGGCTCAGTATATGTGATTGGTGGCACTAGTGACTTGTACGCTCTGTATATGTGATTAGTGACTGTCTTCAGCCAGTGTCACTTGTAAATGGTTTCTGGTTGGATTCACATCTCTTTGGAGTTCCCTGTTATCCTGACCAGTTCAGCTAAGCTAAGTTTTTGCTTGCTCTTTTCTGTCCATAGATTGTGGATTTATCCATTCTGTGCTTTCTATGTTCGTACAGCTTATCAGTGTGAATTATTCTGTCTTGCTGGAAGCTCTGGGAGGCAGATTTGCCCTCCACACCTTTAGGGTATGTGCACACGTCAGGATTTTTTCCTGACAAAATCCTGAGAATTCTGCCAGAAATCCGCGTGCTTTTTTCGCGCGGATTTCTCGCGGAATTTGCACGGATTTTTTGCAGATTTTTTTTTTTCTGGAATGTCCTTTTTGATAGGAAATCCGCAAGAAATCCGCAAAAAATCCGGAAAAAGATAGAGCATGTCCGGATTTTTAGCGGTATGCGTTTTTTGTGTGGAAAAAAACGCTAACATATGCACAAAAAATGCGGAATGCATTCTAAAAGATAGGATGCATAATGTTAGCGTTTTTTGACCGGATTTATAGCGTTTTTATAGCGAAATTCCGCAAAAAAAAACCGCTAAAAATCCTGACGTGTGCACATACCCTTAGTCAGGTGTGGAGTTTTTTTTTGTGAACTCTGCGTGAATTTTTGTAGTGTTTTATACGGACCGCACAGTATTCCATCCTGTCCTATCTATTTAGCTAGACTGGCCTCCTGTGCTCATCCTGGTTTCATTCTGTGTATGTCTTTTCCCTCTCCACTCACAGTCATTATTTGTGGGGGGCTAATCTATCCTTTGGGGATTTTCTATGAGGCAAGATAGTTTTCCTGCTTCTTTCTTTAGGGGTAGTTAGCTCTTAGGCTGTGACGAGATGCCTAGGGAGAGTTAGGAGCATTCCACGGCTGCTTTTAGTGTTGTGTTGAGCTTAGGGACTGCGGTCAGTACAGTTACCACGTCCTTCAGAGCTCGTTCCATGTTGCTTCTAGACCACCGTATCATAACAGGGCTCAGTATATGTTATTGGTGGCACTAGTGATGACTTCTGGGCTCAGTATATGTGATCGGTGGCACTAGTGACGACTTCTGGGCTCAGTATATGTGATCGGTGGCACTAGTGACGACTTCTGGGCTCAGTATATGTGACTGGTGGCACTAGTAACAATTTCTGGGCTCAGTATATGTGATCGGTGGCACTAGTGACGACGTCTGGGCTCAGTATATGTGAACGGTGGCACTAGTGATGACTTCTGGGCCCAGTATATGTGAACGGTGGCACTAGTGATGACTTCTGGGTTCAGTATATGTGATCGGTGGCATTAGTGTCGACTTCTGGGCTCAGTATATGTGATCGGTGGCACTAGTGACGACTTCTGGGCTCAGTATATGTGATCGGTGGCACTAGTGACGACTTCTGGGCTCAGTATATGTGAACGGTGGCACTAGTGACGACTTCTGGGTCCAGTATATGTGAACGGTGGCACTAGTGACGACTTCTGGGCTCAGTATATGTGATCGGTGGCACTAGTGACGACTTCTGGGCTCAGTATATGTGATCGGTGGCACTAGTGATGACTTCTGGGCTCAGTATTTGTGATTGGTGGCACTAGTGACGATTTCTGGGCTCAGTACATGTGATCGATGGCATTAGTGACGACTTCTACGCTCAGTATATGTGATTAGTGAGGAATTCTGGGCTCAGTATATGTGATAGGGGCACTAGTGACGACTTCTGGGCTCAGTATATGTGATCGGTGGCACTAGTGACGATTTCTGGGCTCAGTACATGTGAACGGTGGCACTACTAATGACTTCTGGGCTCAGTATATGTGATTGGTGGCACTATTGACGACTTCTATGCTCAGTATATGTGATTCGTGGCACTAGTGACTTCTACGCTCTGTATATGTGATTAGTGATGACTTCTGGGCTCAGTATATGTGATCGGTGGCACTACTAATGACTTCTGGGCTCAGTATATGTGATTGGTGGCACTAGTGACGACTTCTATGCTCAGTATATGTGATTCGTGGCACTAGTGACTTCTACGCTCTGTATATGTGATTAATGAGGAATTCTGGGCTCAGTATATGTGATAGGGGGCACTACTGACGACTTCTGGGCTGAGTATATGTGATCGGTGACACTAGTGATGACTTCTGGGCTCAGTATATATGATTGATGGCATTGGCTCTTAGCCGCAGTGTGGACTGATGAACGTTGCAGAAGACGTGGCCTCATACTTCTTGTAGACAACCTCTGTCCTTTATTTCCTCATTCACATGCAACCCAGGAGTCGCAGCTCCAACCATTTACACTTGTCTTCAGTGTTGTGGGTGTAACAGCGTGTCCCTTCCCCAGCCTGTGTCCCTGGACTGCAATGTAATCAGGCTTGATTCAACATCCAGTAAGGGGGAGTCTGTCTTTGTTCTCCTCAGCATAGGTCTTATCCAACACAAAACTTGTAGCTTCTGAAAACTTCTTAAGTTAGCCACATGGAGGGGTTGATCACAAGACAGAACAATAGACACATGGTTTGGCCCAGGGACTTAAGGTACCTTCACACTCAGCGACGCTGCAGCTATACCGACAACGATGTCGATCGCTGCAGCGTCGCCGTTTGGTCGCTGGAGAGCTGTCACACAGACAGCTCTCCAGCGACCAACGATGCCGGTAACCAGGGTAAACATCGGGTTACTAAGCGCAGGGCCGCGCTTAGTAACCCGATGTTTACCCTGGTTACCAGCGTAAAAGTAAAAAAATCCAAACACTACATACTTACCTTCAGTGTCTGTCCTCCGGCGCTGTGCTTTCCTGCACTGACTGTGAGCACAGCGGCCGGAAAGCAGAGCAGTGATGTCACCGCTCTGCTTTCCGGCTGGCTGGCGCTCACAGCCAGTGCAGAGAAGCACAGCGCCGGAGGACAGACACGGAAGGTAAGTATGTAGTGTTTTTTTTTTTTACTTTTACGCTGGTAACCAGGGTAAACATCGGGTTACTAAGCGCGGCCTTGTGCTTAGTAACCCGATGTTTACCCTGGTTACCAGTGAAGACATCGCTGAATCGGCGTCACACACGCCGATTCAGAGATGTCTGCAGGGAGTCCAGCGACAAAATAAAGTGCTGGACTTTCCCTAGCGACCAAAGACATCACAGCAGGATCCTGATCGCTGCTGCGTATCAAACTGAACGATATCGCTAGCCAGGACGCTGCAACGTCACGGATCGCTAGCGATATCGTTCAGTGTGACGGTACCTTAAGGTGTTTATGGGCCAGGGACTAGGATCTATTGCTGAGGCAAGATCCTGGTTCCCGTGTGTGGAGGATTCAGGCTATGTGCACATGTTCAGGATTTCTAGTAGAAAATTCCTGAGAAAAACCTGACATTTTCTGCAAGAAATCTGCATGCGTTTTTTTGCGCGTTTTTGGTGCGGGTTTTTTTGCGGATTTTTCCGGACATTTCCCAATGCATTATATAGTGGGAAATCCGCAAAATTAATGAACATGTGCGTTTTTTACCGCGATGCATTTTTTTCACGGAAAAAAATGCATCATGTGCACAAAAATTGCGGAATTCATTCTAAATAATAGGATGCATAATGTATGCTGTTTTTTTCTGGTTTTATAGCGTTTTTATAGCGAAAAAAACGCAAAAAATCATCAACGTGTGCACACAGCCTAAAAGCTGCCACGTGGAATGGTGTTATGTCCCTCATTGGTTGGGTCCATTGAACTTATCCCAGGATTATTTGTCTTTTCTCTGGGGTCGGATTACCGGTTGGCGCCCCTGGAACTGTTCCCCTCTTTGTGTGGACTCATTGTGGGAACTCTTACATTGTGGACTACTTACTTACTTTCATTTGAGTTGGCTCAGTTCCCTGTTCCAATAAATCTTGTTGGATTGTTTATCGGCCTGGTGTCTCTTCCTGCTGTCGCATACCCCGTCACAGTGGGTCCTCAGAACAGAGAGCCGTTCCGAATCTCTCAGAATATCAAAGTGTAACACTGATACAGAGACATGCCGCGGGCACAGTCCCCCTCCCCCGATGACACCCATCAGCCATGTCAGAGGGCATCATACAGGACCTGCCGGAGAAGCCCCTCTGGGTGGGGGGGTTATATACAGTTTATGGCTTCACTTCTGCCTTTTGTAGATTTTGTGTGCCAGCCCCAGGAAAATCTCTTTGGACAGACCATTGGCATGCTGAGAGATAAGGGTCTGCAGTCTCTGGTAACTGTCCTCCTCGTACTGCGTATAGACCTCCGAGAGGTCCAGGTCCTCATACAACTGCTTCACAAGCTGCACCTTCTCTGTGTCATCCTGCCCATAGTTCTCCTAGTAACAAAAGCAAACGTCAATGCATGGGACGGGAAATGGCGTAAAGCTCACCAGGCCTGATAATTGGTGGAGTGTGATGTAGTGTACAGCGGAGGTGACAGCTGCTTTCTGGTGGGGTGTGATGTAGTGTACGGTGGAGGTGACGGCTGCTCTCTGGTGGGGTGTGATGTAGTGTAGGGTGGAGATGACGGCCGCTCTCTGGTGGGGTATGATGTAGTGTACGGCGGAGGAGACGGCTGTTTTTTGGTGGGGTGCGATGTAGTGTAGGGTGGAGGTGACGGCAGCTCACTGGTGGGGTGTGATGTAGTGTACGGCGGAGGTGAAGGCTGCTCTCTGGTGGGGTGTAATATAGTGAATGACTAGGTTGACTGCGCCCCTCTACCTGGAGAATGTCCCGCTGTTCGGGGGTCACTCTCTTCAGGGCCTCCATCACCAGCCAGCTGCACTTGTTGTCCTGGATGTCGGTCCCGATCTTCCCCATGATGCTGGGGTCCCCGTAACAGTCCAGATAATCGTCCTGGCCACACACAAGGACATTAATAGCTGTAGTTATTGGGGTCACCGCACCCCACCATCACCCACCTCACCTGGATCTGAGAGAACTCGCCCATTTCCAGCAGGATAGTTTTGGCATTATGGTGATCGTCCTCGCTGTCTCTCCCGGCCTGCGAGGAGAGAAGACGGATAACATCTAACTGCCCAATCCTCCACCGAAGCCACAGCCCCATATACTCACCATATACATGGCGGCAGCCACAGGCAGGTAGAAGGAGTAGAAGGCTGTCTTGTACTTCACAATGGACTTATACCTAAAAGGCAGACGTGTGTGAGACGCTGAAAGGCAAAATCAGGGCTAGAAAATGGGGAATCACTCACCTACTCTCTGTGTACCGATCCAAATCAACTTTCCCCGGATGAGCCGTGATCAGGTCCAGCGTCTGCCCCAGCTCTGTCTGATAGGAGGTCTGCGAGCAGAAGAGCAAGCGTAACTACCAGGCACAGCACCCCTTCCCCGCACAGTGATATGTACTGCCTGTCCCAGCTCTGTCTGATAGAAGGTCTGCGAGCAGAAGAGAAGTTGTACATTCCACCAGGCATAACACCCCCTACCCGCCCAGTGGTACGTGACGCCTCCCAAGATCTGGGGATGACGAGTGGAGGTCTCTTATCACCTCCAGAAAAAGCTCCAGCAGGCTGAGGTAATATGGCTGCCGTCGGCAGTACTTCTTCAGGACACGGTATATGGAGGTCTCCAGTAGGAAAGAATCACTTATTGCGTCCACTTCCCCGCACAGCTGTACGTACACCCAGATACATTGTCTCCTCACAGTGGTATGTACACCCAGGCACAACACACCTCCCACCACCGCCCCCCATTGGAACATGCCAATAGGTACATCGCCCCCTTCACAGTGTTATGTACACCCAGGCACATCACCCCTCCCACCACCCCGAACAGTGCAATGTGCCGCAAGGTACATCACCCCCCCTCCCTCACAGTGGTTTGTACACTCAGGCACAGCACCCCTCCCGTACAGTGGAACGTGCCACCAGGTACATCGCCCCCTCACAGTGGTAAGTACACCCAGGCACAACACCCCCTCCCACACAGTGGAACGTGCCGCCAGGTACATCGCCCCCTCACAGTAGTATGTACACCCAGGCACAACACCCCCTCCCACACAGGGGAACGTGCCGCCAGGTACAGCGCCTCCCAAGATCTGGGGGTGATGAGTTGAGGTCCCTTATCACCTCCAGAAAAAGCTCCAGCAGACTGAGGTAATATGGCTGCCGTTGGCAGTACTTCTTCAGGACACGGTATATGGAGGCCTCCAGTAGGAAGGAATCATTGATGGCGTCCAGTCCGATGCCGGCCTACAGGAGAAGTAAGATCAGGATATCGATCGTGTAACAGCATATCCCCCTCCTCCTCTCTATAACCACCTACCCTCCTGTACCAGCATGGCTGCCCACGACGGGTCACAGAGTTATCCATAATGTCATCAGCAACCAGGAAGAAAGCCTGGAGCTAAAATAAGAGACAATGAGGATGTAGTGGTCTGCGAATAGCGGGGCAGGAGCCACAGGGCAGGCACACCTACCAGCTCTACACACCAGCCCACCGCCAGTGCCCTCTGGATATTCTCGTCCTTCTGCAGCTCAGGACCCACCAACTCCAGATACGAGGCCAGAACGGTCATCCCACGATTACACTTACCCCCAGCAGCGTTATACTCCAGTACCTGCACAATAAACCGCCATGTAAGACACAGAAGGACCGTGGAAAACAATCTCCAAGCAACAACCAATCATGAATCTTACCTGCTGCAAACGCAGCACCGCATCGCCAATCTCAGGGTGACCCCAATCCTCCGTAGTCAGATCCTGCACAATCTGATCAAAGAAACCACTGAACTCCTGGCGCTCATCAGATGCGAAAGTCCCAGCCATTGAGCTCAAAGTCCAGTCCTGCGTGGAAAGAGAAAGCTAGAGCAGGAGAGGACCACCCGAGGCCAGATCATCTATTCAACCAGAAGACACCACCCTCCTAATACCTCTACATCTACATCTAAAATTTCTTCATCTATATTCTAGACATCTAATACTTCTATACACCTCCTACATGCCTCTATACACCCACATGTAATACCGCTATATCTACACCCCCAAGAGATAATGCCCCTATACACCTACATGTAATACCGCTATATCTTCACCTCCAATATATAATGCCTTTATACATCTGTCACAAATCCTGGGGACGATATTTTTATCATCCCACCCACTCCCACCAATATGTCCTGAACCGGGGTTGTTTGGTTGCCCCTATTCTTTTCTGAAGGGGATTTATCTATATCCCACTTCCCAGTTCAGATTTGAACTCTCAGCTCTCTGGCGCCCCCCTTACCCTCAGGTCAGTCAGGGTACGGCACCTAGGATAATTAGTCGCCAGAAAGGCTGCCTTACTATGTACTGGCTAATGGGCACACTGCAGGGAGGGCAATATAACTACTCCCACTCAGGCGGGAACAATAATTATCAACACAGTCTGTCGTTGCCAGTTTCCCCAAAAGCGCAGGACAAATTTCGCTGCCACCAGCTCCTATCTTTGAATTAAGGGGTCAGGAGCCAACCCAATTAGTAGTGTAATTACTTCAGAGGACATGACAGTACGTTATAGAGCAAGGAGAAACGAGCTAGTAATTTTATATATTTTACTCCAAAAGGTAGGCAGTGTTTTACACAAGTACAAAAAATATATTATAAAATGAAACAAGTATACATGTACAGAACGATTACAAATAAAAAGGGATTAACGGAAAAACACAGACTAAGTTCTTTCATAACATGGCTGACCATGCGGCCGGAGGGGGAGGGGTGATACATCAAGATGCATTACAGATGTGACTCTCAGAAAGACCCTGGACAAAGACTCCAGCAAAAAGAGGTTTCACTATCTTATACTTGTGCCCAAAACCAAGGCACTCCCCTTGTGGTGACCTCACAAGGAGGCTGAATACTCCCCTTTTCCAGAGTTATGGAAAACCATCTCCAGACATATCTCACCGTATGAACCTCGTAGAAGAACGACACAATTATCATTATGCTCACCATGACATGGGGGTTCATTTAAGTATAAACACGAGGTAGATATATGACCCGCTTAAGCAGCAATCCGTCTCTCTGTCCCTGCTAGGCGCTGCGCTTAGAAAACGCACCGGAGTGTAGCCCTTTTGTCACACATCCCGAATATATAACTTTCATATATCTGTCACCACCTGAGGTCGAATTATTCATCATGAATAACTCTCACACAACTTACAAGAAGCATAGCTGCAAACAAAAACATTCCTGAGGGAGGGGGGGAAAGAGTGGCTTAGAATTTCACCGTTCTGACAGGCAGAGTGAAGAGGGGGGTCAGAGGGCCCACAGCGTGTGTATGCCGTATGCCACAGGGCTTTGTTTTTGTATCAGCGAATGTACTGGGGGAAGAAAGGAAGGGGGGGGGGATCAAATCTGCAGCGTGTGCATGTGCCATAGAACCTTCTAGAACTGAACTCATAATATGGCATATTTATAATATCGCAACAACACCTACATGCAATACTGCTATATCTACACCCCCAAGTGATAATGCCTCTACTCACCTACATGTAATACCTCTATATCTACACCCCCAAGAGATAATGCCTCTACTCACCTACATGTAATACAGCTATATCTACACCCCAAAGATATAATGCCTCTATACACCTACATGTAATACCGCTATATTGACACCTACATAATACTGCTATGTCGACATTCCGACATATAATACTTCTATACACCTCCAAGTAATAGCGTTATATCGACCCCCCAAGATACAATGCCACTATCACCTACGTGTAATACAGCTATATCTACAACCCCAATATATAATGCCACTATACACTTACATGTACTACCACTATATCTACACCCCCAAGATATAATGCCTCTACTCACCTACATGTAATACCACTATATCTACACCCCCAAGATATAATGCCTCTACTCACCTGCATGTAATACCGCCATATCTACACCCCCAAGAGATAATGCCTCTACTCACCTACATGTAATACAGCTATATCTACATCCCCAAGATATAATGCTTCTATACACCTACATGTAATACCGCTATATTGACACCTACATAATAATGTCGACACCCCGACATATAATACTTCTATACACCTCCAAGTAATAGTGCTATATCGACACCCCAAGATATAATGTCTCTATCACCTAAATGTAATACAGCTATATCTACAACCCCAAGATATAATGCCTCTGTACACTTACATGTACTACCACTATATCTACACCCCCAAGATATAATGCCTCTACTCACCTACAGTATATGTAATACCACTATATCTACACCCCCAAGATATAATGCCTCTACTCACCTACATGTAATACCGCTATATCTACACCCCAAGATATAATGCCTCTACTCACCTACATGTAATACCGCTATATCTACACCCCAAGATATAATGCCTCTACTCACCTACATGTAATACCGCTATATCTACACCCCCAGATATAATGTCTCTACTAATCCACATGTAATACCGCTATATCTACACGCCCAATATATAATGCCTCTACTCACCTACATGTAATACCGCTATATCTACACCCCAAGATATAATGCCTCTACTCACCTAAATGTAATACCGCTATATCTACACCCCCAGATATAATGTCTCTACTAATCCACATGTAATACCGCTATATCTACACCCCCAAGATATGACTCTATACACCTACATGTAATACCGCTATATTGACACCTTCATATAATACTGCTATGTCGACACCCCGACATATAATACTTCTCTACACCTCCAATAGCGCTATATCGACACCCCAAGATATAATGCCTCTATCACTTATGTGTAATACAGCTATATCTACAACCCCAAGATATAATGCCTCTACTCACCTACAGTATATGTAATACCACTATATCTACACCCCCAAGATATAATGCCTCTACTCACCTACATGTAATACCGCTATATCTACACCCCAAGATATAATGCCTCTACTCACCTACATGTAATACCGCTATATCTACACCCCCAGATATAATGCCTCTATTAATCTACATGTAATACCGCTATATCTACAACCCTAAGATATATTGCCTCTATACACCTCCATGTGATACCACTATATCTACACCCCAAGATATAATGCCTCTACTCACCTACATGTAATACTGCTATATCTACACCATGACTTATAATGCCTCTATAAACCTCCTACATGTAATACCACTATATCTACACCCCGACATATAATGCCTCTATGCTACTCCTACATGTAATACTGCTATATCTACACCCCGACATATAATGCCTCTATACACCTCCTACATGTAATACCGCTATATCGACACCCCGACATATATTTCTTCTACATCCACAACCCAAAGTCTCTATATCTACAGATTATACCTCTTGGTTTTCTGAATAGTCGACCTGCTTGGACTTGTTCCCATGTTGAATGCTTGGCTTTTTGGGTCCAATTCTTCCTTTTCTGGACAGAATTCTCTGAACAGTACATGGTTGTAGCTGGATCCCACTGGTTGCTGCCAATTCTGAGCTGATGGCACTGCTCGACATCTTCTGATTTAGAAGGGGAGTAAACATGGTATGATATGTAGTGCCTTTTGGCCTCCAAACATGTTGTTTACTACGGCATCCAAAGAGTTCAATTTTGGTCTCATCTGACAAGACCATATTCTCCCAGGATTTCACAGGCTTCTCTAAATGTTGAGAAGCATACTGTAAACGCGCTTGAACATGCATTTTTTTTAGCAATGGAGTCTTGAGTGATGAGTGTGCATACAGACCATGGTGATTGAGTGTATTACTAATCGTTTTCTTTGAAACTATTGTTCCTGCTGATTCCAGGTCTTTCTGTAGCTCTCCACAGGTGGTCCTTGGCTCTTGGACAACTTTTCTGATCATAGTTTTCACTCCTTTGTCTGAAATCTTGCGGGGAGCCCCTGGTCGTGGCCGGTTTATGGTGAAATGATGTTCTTTCCACTTCCGGATTATGGCCCCAACGGTGCTTACTGAAACCTTCAGAAGTTTAGAAATTTTTCTGTAACCAATGCCATCCGTATGTTTTGCAACAATAAGTTTGCGAAGGTCCTGAGACAGTTCACTGGTTTTACCCATCATGAGATGTTTCTTTCCCTGTGTAGATTGGATGTGTTGTTACTGACATCTGGAGAGAATTTAATATCAATAGCATCTTTACCAATATATTTACTTATAAAACTAGTGACGTGTTCATTACTTATTTCCCCTGCTAAATGTAAAGTTATGGATATTTGTATATACACTACATATGTGTGTAATGTAGGGCTGTGTGTAATATATACTTATATGTATAGTGTAGCTCTACACTGTACATGTGTGTAATGTAGGGCTGTGTGTAATATATACTGTATATGTATAGTGTAGCTCTACACCGTACATGTGTGTAATGTAGGGCTGTATGTAATAAATACTTTATATGTATATTGTAGCTCTACACCGTACATGTGTGTAATGTAGGGCTGTGTGTAATATATACTGTATATGCATAGTGTAGCTCTACACCGTACATGTGTGTAATGTAGAGCTGTGTGTAATATATATACTGTATATGTATAGTGTAGCTCTACACCGTACATGTTTGTAATGTAGGGCTGTGTGTAATATATACTTATATGTATAGTGTAGCTCTACACTGTACATGTGTGTAATGTAGGGCTGTGTGTAATATATACTGTATATGCATAGTGTAGCTCTACACTGTACATGTGTGTAATGTGGGGCTGTGTGTAGCATATATACTGTACATGTATAATGTAGCTCTACACTGTACATGTGGGTAATGTAGAGCTGTGTGTAACATATACTGTATATGTATAGTGTAGCCTGTACATGTGTGTAATGTAGGGCTGTGTGTAACATATACTGTATCTGTATAGTGTAGCTCTACACCGTGCATGTTTGTAATTTATGGGGGGGGGGGTGTAATATACAGTATATGTATAGTGTAGCTCTACACTATACATGTGTGTAATGGAGGGCTGTGTGTAATATACAGTCATGGCCAAAAGTATTGACACCCCTGCAATTCTGTCAGATAATACTCAGTTTCTTCCTGAAAATGATTGCAATCACAAATTCTTTGGTATTATTATCTTCATTTAATTTGTCTTAAATGAAAAAACACAAAAGAGAATGAAGCAAAAAGCAAAACATTGATCATTTCACACAAAACTCCAAAAATGGGCCAGACCAAAGTATTGGCATCCTCGGCCTAATACTTGGTTGCACAACCTTTAGCCAAAATAACTGCGACCAACCACTTCCGGTAACCATCAATGAGCTTCTTACAATGCTCTGCTGGAATTTTAGACCATTCTTCTTTGGCAAACTGCTCCAGGTCCCTGATATTTGAAGGGTGCCTTCTCCAAACTGCCGTTTTTAGATCTCTCCACAGGTGTTCTATGGGATTCAGGTCTGGACTCATTGCTGGCCACCTTAGAAGTCTCCAGTGCTTTCTCACAAACCATTTTCTAGTGCTTTTTGAAGTGTGTTTTGGGTCATTGTCCTGCTGGAAGACCCATGACCTCTGAGAGAGACCCAGCTTTCTCCCACTGGGCACTACATTATGCTGCAAAATTTGTTGGTAGTCTTCAGACTTCATAATGCCATGCACACGGTCAAGCAGTCCAGTGCCAGAGGCAGCAAAGCAACCCCAAAACATCAGGGAACCTCCACCATGTTTGACTGTAGGGACCGTGTTCTTTTCTCTGAATGCCTCTTTTTTTCTCCTGTAAACTCTCTGTTGATGCCTTTGCCCAAAAAGCTCTACTTTTGTCTCATCTGACCAGAGAACATTCTTCCAAAACGTTTTAGGCTTTTTCAGGTAAGCTTTGGCAAACTCCAGCCTGGCTTTTTTATGTCTCGGGGTAAGAAGTGGGGACTTCCTGGGTCTCCTACCATACAGTCCCTTTTCATTCAGACGCCGACGGATAGTACGGGTTGACACTGTTGTACCCTCGGACTGCAGGGAAGCTTGAACTTGTTTGGATGTTAGTCTAGGTTCTTTATCCAACATCCGCACAATCTTGTGTTGAAATCTCTTGTCAATTTTTCTTTTCCGTTCACATCTAGGGAGGTTAGCCACAGTGCCATGGGCTTTAAACTTCTTGATGACACTGCGCACGGTAGACACAGGAACATTCAGGTCTTTGGAGATGGACTTGTAGCCTTGAGATTGCTCATGCTTCCTCACAATTTGGTTTCTCAAGTCCTCAGACAGTTCTTTGGTCTTCTTTCTTTTCTCCATGCTCAATGTGGTACACACAAGGACACAGGACAGAGGTTGAGTCAACTTTAATCCATGTCAACTGGCTGCAAGTGTGATGTAGTTATTGCCAACACCTGTTAGGTGCCACAGGTAAGTTACAGGTGCTGTTAAATACACAAATTAGAGAAGCATCACATGATTTTTCAAACGGTGCCAAAACTTTTGTCCGCCCCCTTTTTTATATTTGATGTGGAATTATATCCAATTTGGCTTTAGGACAATTCTTTTTGTGTTTTTTCATTTAAGACAAATTAAATGAAGATAATAATAACAAAGAATTTGTGATTGCAATCATTTTCAGGAAGAAACTGAGTATTATCTGACAGAATTGCAGGGGTGTCAATACTTTTGGCCATGACTGTACAGTATATGTATAGTGTAGCTCTACACTGTACATGTGTGTAATGTAGGGCTGTGTGTAACATATACTGTATATGTATAGTGTAGCTCCACACTGTACATGTGTGTAATGTAGAGCTGTGTGTAATATACTGTATATGTATAGTGTAGCTCTACACCGTACATGTGTGTAATTTAGGGCTGTGTGTAATATATACTGTATATGTATAGTGTAGCTCTACACTGTACATGTGTATAACGTAGCGCTGTGTGTAATATATACTGTATATGTACAGTACAGACCAAAAGTTTGGACACACCTTCTCATTTAAAGATTTTTCTGTATTTTCATGACTATGAAAATTGTACATTCACACTGAAGGCATCAAAACTATGAATTAACACATGTGGAATTATTTAGTTAACAAAAAAAGTGTGAAACAACGGAAAATATGTTGATATTCTAGGTTCTTCAAAGTAGCCATCTTTTGCTTTGATGACTGCTTTGCATACTCTTGGCATTCTCTTGATGAGCTTCAAGAGGTAGTCACCGGGAATAGTTTTCACTTCACAGGTGTGCCCTGTCAAGTCTAATAAGTGGGATTTCTTGCTTTATAAATGGGGTTGGGACCATCAGTTGTGTTGTGCAGAAGTCTGGTGGATACGCAGCTGATAGTCCTACTGAATAGACTGTTAGAATTTGTATTATGGCAAGAAAAAAAGTAGCTAAGTAAAGAAAAACGAGTGGCCATCATTAATTTAAGAAATGAAGGTCAGTCAGTCTGAAAAATTGGGAACACTTTGAAAGTGTCCCCAAGTGCAGTGGCAAAAACCATCAAGCGCTACAAAAAAACTGGCTCACATGAGGACCGCCCCAGGAAAGGAAGACCAAGAGTCACCTCTGCTTCTGAGGATAAGTTTATCCGAGTCACCAGCCTCAGAAATCGCAGGTTAACAGCAGCTCAGATTAGAGACCAGGTCAGTGTGTAATGTAGGGCTGTGTGTAATATATATACTGTATATGTATAGTGTAGCTCTACACTGTACATGTGTGTAATGTAGGGCTGTGTGTAATATATACTGCATATGTATAGTGTAGCTCCACACTGTACATGTGTGTAATGTAGGGCTGTGTGTAATATACAGTAGGTATGGAAAGTATTCATACCCCTTTAAATTTTTCACTCTTTGTTTCATTGCAGCCATTTGGTAAATTCAAAACCGTTCATTTTTTCACATTAATGTACCCTGCACCCCATCTTGGCTAAAAAAAAATAGATATGGTTGGCTTTTTGTCAAGAAGAGTGGGCAGCTTTACCATCTGAGAAAATAGAGAACCTCATCCACAACTACCACAACAGACTTCAAGCTGTCATTGATGTTAGAGGGGGGAATACACAATACTAAGAAATGGGGTATGCAAACCTTTGATCGGAGTGATTTGAATATCTTGGGTTGTCATTATGATTTAAAAAGAGAAAACACAGTAGTTTGACAAGAAATGTCTTCATCCAACCACTAACCATGAGTGGAGAAAAAGTTTTAGTGTTAGCATTCATATTCTCTGAAAAAAGGCCAAGAAAGCAAAAATTCTGCCGGGGTATGTAAACTTTTGAGCACAACTGTATATAATGTATATGTATAGTGTAGCTCTACACTGTACACGGACACGCTTGACTGTATATCGCCTGCACTGTATACAACCCGCAGTGCATACACATATGGTCAAAATTGTTGTTACCCCTCGTTTAATGACAGAAAAACCCACAATGGTCACAGAAATAACTTGAATCTGACAATAGTAATAATAAATAAAAGATCTATGAAAATGAACAAATGAAAGTCAGACATTGCTTTTCAACTGTAGTCACAGAATAAAAACTAAAAAAAAACCTCATGAAATAGGCCTGGACAGAAATGATGGTACCCGTAACTTAATATTTGGTTACACAACATTTTGAGGTAATCACTGCAATAAAACGATTCCTGTAACTGTCAATGAGACGTCTGCACCTCTAGACATGTATTTTGGCCTACTCCTCAAGAGCAGACTGCTCCAGTTGTCTCGTGTTTGAAGGTTGCCTTTTCCAGACGGCTTGTTTCAGCTCTTTCCAAAGATTCTCAATAGGATTTAGGTCAGGGCTCATAGAAGACCACTTCAGAATAGTCCAATGTTTTCCTCTTAGCCATTCTTCGGTGTTTTTAGCTGTGTGTTTTGGGTCATTATCCTGTTGACCCATGGCCTGTGTCTGAGACCAAGCTTTCTGACACTGGGCAGCACATTTCTCTCTAGAATCGTTTGATAGTCTTGAGATTTCATTGTACCCTGCACAGATTCTAGACACCCTGTGCCAGATGCTGCAAAGCAGCCCCAGAACATAACAGAGCCTCCTCCATGAATCACAGTAGGGACAGTGTTCTTTTCTTGATATGCTTTCTTTTTCTGTCTGTGAACATAGATCTGATGTGCCTTACCAAAAAGTTACATTTTTGTCTCATCTGTACATAGGACATTCTCCCAGAAGCTGTGTGGTTTGTCAACATTTAGTTTGGCAAATTCCAGTCTGGCTTTTTTTTATGATTTATTTTCAATAATGGTGTCTTCCTTGGTTGTCTCCATGAAGTCCACTTTGGCTCATACAAAGATGGATGGTGCGATCTGACACTGATGTTCTTTGAACTTGAAGTTCACCTTAAGGCTATGTGCACACGTTGCGGATTAGGCTTAGGAATTTCTGGTGCGGATTCTGCCTCTCCTGGCAGAAAACGCACCTGTGGTTCCGCAGCTTCTTTTGTGCGGTTCCGCAGCGTTTTTTGTGCGTTTCTGCTGCAGTTTTCTGGCGGATTTGCCTTGGTTTTTACCCTTGCAGTTTTCTACAATGGAATGGGTACAAAAAACGCTGCAGATTGACAAAAAAAAAGTGACATGCTACTTCTTTTAAACCGCAGCGTTTCCGCAGCGGATTTTCCGTAAAGTGTGCACAACATTTTTTTTTCTCATTGATTTACATTGTACTGTAAATCAATTGCGGATCTGCAGCGTTTCTGCACCTCAAAAAACGCTGCGGATCCGCAGAAAGACCGCAACGTGTGCACATACCCTTAATCTGTTTAGAAGTTTTTCTGGGCTCTTTTGCTACTATTTGTATTATCCATGTGTGGTGAAATATGTGCGTATATATATATGTGTGCAGTGGACTATGTATAGATTTATTGTGTCACTGGCAGTAATGTAACATCTGTCTTGAAAAGCTGCAGGTCGCACCCAGGTGTTAATAAGTATTTTCCTGAGACAAGTAGACTTCTGTCTCCAATCTCACCAGGAGGTCCTGCTGGAAGCCAAGAAGAAAGGTAACATTTGACACCTCCTAGCTCTTGGAAGAGAGATGTTAATAACGGCCTGATAGTATCTCTCTAAGAAAGTTTAAAAAAAGACTCTCAAGAGAAAATAATATATTCATTTGGGGGGCCGCGGCCATGGTCCAAAAAAAAAAAAAAAACAAGCAATTATGATATTAACCTGAGGGGCTGGTCTAGAAACCTGACCTCCAGACCAAAGCTATAAATGTAGGCTGTATACAGAAAAAAGTGTTCACATGTGAGGGCAGCCTGAGACGCTGATGTGTTCCACCAACTCCATTCACCCCTCCCCCCCCCTCAGGGAGCAGAAAGCAAACTACCAGTTAGATGATTTCTGTAAGTTTCTCCTGTTTATTTTTATACTGTTTTGCATAAGTTGTATGTCTTTTTATTATCATATTTTTATACCTTCATTGGGGAGCGCAGCCGTGATCCAATCAAAAACCAAGCAATTACAGTATGATATTAATCTGAGGGGCTGGTCTAGAAACCGGACCTCCAGACCAAAGTTATAAATTAGACCTGTATACAGAGAAACGTGTTCGCATAATGGGGGCGGCCGAGCTGGTGTGATCAAATCTACATTCATCCTACCCTCAGGGAGCAGAAAGCAGACTACCAAGTTAGATGATTTCTGTAAGTTTTCTCCTGTTATTTTATACTGTTTTGCATAGTTGTATGTCTTTTTATTATATTTTTATACCTTTTCTTACTGTAAGCACTGAACCTTTTTGTATTAAAGTATAAAACTAACAAGATGAACCTTGAATGTTTTAAAAGAATCCATAGCCTAAGGTGTGTGAGCCTTATGAGTGGTAGACATTATTAGTATTAATATTTCCAGGACTCATCGCCCATGTATTCGGTGAGTGGTGGCAGCGTGTATGAGCGGGTGTGTGGCCTGGGTCGGTGTGTGACTTATGCTCCCATTACAGCATAGGACAGAGGTTGAATGCTGGACTGAGAGTGGGGAGATAGATTAACCCTTGCAGGCACAACCCAAGTCACGTGCTGAGAGCGGGCACGTGACAAATTAGTTACGCCACGGAGTAGAGATCCGTGACACCGTCTTTGATTTGTCATCAATTTTCCTCCTGCAGCCACGTCCACGGAGGTTGGCTACAGTCCCATGGATCTTAAATTTCTGAATAATACGTGCAACTGTAGTCACAGGAACATCAAGCTGCTTGGAGATGGTCTTATAACTTTTACCTTTAACGAGTTTGTCTATAATTCTCTTTCTATCTCCTGAGACAACTCTTTCCTTCGCTTCCTCTGGTCCATATTACCCAAAACAAAAGAATCAATCTCAGAGCAAAGTTTTATTAAATATACTCATTTTAATAATAAATAGTTCAACAAGGAATGATCATAAAATACATACAAAAGATGAAAACAGGGCTAGAGACACCTAGATACCATGCCTGGTAAGGTAAAAATACAGTTATTGCAATAATAGTAATGCTGTGTGCCATGAGAAGTTGCAATTAGCTAAGTCAAGACCTATATAAGATCCACCACCTTCATAATGAAGGTATGCATATAACGGTGACCAGAAAAATGCCCACAGGAAAAATGTCCACAGGAAAATTGCCCACACGGAAAATTGCCATTTGCAGCATCACAAAGTTTCAGATCCATGATATTTGAAGTGCAAAGTGAAGAATGCCCACAGAAAATTGCCCACAGGCTGAATTATAGCTTAAATGATCTGCAGGACAGGGGGATAGTATGCAGGTATATGTGAGATGCTCTGCAGGGCAGAATAATAATAATGAATTATAGGTGAGATGCTCTGCAGGACAGAATAGCAAAGACCTGTAGGTTAAGTGCTCTGGAGGACAGGGGGATAGTATGCAGGTATACGTAAGATGCTCTGCAAGGCAGGAGAATAATTTAGAATTATAGGTGAGATGCTCTGCAGGACAGAATAGCAAAGAGATATAGGTTAAATGCTCTGCAGGATGGGATATTATGCAGGTATACGTGAGATGCTCTGCAGGGCAGAAGAATAATATAGAATTATAGGTGAGAAGCTCTGCAGGACAATGAATAGCAAAGAGATATAGGTTAAATGCTCTGCAGGACAGGGGGATAGTATGCAGGTATACGTGAGATGCTCTGCAGGGCAGAAGAATAATATAGAATTATAGGTGAGATGCTCTGCAGGACAGAGAATAGCAAAGAGATATAGGTTAAATGCTCTACAGGACAGGGGGATAGTATGCAGGTATACGTGAAATGCTCTGCAGGGCAGAAGAATAATATAGAATTATAGGTGAGAAGCTCTGCAGGACAGAGATTAGCAAAGAGATATAGGTTAAATGCTCTGCTGGACAGGGGATAGTATGCAGATATACGTGAGATGCTCTGCAGGGCAGAATAATAATATAGAATTATAGGTGAGAAGCTCTGAAGGAGAGAGAGTAGCAAGGAGATATAGGTTAAATGCTCTGCAGGACAGGGGGATAGTATCTAGGTATACGTGAGATGCTCTGCAGGGCAGAAGAATAATATAGAATTATAGGTGAGAAGCTCTGCAGGACAGAGAATAGCAAAGAAATATAGGTTAAATGCTCTGCAGGACAGGGGGATAGTATACAGGTATACGTGAGATGCTCTGCAGGGCAGAATAATAATATAGAATTATAGGTGAGAAGCTCTGCAGGACAGAGAATAGCAAAGAGATATAGGTTAAATGCTCTGCAGGACAGGGTATAGTATGCAGGTATATGTGAGATGCTCTGCAGGGCAGAATAATAATATAGAATTATAGGTGAGATGCTCTGCAGTACAGAGAATAGCAAAGAGATATAGGTTAAATTCTCTGCAGGACAGGGGGATAGTATGCAGGTATACGTGAGATGCTCTGCAGAACAGAATAGTACAGAATTATAGGTGAGTTGCTCTGCAGGATAGAGAATAGCAAAGAGATATAGATTAAATGCTCTGCAGGACAGGGGGATAGTATGCAGGTATACGTGAGATGCTCTGCAGAACAGAGAATAGTATAGAATTATAGGTGAGATGCTCTGCAGCACAGAAGAATGTTGGCGAAAATTGCCCACACGTAAACTACCGACAAGTTTATTAAGAACAGTTTATTAAGAAGTTCTAATAACAACAATAACTTAAGTTTATTAAACAATCATTGCACACCTGCAAATAATTAGCTGCCGGGTGATTGTCCTTGACTTCCTTGGGCTCGATTGAAATACAATACAGCACAACACAGGCAGCAAAGAAAATGCAGAATGGATTTCAACAAAGGTCTCTGGGCCCAGTTTACTACTCCAGGTTCTACAGGTTTGGTTCACTCATTCCTAGTCCCAGAGTACGGATTCTGTTCTTAGGAGTTGTCATTCCACTGTGCTAACAATAATTCCACTCTCAGTGTGCTGTGTCTGGGCTTAGAGACCCTTATTCCACTCTGTGTGCTGTGTCTGGGCCTAGAGATCCTTATTCCACTCTCAGTGTGCTGTGTCTGGGCCTAGAGATCCCTATTCCACTCTCAGTGTGGTGGGGGTGGGCCTAGAGACCCTTATTCCACTCTCATTGTGGTGTGTCTGGGCCTAGAGACCCTTATTCTACTCTCATTGTGGTGTGTCTGGGCCTAGAGACCCTTATTCCACTCTCAGTGTGCTGTGTCTGGGCCTAGAGATCCCTATTCCACTCTCAGTGTGGTGGGGGTGGGCCTAGAGACCCTTATTCCACTCTCATTGTGGTGTGTCTGGGCCTAGAGACCCTTATTCTACTCTCATTGTGGTGTGTGTGGGCCTAGAGACCCTTATTCCACTCTCACTGTGGTGTGTGTGGGCCTAGAGACCCTTATTCCACTCTCAGTGTGGTGTGTCTGGACCTAGAGACCCTTATTCCACTCTCATTGTGGTGTGTCTGGACCTATCGACCCTTATTCCACTCTCATTGTGGTGTGTCTGGGCCTAGAGACCCTTATTCCACTCTCATTGTGGTGTGTCTGGGCCTAGAGACCCTTATTCTACTCTCATTGTGGTGTTTGGGTCTAGAGACCCTTATTCCACTCTCAGTGTGCTGTGTGTGGGCCTAGAGACCCTTATTCCACTCTCAGTGTGCTGTGTCTGGGCTTAGAGACCCTTATTCCACTCTCATTGTGCTGTGTCTGGGCCTAGAGACCCTTATTTCACTCGTAGTGTGCTGTGTCTGTGCCTATAGACCCTTATTCCACTCTCAGTGTGTGTATGGGCTTAGAGACCCTTATTCCACTCTCAGTGTGTGTATGGGCATAGAGACCCTTATTCCACTCTCAGTGTGCTGTGTCTGGGCTTAGAGACCCTTATTCCACTCTCATTGTGCTGTGTCTGGGCCTAAGAGACCCTTATTCCACTCTCAGTGTGCTGTGTCTGGGCCTAAGAGACCCTTATTCCACTCTCAGTGTGCTGTGTATGGGCCTAGAGACCCTTATTCCACTCTCAGTGTGCTGTGTATGGGCCTAGAGTGTTATGACCTGATGGTCAGGACAATAATGGACCTGGTGGTTAAGAGCACACGGAATGACCTGATAGTTACTGATAATAAAGGACGAGCTCTGGGACGTGGGAACTCTGCTGACCGCAATCCCTAAACCTATCAAACACACTAGAAATAGCCGTGGATTGCGCCTAACGCTCCCTATGCAACTCGGCACAGCCTAAGAAACTTGCTAGCCCTGAAGATAGAAAAATAAAGCCTACCTTGCCTCATAGAAATTCCCCAAAGGAAAAGGCAGCCCCCCACATATAATGACTGTG
Source organism: Ranitomeya imitator (assembly GCF_032444005.1). Taxonomy (NCBI): domain Eukaryota; kingdom Metazoa; phylum Chordata; class Amphibia; order Anura; family Dendrobatidae; genus Ranitomeya; species Ranitomeya imitator. Next base: position 610,727,701 of record NC_091282.1, on the reverse strand, counting down.
AGTAAAGATGAAAATACAAACACAGAGATGAAATAGATTTAGCAAAGGGAGGCCCGACTTACTGAACAGACCGAGGATAGGAAAGGTTACTTTGCGGTCAGCACAAAAACCTACAAAAAGACCACGCAGAGGGCGCAAAAAAGACCCTCCGCACCGACTCACGGTGCGGAGGCGCTCCCTCTGCGTCCCAGAGCTTCCAGCAAGCAAGACAACAATAAAAATAGCAAGCTAGACAGAAAAATAGCAAACCAAAGAAATACAAGCTGGAACTTAGCTTCTGCTGGGAAGACAGGTCACAAGAACGATCCAGGAGTGAACTAGACCAATACTGGAACATTGACAGGTGGCATAGAGCAAAGATCTAAGTGGAGTTAAATAGAGCAGCCAGCTAACGAATTAACCTCGTCACCTGTGGAAGGAAACTCAGAAACACCCACCAGAGGAAGTCCATGGACAGAACCAGCCGAAGTACCATTCATGACCACAGGAGGGAGCCCGACAACAGAATTCACAACACTAGAGACCCTTATTCCACTCTCAGTGTGCTGTGTATGAGTTTAGAGACCCTTATTCCACTCTCAGTGTGCTGTGTATGGGCCTAGAGACCCTTATTCCACTCTCATTGTGGTGTGTCTGGGCCGAGACCCTTATTCCACTTTCATTGTGGTGCATTTGGGCCTAGAAACCCTTATTCCACTCTCATTGTGGTGCGTCTGGGCCTAGAGACCCTTATTCCACTCTCATTGTGGTGCATTTGGGCCTAGAAACCCTTATTCCACTCTCATTGTGGTGCGTCTGGGCCTAGAAACCTTTATTCCACTCTCATTGTGGTGTGTCTGGGCCGAGACCCTTATTCCACTCTCATTGTGGTGTGTCTGGGCCGAGACCCTTATTCCATTCTCATTGTGGTGTGCTGAGACCCTTATTCCACTCTCATTGTGGTGTGTCTGGGCCTAGAGACCCTTATTCTACTCTCATTGTGGTGTGTCTGGGCCTAGAAACCCTTATTCCACTCTTATTGTGGCGCGTCTGGGCCTAGCAACCTTTATTCCACTCTCATTGTGGTGTGTCTGGGCCTAGAGACCCTTATTCCACTCTCATTGTGGTGTGTTTGGGCCAAGAGACCCTTATTCCACTCTCATTGTGGTGTGTCTGGGCTTAGAGATTCTTATTCCACTCTCATTGTGGTGTCTGGGCGTAGAGACACTTATTCCACTCTCATTGTGCTGTGTCTGGGCCTAGAGACCCTTATTCCACTCTCACTGTGGTGCGTCTGGGTCTAAAGACCCTTACTCCACTCTCATTGTGGTGTCTGGGCCTAGAGACCCTTATTCCACTCTCATTGTGGTGTGTCTGGGCCCTGAGACCCTTATTCCACTCTCATTGTGGTGTCTGGACCTAGAGACCCTTATTCCACTCTCATTGTGGTGTGTCTGGGCCGAGACCCTTATTCCACTTTGTGGTGTGTCTGGGCATAGAGACCCGTATTCCACTCTCATTGTGGTGCGTCTGGGCCTAGAAACCCTTATTCCACTCTCATTGTGGTGCGTCTGGGCCTAGAAACACCAAGGTTACTTACTGGTAGCCGGTTTTTCCGGAGCCCATGACAGCACACCTGAGAGAGGGATCCGCCCAGTCGGGACAGGAAACCTACTGAAATAAAAGGGCGGTACCTCTCCCTCGCTTCAGTTGGTTTTCAGAGCATGAGAGGCCCCTTGGTTAGTACACATGGCAATCTACCACCACATTGTAATAATAAATAACACCCACTAAAAAGTGCACACCGAAAGGGTGAAAAAGAAGGGAGGGAATATACAGGTGCTGTCATGGGCTCTGGAAAAACCGGCTACCAGTAAGTAACCTTGGTGTTTTCCCGTCTCCCATGACAGCACACCTGAGAGATTTTTGGAGAAAGGAACACCTTAGGGAGGGACCACCGCTTGCAGCACCCTTCTACCAAAGGTAAGGTCAGTTGAGGAGAATAGATCTAGCCGGTAGTGTCTAAAGAAGGTAGACGGTGAGGACCAGGTAGCGGCCTTACAGATTTGATCAATCGATACCTCTGCTTTTTCTGCCCAGGAAGTAGCCACGGCTCTGGTGGAGTGAGCCTTGATGCCTTCAGGGATCGGGGCACCACGAGAAGCATAGGATAAGGAAATGGCCTCCCTAATCCACCTAGCAATAGTACCCTTGGATACCCCACATCCCTTCCTGCTACCCTGGAAAGCTATAAATAGTGATTGATCCTTCCTCCACTGACTAGTCAGAGATATATACTGTAAAATAGCTCTTCTTACGTCAAGCGTATGAAATTTCTCTTCCCCTGGGTTCTTAGGATTATTACAGAAAGAGGGCAACACAATTTCTTGACTCCTATGGAATTTAAGAACTACTTTCGGCAGATATGCCGGATTCGGTCTGAGCACTACTCTGTCATCAAATATCTGCGTGTAAGGAGGGGAGATAGACAGGGCTTGCAAGTCACTCACCCTACGGGCTGATGTCAACGCTACCAGAAGTACAGTCTTAAGAGTAAGTATTTTTATTGATGACTCCTGCAAGGGTTCAAATGGATCACTAGTCAGAGCCTCTAACACCAGATTCAAATCCCATGGAGGAACCCTCTGAATTACCACTGGTCTAGACCTACTACATGATTTTATAAAGCGGGACACCCATCTATTGGAGGCCAGATTACAATTATACAAGGCTCCTAATGCCGACACTTGCACCTTGAGCGTATTAGTTGCTAACCCTAGTTGCAACCCCGCCTGTAGGAATTCTAAAATAGTACCCACAGGAGCCCTGTCCCCCACAGGTTGCCCCGAAAATTTCAGAAACCTTTTCCATGTTCTGCCATATATCTTTGATGTTACTGGCTTTCTACTTTTTAACAAGGTGGAAACTAACCCTGGTGAAAACCCCTGCCTACTCAGTAATGCCCTCTCAAATTCCAGGCTGCAAGATGGAAGCCCTTCACTTGAGAGTGGCATATTGGACCCTGAGTAAGCAGGTCCGGAATTTCTGGCAGAATCCATTGATCGGTCACTGACATTTGTCTCAGGAGGGAGAACCAAGGTCTTTTTGGCCAGAATGGAGCAATCAAAATTACTCTCGCCTGCTCCATTCTGATTTTTCTTACTACCGTCGGAATCATCGCTATTGGTGGAAACACATATGCGAGGCTGAAATTCCATTGTATTTGGAGAGCATCTACTGCGAAGGGTTTTTCTCTTGGATCTAGTGAACAGAAGCTCTCTACCTTCCTGTTGCTTAGGGTGGCAAATAAATCTATCACAGGTAAGCCCCAAGCCTGCACTATCTATTGAAACACCCGGGGATTCAAAGACCACTCTCCTTGCCTCAGTGTTTTGCGACTTAGGTAGTCTGCCTTTATATTCTCGACCCCTTTTATATGGAGAGCCGAGAGGGATAGTAGGTGGCGCTCCGCTAGTTGTAGGAGGACAGATGCTGACTTCATCAGGGAAGGGGATCTCGTCCCCCCTTGGTGGTTGATGTATCCGCCGTGATTCAGCGCAAGGGTTCCCGTCAGGACAGGAAACCCAACTGAAGCGAGGGAGAGGTACCGCCCTTTTATTTCAGTAGGTTTCCTGTCCCGACTGGGCGGATCCCTCTCTCAGGTGTGCTGTCATGGGAGACGGGAAAACCTTTATTCCACTCTCATTGTGGTGTGTCTGGGCCTAGAGACCCTTATTCTACTCTCATTGTGGTGTGTTTGGGCCTAGAGACCCTTATTCCACTCTCATTGTGGTGTGTCTGGGCCTAAAGACCCTTATTCTACTCTCATTGTGGTGTGTCTAAGCCTAGAAACCCTTATTCCACTCTTATTGTGGCGCGTCTGGGCCTAGCAACCTTTATTCCACTCTCATTGTGGTGTGTCTGGGCCTAGAGACCCTTATTCTACTCTCATTGTGGTGTGTTTGGGCCTAGGACCCTTATTCCACTCTCATTGTGGTGTGTGTGGGCCTAGAGACCCTTATTCCACTCTCATTGTGGTGTGTGTGGGCCTAGAGACCCTTATTCCACTCTCATTGTGGTGTGTCTGGGCCTAGAGACCCTTATTCCACTCTCATTGTGGTGTGTCTGGGCCTAGAGATCCTTATTCCACTCTCATTGTGGTGTGTGGACCTATAGACCCTTATTCCACTCTCATTGTGGTGTGTCTGGGCCTAGAGACCCTTATTCTACTCTCATTGTGGTGTGTTTGGGCCTAGGACCCTTATTCCACTCTCATTGTGGTGTGTGTGGGCCTAGAGACCCTTATTCCACTCTCATTGTGGTGTGTGTGGGCCTAGAGACCCTTATTCCACTCTCATTGTGGTGTGTCTGGGCCTAGAGACCCTTATTCCACTCTCATTGTGGTGTGTGTGGGCCTAGAGACCCTTATTCCACTCTCATTGTGGTGTGTCTGGACCTATAGACCCTTATTCCACTCTCATTGTGGTGTGTCTGGGCCTAGAGACCCCTATTCCATGCTCATTGTGGTGTGTCTGGGCCTAGAAACCCTTATTCCACTCTCATTGTGGTGTGTCTGGGCCTAGAGACCCTTATTCCACTCTCATTGTGGTGTGTCTGGACCTATAGACCCTTATTCCACTCTCATTGTGGTGCGTCTGGGCCTAGAGATCCTTATTCCACTCTCGTTGTGGTGCGTCTGGGCCTAGAAACCCTTATTCCACTCTCATTGTGGTGTGTCTGTACCTATAGACCCTTATTCCACTCTCATTGTGGTGTGTCTGGGCCTATAGACCCCTATTCCACGCTCATTGTGGTGTGTCTGGGCCTAGAGACCCTTATTCAAATCCACTCTGCATTTTCTTCCATCCTATGCCTGCCTGCACCTGCAGTATATGTGTATGATACATAACTAGGTAGGATCTGTTCACTCTTACTCTTCGTAGTCATAAGTGGACAGGGAAGGAAGTGCAGGCCCCAGATTCACTGCCACTGAAGTCAATGCGAGAGCGGAGCTGGTATGGCACTTCCGCTCCTCTGACAGAATCTCACCTTTCTGCGGTGCCTTCTGGGCTTCCAGAACCATCTATCTCAGCCAGCAGCACCCTGCTTTTGGTGGGCACCCACTGAGATGATAATGTATTAGATCTGACCTGCAGTCCCATGTAGCTCCACAGATAATACAGTGATACTTTTGTGGGTACTGATAGCAGTGATGGCTCCTCTGGATCACACTGCTGCTGGTTCTGCATTGTGCTGCTGTTCTGGGCTGGTGGGAGGAGTAAGGCAGAATCAGTGAGAGAGGAGAGCACTACAGACTAGATCTATCTATTGCTGATAAAGACAGACTGCTACAAACCACAGATCTTCAGCATGTTTGCAGTTTTGCACTAGGTCAGCTGTAAATCACAAGTTGATCACACATCATGTGAACATCCTCACCTTTCACCTCAAATATCATGGATCTGAAACTTTGTGATGCTGCAATTGACAATTTTCCATGTGGGCAATATTCCTTGTGGGCAATTTTCTGTGTGGGCAATATTCCTTGTGGGCAATTTTCCGTGTGGGCAATTTTCCTGTGGGCATTTTTCCTGTGGGCATTTTTCCTGTGGGCAATTTTCCTGTGGGCAATTTTCAGGGAAACGCATATAACACATGAAATCAGAGATAGAGGGCATAAATGAACAAAATAAATGCTGTAAGCCTACCAGCCAGGCGTGGACAAGAGGCCCCGACGAGGAAGCACTGATAGCGAAACGCTTCATTATGAAGGTTGCTGATCTGCGGTGGTGGATCTTATATAGGTCTTGACTTAGCTAATTGCAACTTCTCATGTCACACAGCATTGACTTTAATAGTTTGCCTTGCACTTGCATATGGCTGTGAGCTCTCTTTATTTAATTTGTATTGTACCTATATTGCACTATTCACAAATATCTAAGTAGCGTTAGAGGGACATTCGTGTTACTATTATTGCAGTAACTGTATTTTTTACCTTACCAGGCATGGTATCTAGGTGTCTCTAGCCCTGTTTTCATCTTTTGTATGTATTTTATGATCATTCCTTGTTGAACTATTTATTATTAAAATGAGTATATGTAATAAAATTTTGCTCTCAGATTCATTCTTTTGTTTTGGGTAATATTCCAGTTTGGATGCGATAGAGCTGTATTATCTACTTGGCCATTTTTTGGTTTAATTCCTCTGGTCCATGTTGAGTGTGATACACACCATGTCACCAAACAGCACAGTGAATATCTGTAGCCCTATATACAGGCCCACTCACTGATTCCAAGATTGTAGACACCTGTGATGCTAGTTAGTGGACACACCTTGATCAAACATGTCCCTTTTATCACATTATTTTCAGGGGTACCATCATTTCTGTTCAGGTCTATTCATGAACTCTATTTTTAATTCTGTGGAAGCATTAGTTGAAAAGCAATGTCTGACTTTCGTTTGTTCATTTTCATAGAACTTTTATTTATTATTACTTTTGTCAGATTCAAGTTATTTCTGTGACCATTGTGGGTTTTACTGTCATTAAACGAGGGGTAGCAACAATTTTGACCACATGTGTGTATAAGGCGCTGCACTATATACGGGTACCCTGCACTGTATACGACCTACTAAATTAACACAAAGTTGTCCACAAGATCATAATAATGGCACTTCAAATCAAATATAATCACACATTTTGGTATCTAGTAATACCAAAAATTATGAAGAGATCCATAGAAAGAAAGAAAAATTAACGAAACTTTTAACAACTTAAAAAATAGATAAACTAAAAATTAAAATAGCAGAGTGCCTCACAGGGGAGTGCCCCAAGAATAATAAATAAATAAGCCGAATTGCTGCAGACGTGAGTCTCTATAAGTGGAGGTAAATCAAGAAAGAATCAAACCAAATGTAATAAAAAAAGACAATTCACCCTGCACTGTATATAGGGCAATACACTGTATATAGGGCACCCTGCACTGTATATAGGGCAGTACACTGTATATAGGGCACCCTGCACTGTATATATAGGGCAATACACTATAGGGCACCCTGCACTGAATATATAGGGCAGTACACTGTATATAGGGCACCCTGCACTGAATATATAGGGCAGTACACTGTATATAGGGCACCCTGCACTGTATATATAGGGCAATACACTATAGGGCACCCTGCACTGTATATATAGGGCAATACACTATAGGGCACCCTGCACTGAATATATAGGGCAGTACACTGTATATAGGGCAATACACTGTATATAGGGCACCCTGCACTGAATATATAGGGCAGTACACTGTATATAGGGCACCCTGCACTGAATATATAGGGCAATACACTATAGGGCACCCTGCACTGAATATATAGGGCAGTACACTGTATATAGGGCACCCTGCACTGAATATATAGGGCAATACACTATAGGGCACCCTGCACTGAATATATAGGGCAATACACTATAGGGCACCCTGCACTGAATATATAGGGCAGTACACTGTATATAGGGCACCCTGCACTGAATATATAGGGCAATACACTATATATAGGGCACCCTGCACTGTATATATAGGGCAATACACTATAGGGCACCCTGCACTGAATATATAGGGCAGTACACTGTATATAGGGCACCCTGCACTGAATATATAGGGCAGTACACTGTATATAGGGCACCCTGCACTGAATATATAGGGCAATACACTATATATAGGGCACCATGCACTGTATATATAGGGCAATACACTATAGGGCACCCTGCACTGAATATATAGGGCAGTACACTGTATATAGGGCACCCTGCACTGAATATATAGGGCAATACACTGTATATAGGGCACCCTGCACTGTATATATAGGGCAATACACTATATATAGGGCACCCTGCACTGTATATATAGGGCAATACACTGTATATAGGGCACCCTGCACTGTATATATAGGGCAATACACTGTATATAGGGCACCCTGCACTGTATATATAGGGCAATACACTGTATATAGGGCACCCTGCACTGTATATATAGGGCAATACACTGTATATAGGGCACCCTGCACTGTATATATAGGACAGTACACTGTATATAGGGCACCCTGCACTGTATATATAGGGCAATACACTGTATATAGGGCACCCTGCACTGTATATATAGGGCAATACACTGTATGTAGGGCACCCTGCACTGTATATATAGGACAGTACACTGTATATAGGGCACCCTGCACTGTATATATAGGACAGTACACTGTATATAGGGCACCCTGCACTGTATATATAGGGCAATACACTGTATATAGGGCACCCTGCACTGTATATATAGGGCAGTACACTGTATATAGGGCACCCTGCACTGTATATATAGGGGAGTACACTGTATATAGGGCACCCTGCACTGTATATATAGGGCAATACACTGTATATAGGGCACCCTGCACTGTATATATAGGGCAATACACTGTATATAGGGCACCCTGCACTGTATATAGGGCAATACACTGTATAAAGGGCACCCTGCACTGTATATATAGGGCAGTACACTGTATATAGGGCACCCTGCACTGTATATATAGGGCAGTACACTGTATATAGGGCACCCTGCACTGTATATATAGGGCAATACACTGTATATAAGGCACCGTGCACTGTATATATAGGGCAATACACTGTATATAAGGCACCCTGCACTGTATATATAGGACAGTACACTGTATATAGGGCAATACACTGTATATAGGGCAGTACAGTGTATATAGGGCTCCCTGCTGCACTGTATATATAGGACAGTACACTGTATATAGGGCACCCTGCACTGTATATAGGGCAGTACACTGTATATAGGGCACCGTGCACTGTATATAGGGCAATACACTGTATATAAGGCACCGTGCACTGTATATATAGTGCAGTACAGTGTATATAGGACAGTACACTGTATATAGGGCACCCTGCACTGTATACAGGGCAGTACACTGTATATAGGGCACCCTGCACTGTATATAGGGCAATACACTGTATATAAGGCACCGTGCACTGTATATATAGGGCAGTACAGTGTATATAGGGCTCCCTGCTGCACTGTATATATAGGACAGTACACTGTATATAGGGCAGTACACTGTATATAGGGCACCCTGCACTGTATATAGGGCAATACACTGTATATAAGGCACCGTGCACTGTATATATAGGGCAGTACAGTGTATATAGGGCTCCCTGCTGCACTGTGTATATATAGGGTAGTACACTGTATATAGGGCACCCTGCACTGTATACAGGGCAGTACACTGTATAAAGGGCACCCTGCACTGTATATAGGGCAATACACTGTATATAAGGCACCGTGCACTGTATATATAGGGCAGTACAGTGTATATAGGGCTCCCTGCACTGTATATATAGGACAGTACACTGTATATAAGGCACCGTGCACTGTATATATAGGGCAATACACTGTATATAGGGCACCCTGCACTGTATACAGGGCAGTACACTGTATATAGGGCACCCTGCACTGTATATAGGGCAATACACTGTATATAAGGCACCGTGCACTGTATATATAGGGCAGTACAGTGTATATAGGGCTCCCTGCACTGTATATATAGGACAGTACACTGTATATAGGGCACCATGCACTGTATATAGGGCAATACACTGTATAAAGGGCACCCTGCACTGTATATATAGGGCAGTACACTGTATATAGGGCACCATGCACTGTATATAGGGCAATACACTGTATAAAGGGCACCCTGCACTGTATATATAGGACAGTACACTGTATATAGGGCACCCTGCACTGTATATAGGGCAATACACTATATAAAGGGCACCCTGCACTGTATATATAGGGCAGTACACTGTATATAGGGCACCCTGCACTGTATATATAGGGCAGTACACTGTATATAGGGCACCCTGCACTGTATATATAGGGCAATACACTGTATATAAGGCACCGTGCACTGTATATATAGGGCAATACACTGTATATAAGGCACCCTGCACTGTATATATAGGACAGTACACTGTATATAGGGCAATACACTGTATATAGGGCAGTACAGTGTATATAGGGCTCCCTGCTGCACTGTATATATAGGACAGTACACTGTATATAGGGCAATACACTGTATATAGGGCACCCTGCACTGTATATATAGGGCAGTACACTGTATATAGGGCACCCTGCACTGTATATAGGGCACCCTGCACTGTATATAGGGCACCCTGCACTGTATATATAGGGCAGTACACTGTATATAGGGCACCCTGCACTGTATATAGGGCAGTACACTGTATATAAGGCACCGTGCACTGTATATATAGGGCAGTACAGTGTATATAGGGCTCCCTGCACTGTATATGGGGCAGTACACTGTATATAAGGCACCGTGCACTGAATATATAGGGCAGTACACTGTATATAGGGCACCCTGCACTGTATATATAGAGCAGTACACTGTATATAGGGCACCCTGCACTGTATATAGGGCAGTACACTGTATATAGGGCACCCTGCACTGTATATATATAGAAGTACACTGTATATAAGGCACCGTGCACTGTATATATAGGGCAGTACACTGTATATAGGGCAGTACACTGTATATATAGGGCAGTACACTGTATATATAGGGCAGTACACTGTATATAGGGCAGTACACTGTATATAGGGCACCCTGCACTGTATATAGGGCAATACACTGTATATAGGGCACCCTGCACTGTATATATAGGGCAGTACACTGTATATAAGGCACCGTGCACTGTATATATAGGGCAGTACACTGTATATAGGGCAGTACACTGTATATATAGGGCAGTACACTGTATATAAGGCACCGTGCACTGTATATATAGGGCAGTACACTGTATATAGGGCAGTACACTGTATATAGGGCACCCTGCACTGTATATAGGGCAATACACTGTATATAGGGCACCCTGCACTGTATATATAGGGCAGTACACTGTATATAAGGCACCGTGCACTGTATATATAGGGCAGTACAGTGTATATAGGGCTCCCTGCACTGTATATATAGGACAGTACACTGTATATAGGGCAGTACACTGTATATATAGGGCAGTACACTGTATATAAGGCACCGTGCACTGTATATATAGGGCAGTACACTGTATATATAGGGCAATACACTGTATATAGGGCACCGTGCACTGTATATATAGGGCAGTACACTGTATATAGGGCTCCCTGCTGCACTGTATACACCCATCTCTCTCTTACAGCATCCAGTGTGGCTCTGGGCTTCCGTACTTCTAGTCTCACCTGGCCAGTACTGCGGCGCTGGGCGGAGACAGCGACACCCGGAGGAGCAGATGATACTGGACTAGTGGACTGATGTCTCGATGAGAACAGGAGCGGTGCACGCCGGGAGCAGCTGGAGCTGACCGCTGATTGGCTGACACTGCCGAGTCCTGCGGTGCCGGCAACACCCAGGAGCTCGATACACGTCAGCGCATGCGCAGTACATATAAACGGGAAAGCCTCCGTATATAGAAGCCAATCACCGCGCAGCATGGAGAAACACCCCGCCCACCTGTGCGTCTGATGACGGCGAGAGGCGTGAGGAAACAGCGGTGACGTCATCAGTAATCCATATAGTGTCATGGATCCGAGTCACTCACAGGGAGGGCCGCTGTCAGAGCGTCACAACCCGCACTGGGGTCTGTGGGCCCGGACATGGGAGCTGCCGGGAGCGTGTGTCACCCAGCAGGGCCGCCCGTCTGCCTCTGCTCTCCGAGCCCCAGGACGGGAGCGTCACTAGGAGCAAAAGCTACTGACTGCTGTACGTGTGTGCTGCACAGGAGAGGAGCTGCACCACAGCGGGGGCACTGCTGTACTGACTGCTGTATGTGTGTGCTGCACAGGAGAGGAGCTGCACCACAGCGGGGGCACTGCTGTACTGACTGCTGTACGTGTGTGCTGCAGAGGAGAGGAGCTGCACCACAGCGGGGGCACTGCTGTACTGACTGCTGTACGTGTGTGCTGCACAGGAGAGGAGCTGCACCACAGCGGGGGCACTGCTGTACTGACTGCTGTATGTGTGTGCTGCACAGGAGAGGAGCTGCACCACAGCGGGGGCACTGCTGTACTGACTGCTGTATGTGTGTGCTGCAGAGGAGAGGAGCTGCACCACAGCGGGGGCACTGCTGTACTGACTGCTGTACGTGTGTGCTGCAGAGGAGAGGAGCTGCACCACAGCGGGGGCACTGCTGTACTGACTGCTGTATGTGTGTGCTGCACAGGAGAGGAGCTGCACCACAGCGGGGGCACTGCTGTACTGACTGCTGTATGTGTGTGCTGCACAGGAGAGGAGCTGCACCACAGCGGGGGCACTGCTGTACTGACTGCTGTATGTGTGTGCTGTACAGGAGAGGAGCTGCACCACAGCGGGGGCACTGCTGTACTGACTGCTGTATGTGTGTGCTGCACAGGAGAGGAGCTGCACCACAGCGGGGGCACTGCTGTACTGACTGCTGTATGTGTGTGCTGCACAGGAGAGGAGCTGCACCACAGCGGAGGCACTGCTGTACTGAATGCTGTATGTGTGTGCTGTACAGGAGAGGAGCTGCACCACAGCGGGGGCACTGCTGTACTGACTGCTGTATGTGTGTGCTGCACAGGAGAGGAGCTGCACCACAGCGGGGGCACTGCTGTACTGACTGCTGTATGTGTGTGCTGCACAGGAGAGGAGCTGCACCACAGCGGGGGCACTGCTGTACTGACTGCTGTATGTGTGTGCTGTACAGGAGAGGAGCTGCACCACAGCGGGGGCACTGCTGTACTGACTGCTGTATGTGTGTGCTGCACAGGAGAGGAGCTGCACCACAGCGGGGGCACTGCTGTACTGACTGCTGTATGTGTGTGCTGCAGAGGAGAGGAGCTGCACCACAGCGGGGGCACTGCTGTACTGACTGCTGTATGTGTGTGCTGCACAGGAGAGGAGCTGCACCACAGCGGGGGCACTGCTGTACTGACTGCTGTATGTGTGTGCTGCAGAGGAGAGGAGCTGCACCACAGCGGGGGCACTGCTGTACTGACTGCTGTATGTGTGTGCTGCACAGGAGAGGAGCTGCACCACAGCGGGGGCACTGCTGTACTGACTGCTGTATGTGTGTGCTGTACAGGAGAGGAGCTGCACCACAGCGGGGGCACTGCTGTACTGACTGCTGTATGTGTGTGCTGTACAGGAGAGGAGCTGCACCACAGCGGGGCACTGCTGTACTGACTGCTGTATGTGTGTGCTGCACAGGAGAGGAGCTGCACCACAGCGGGGGCACTGCTGTACTGACTGCTGTATGTGTGTGCTGCAGAGGAGAGGAGCTGCACCACAGCGGGGCACTGCTGTACTGACTGCTGTATGTGTGTGCTGCACAGGAGAGGAGCTGCACCACAGCGGGGGCACTGCTGTACTGACTGCTGTATGTGTGTGCTGTACAAGAGAGGAGCTGCACCACAGCGGGGGCAGTGCTGTACTGACTGCTGTATGTGTGTGCTGCAGAGGAGAGGAGCTGTACCACAGCGGGGGCACTGCTGTACTGACTGCTGTATGTGTGTGCTGCAGAGGAGAGGAGCTGCACCACAGCGGGGCACTGCTGTATTGACTGCTGTATGTGTGTGCTGCACAGGAGAGGAGCTGCACCACAGCGGGGGCACTGCTGTACTGACTGCTGTATGTGTGTGCTGCACAGGAGAGGAGCTGCACCACAGCGGGGGCACTGCTGTACTGACTGCTGTATGTGTGTGCTGCAGAGGAGAGGAGCTGTACCACAGCGGGGGCACTGCTGTACTGACTGCTGTATGTGTGTGCTGCAGAGGAGAGGAGCTGTACCACAGCGGGGGCACTGCTGTACTGACTGCTGTATGTGTGTGCTGCAGAGGAGAGGAGCTGTACCACAGCGGGGGCACTGCTGTACTGACTGCTGTATGTGTGTGCTGCACAGGAGAGGAGCTGCACCACAGCGGGGGCACTGCTGTACTGACTGCTGTATGTGTGTGCTGCAGAGGAGAGGAGCTGTACCACAGCGGGGGCACTGCTGTACTGACTGCTGTATGTGTGTGCTGCAGAGGAGAGGAGCTGTACCACAGCGGGGGCACTGCTGTACTGACTGCTGTATGTGTGTGTGCTGTACAAGAGAGGAGCTGCACCACAGCGGGGGCACTGCTGTACTGACTGCTGTATGTGTGCTGCACAGGAGAGGAGCTGCACCACAGCGGGGGCACTGCTGTACTGACTGCTGTATGTGTGCTGCACAGGAGAGGAGCTGCACCACAGCGGGGGCACTGCTGTACTGACTGCTGTATGTGTGTGTGCTGTACAAGAGAGGAGCTGCACCACAGCGGGGGCACTGCTGTACTGACTGCTGTATGTGTGTGCTGTACAGGAGAGGAGCTGCACCACAGCGGGGCACTGCTGTACTGACTGCTGTATGTGTGTGCTGCACAGGAGAGGAGCTGCACCACAGCGGGGGCACTGCTGTACTGACTGCTGTATGTGTGTGCTGCAGAGGAGAGGAGCTGCACCACAGCGGGGGCACTGCTGTACTGACTGCTGTATGTGTGTGCTGCAGAGGAGAGGAGCTGTACCACAGCGGGGGCACTGCTGTACTGACTGCTGTATGTGTGTGTGCTGTACAAGAGAGGAGCTGCACCACAGCGGGGGCACTGCTGTACTGACTGCTGTATGTGTGTGCTGTACAGGAGAGGAGCTGCACCACAGCGGGGCACTGCTGTACTGACTGCTGTATGTGTGTGCTGCACAGGAGAGGAGCTGCACCACAGCGGGGGCACTGCTGTACTGACTGCTGTATGTGTGTGCTGCAGAGGAGAGGAGCTGCACCACAGCGGGGCACTGCTGTACTGACTGCTGTATGTGTGTGCTGCACAGGAGAGGAGCTGCACCACAGCGGGGGCACTGCTGTACTGACTGCTGTATGTGTGTGCTGTACAAGAGAGGAGCTGCACCACAGCGGGGGCACTGCTGTACTGACTGCTGTATGTGTGTGCTGTACAGGAGAGGAGCTGCACCACAGCGGGGGCACTGCTGTACTGACTGCTGTATGTGTGTGCTGTACAGGAGAGGAGCTGCACCACAGCGGGGGCACTGCTGTACTGACTGCTGTATGTGTGTGCTGTACAGGAGAGGAGCTGCACCACAGCGGGGGCACTGCTGTACTGACTGCTGTATGTGTGTGCTGCAGAGGAGAGGAGCTGTACCACAGCGGGGGCACTGCTGTACTGACTGCTGTATGTGTGTGCTGCAGAGGAGAGGAGCTGTACCACAGCGGGGGCACTGCTGTACTGACTGCTGTATGTGTGTGCTGCACAGGAGAGGAGCTGCACCACAGCGGGGGCACTGCTGTACTGACTGCTGTATGTGTGTGCTGCAGAGGAGAGGAGCTGTACCACAGCGGGGGCACTGCTGTACTGACTGCTGTATGTGTGTGTGCTGTACAAGAGAGGAGCTGCACCACAGCGGGGGCACTGCTGTACTGACTGCTGTATGTGTGCTGCACAGGAGAGGAGCTGCACCACAGCGGGGGCACTGCTGTACTGACTGCTGTATGTGTGCTGCACAGGAGAGGAGCTGCACCACAGCGGGGGCACTGCTGTACTGACTGCTGTATGTGTGTGCTGCAGAGGAGAGGAGCTGTACCACAGCGGGGGCACTGCTGTACTGACTGCTGTATGTGTGTGTGCTGTACAAGAGAGGAGCTGCACCACAGCGGGGGCACTGCTGTACTGACTGCTGTATGTGTGCTGCACAGGAGAGGAGCTGCACCACAGCGGGGGCACTGCTGTACTGACTGCTGTATGTGTGCTGCACAGGAGAGGAGCTGCACCACAGCGGAGGCACTGCTGTACTGACTACTGTATGTGTGTGCTGTACAGGAGAGGAGCTGCACCACAGCGGAGGCACTGCTGTACTGACTGCTGTACGTGTGTGCTGCACAGGAGAGGAGCTGCACCACAGCGGGGGCACTGCTGTACTGACTGCTGTATGTGTGTGCTGTACAGGAGAGGAGCTGCACCACAGCGGGGGCACTGCTGTACTGACTGCTGTATGTGTGTGCTGTACAGGAGAGGAGCTGCACCACAGCGGGGGCACTGCTATACTGACTGCTGTATGTGTGTGCTGCACAGGAGAGGAGCTGCACCACAGCGGAGGCACTGCTGTACTGACTGCTGTATGTGTGTGCTGTACAGGAGAGGAGCTGCACCACAGCGGAGGCACTGCTGTACTGACTGCTGTATGTGTGTGCTGTACAGGAGAGGAGCTGCACCACAGCGGGGGCACTGCTGTACTGACTGCTGTATGTGTGTGCTGTACAGGAGAGGAGCTGCACCACAGCGGGGGCACTGCTGTACTGACTGCTGTATGTGTGCTGCACAGGAGAGGAGCTGCACCACAGCGGGGGCACTGCTGTACTGACTGCTGTATGTGTGTGCTGCAGAGGAGAGGAGCTGTACCACAGCGGGGGCACTGCTGTACTGACTGCTGTATGTGTGTGCTGCAGAGGAGAGGAGCTGTACCACAGCGGGGGCACTGCTGTACTGACTGCTGTATGTGTGTGTGCTGTACAAGAGAGGAGCTGCACCACAGCGGGGGCACTGCTGTACTGACTGCTGTATGTGTGCTGCACAGGAGAGGAGCTGCACCACAGCGGGGGCACTGCTGTACTGACTGCTGTATGTGTGCTGCACAGGAGAGGAGCTGCACCACAGCGGGGGCACTGCTGTACTGACTGCTGTATGTGTGCTGCACAGGAGAGGAGCTGCACCACAGCGGGGGCACTGCTGTACTGACTGCTGTATGTGTGTGCTGTACAGGAGAGGAGCTGCACCACAGCGGGGGCACTGCTATACTGACTGCTGTATGTGTGTGCTGCACAGGAGAGGAGCTGCACCACAGCGGAGGCACTGCTGTACTGACTGCTGTATGTGTGTGCTGTACAGGAGAGGAGCTGCACCACAGCGGAGGCACTGCTGTACTGACTGCTGTATGTGTGTCCTGTACAGGAGAGGAGCTGCACCACAGCGGGGGCACTGCTATACTGACTGCTGTATGTGTGTGCTGCACAGGAGAGGAGCTGCACCACAGCGGAGGCACTGCTGTACTGACTGCTGTATGTGTGTGCTGTACAGGAGAGGAGCTGCACCACAGCGGGGGCACTGCTGTACTGACTGCTGTATGTGTGTGCTGTACAGGAGAGGAGCTGCACCACAGCGGGGGCACTGCTGTACTGACTGCTGTATGTGTGCTGTACAGGAGAGGAGCTGCACCACAGCGGGGGCACTGCTGTACTGACTGCTGTATGTGTGTGCTGCACAGGAGAGGAGCTGCACCACAGCGGGGGCACTGCTGTACTGACTGCTGTATGTGTGCTGTACAGGAGAGGAGCTGCACCACAGCGGAGGCACTGCTGTACTGACTGCTGTATGTGTGTGCTGCACAGGAGAGGAGCTGCACCACAGCGGGGGCACTGCTGTACTGACTGCTGTATGTGTGTCCTGTACAGGAGAGGAGCTGCACCACAGCGGGGGCACTGCTGTACTGACTGCTGTATGTGTGTGCTGTACAGGAGAGGAGCTGCACCACAGCGGGGGCACTGCTGTACTGACTGCTGTATGTGTGTGCTGCACAGGAGAGGAGCTGCACCACAGCGGGGGCACTGCTGTACTGACTGCTGTATGTGTGCTGCACAGGAGAGGAGCTGCACCACAGCGGGGGCACTGCTGTACTGACTGCTGTATGTGTGTGCTGTACAGGAGAGGAGCTGCACCACAGTGGGGGCACTGATGTATTGACTGCTGTATGTGTGTGCTGCGCAGGAGAGGAGCTGCACCACAGCGGGGGCACTGCTGTACTGACTGCTGTATGTGTGTGCTGTACAGGAGAGGAGCTGCACCACAGCGGGGGCACTGCTGTACTGACTGCTGTATGTGTGCTGTACAGGAGAGGAGCTGCACCACAGCGGGGGCACTGCTGTACTGACTGCTGTATGTGTGTGCTGCACAGGAGAGGAGCGGCACCACAGCGGGGGCACTGCTGTACTGACTGCTGTATGTGTGCTGTACAGGAGAGGAGCTGCACCACAGCGGAGGCACTGCTGTACTGACTGCTGTATGTGTGTCCTGTACAGGAGAGGAGCTGCACCACAGCGGGGGCACTGCTGTACTGACTGCTGTATGTGTGTGCTGTACAGGAGAGGAGCTGCACCACAGCGGGGGCACTGCTGTACTGACTGCTGTATGTGTGCTGCACAGGAGAGGAGCTGCACCACAGCGGGGGCACTGCTGTACTGACTGCTATATGTGTGTGCTGTACAGGAGAGGAGCTGCACCACAGCGGGGGCACTGCTATACTGACTGCTGTATGTGTGTGCTGCACAGGAGAGGAGCTGCACCACAGCGGAGGCACTGCTGTACTGACTGCTGTATGTGTGTGCTGTACAGGAGAGGAGCTGCACCACAGCGGAGGCACTGCTGTACTGACTGCTGTATGTGTGTCCTGTACAGGAGAGGAGCTGCACCACAGCGGGGGCACTGCTATACTGACTGCTGTATGTGTGTGCTGCACAGGAGAGGAGCTGCACCACAGCGGAGGCACTGCTGTACTGACTGCTGTATGTGTGTGCTGTACAGGAGAGGAGCTGCACCACAGCGGGGGCACTGCTGTACTGACTGCTGTATGTGTGCTGTACAGGAGAGGAGCTGCACCACAGCGGGGGCACTGCTGTACTGACTGCTGTATGTGTGTGCTGCACAGGAGAGGAGCTGCACCACAGCGGGGGCACTGCTGTACTGACTGCTGTATGTGTGCTGTACAGGAGAGGAGCTGCACCACAGCGGAGGCACTGCTGTACTGACTGCTGTATGTGTGTCCTGTACAGGAGAGGAGCTGCACCACAGCGGGGGCACTGCTGTACTGACTGCTGTATGTGTGTGCTGTACAGGAGAGGAGCTGCACCACAGCGGGGGCACTGCTGTACTGACTGCTGTATGTGTGTGCTGCACAGGAGAGGAACTGCACCACAGCGGGGGCACTGCTGTACTGACTGCTGTATGTGTGCTGCACAGGAGAGGAGCTGCACCACAGCGGGGGCACTGCTGTACTGACTGCTGTATGTGTGTGCTGTACAGGAGAGGAGCTGCACCACAGTGGGGGCACTGATGTATTGACTGCTGTATGTGTGTGCTGCACAGGAGAGGAGCTGCACCACAGCGGGGGCACTGCTGTACTGACTGCTGTATGTGTGTGCTGTACAGGAGAGGAGCTGCACCACAGCGGGGGCACTGCTGTACTGACTGCTGTATGTGTGTGCTGCACAGGAGAGGAGCTGCACCACAGCGGGGGCACTGCTGTACTGACTGCTGTATGTGTGCTGTACAGGAGAGGAGCTGCACCACAGCGGGGGCACTGCTGTACTGACTGCTGTATGTGTGTGCTGCACAGGAGAGGAGCTGCACCACAGCGGGGGCACTGCTGTACTGACTGCTGTATGTGTGCTGTACAGGAGAGGAGCTGCACCACAGCGGAGGCACTGCTGTACTGACTGCTGTATGTGTGTCCTGTACAGGAGAGGAGCTGCACCACAGCGGGGGCACTGCTGTACTGACTGCTGTATGTGTGTGCTGTACAGGAGAGGAGCTGCACCACAGCGGGGGCACTGCTGTACTGACTGCTGTATGTGTGTGCTGCACAGGAGAGGAGCTGCACCACAGCGGGGGCACTGCTGTACTGACTGCTGTATGTGTGCTGCACAGGAGAGGAGCTGCACCACAGCGGGGGCACTGCTGTACTGACTGCTGTATGTGTGTGCTGTACAGGAGAGGAGCTGCACCACAGTGGGGGAACTGATGTATTGACTGCTGTATGTGTGTCCTGCACAGGAGAGGAGCTGCACCACAGCGGGGGCACTGCTGTACTGACTGCTGTATGTGTGTGCTGTACAGGAGAGGAGCTGCACCACAGTGGGGGCACTGCTGTATTGACTGCTGTATGTGTGTGCTGCACAGGAGAGGAGCTGCACCACAGCGGGGGCACTGCTGTAC
This sequence comes from Ranitomeya imitator, assembly GCF_032444005.1. Classification (NCBI taxonomy): domain Eukaryota; kingdom Metazoa; phylum Chordata; class Amphibia; order Anura; family Dendrobatidae; genus Ranitomeya; species Ranitomeya imitator. Next base: position 610,707,638 of record NC_091282.1, on the reverse strand, counting down.
TGACTGCTGTATGTGTGTGCTGTACAGGAGAGGAGCTGCACCACAGTGGGGGCACTGCTGTATTGACTGCTGTATGTGTGTGCTGCACAGGAGAGGAGCTGCACCACAGCGGGGGCACTGCTGTACTGACTGCTGTATGTGTGTGCTGTACAGGAGAGGAGCTGCACCACAGCGGAGGCACTGCTGTATTGACTGCTGTATGTGTGTGCTGCACAGGAGAGGAACTGCACCACAGCGGGGGCACTGCTGTACTGACTGCTGTATGTGTGTGCTGTACAGGAGAGGAGCTGCACCACAGTGGGGGCACTGCTGTATTGACTGCTGTATGTGTGTGCTGCACAGGAGAGGAGCTGCACCACAGCGGGGGCACTGCTGTACTGACTGCTGTATATGTGTGCTGCACAGGAGAGGAGCTGCACCACAGCGGGGGCACTGCTGTACTGACTGCTGTATGTGTGTGCTGTACAGGAGAGGAGCTGCACCACAGCGGGGGCACTGCTGTACTGACTGCTGTATGTGTGCTGTACAGGAGAGGAGCTGCACCACAGCGGAGGCACTGCTGTACTGACTGCTGTATGTGTGTGCTGCACAGGAGAGGAGCTGCACCACAGCGGGGGCACAGCTGTACTGACTGCTGTATGTGTGTGCTGTACAGGAGAGGAGCTGCACCACAGTGGGGGCACTGCTGTATTGACTGCTGTATGTGTGTGCTGCACAGGAGAGGAGCTGCACCACAGCGGGGGCACTGCTGTACTGACTGCTGTATGTGTGTGCTGCACAGGAGAGGAGCTGCACCACAGCGGGGGCACTGCTGTACTGACTGCTGTGTGTGTGTGCTGCACAGGAGAGGAGCTGCACCACAGCGGGGGCACTGCTGTACTGACTGCTGTATGTGTGTGCTGTACAGGAGAGGAGCTGCACCACAGCGGGGGCACTGCTGTACTGACTGCTGTATGTGTGTGCTGTACAGGAGAGGAGCTGCACCACAGCGGGGGCACTGCTGTACTGACTGCTGTATGTGTGTGCTGCACAGGAGAGGAGCTGCACCACAGCGGGGGCACTGCTGTACTGACTGCTGTATGTGTGTGCTGTACAGGAGAGGAGCTGCACCACAGTGGGGGCACTGCTGTATTGACTGCTGTATGTGTGTGCTGCACAGGAGAGGAGCTGCACCACAGCGGGGGCACTGCTGTACTGACTGCTGTATGTGTGTGCTGTACAGGAGAGGAGCTGCACCACAGCGGGGGCACTGCTGTACTGACTGCTGTATGTGTGTGCTGCACAGGAGAGGAGCTGCACCACAGCGGGGGCACTGCTGTACTGACTGCTGTATGTGTGTGCTGCACAGGAGAGGAGCTGCACCACAGCGGGGGCACTGCTGTACTGACTGCTGTATGTGTGTGCTGTACAGGAGAGGAGCTGCACCACAGCGGAGACACTGCTGTACTGACTGCTGTATGTGTGTGCTGCACAGGAGAGGAGCTGCACCACAGCGGGGGCACTGCTGTATTGACTGCTGTATGTGTGTGCTGCACAGGAGAGGAGCTGCACCACAGCGGGGGCACTGCTGTACTGACTGCTGTATGTGTGTGCTGTACAGGAGAGGAGCTGCACCACAGTGGGGGCACTGCTGTATTGACTGCTGTATGTGTGTGCTGCACAGGAGAGGAGCTGCACCACAGCGGGGGCACTGCTGTACTGACTGCTGTATGTGTGTGCTGTACAGGAGAGGAGCTGCACCACAGTGGGGGCACTGCTGTATTGACTGCTGTATGTGTGTGCTGCACAGGAGAGGAGCTGCACCACAGAGGGGGCACTGCTGTATTGACTGCTGTATGTGTGTGCTGCACAGGAGAGGAGCTGCACCACAGCGGGGGCACTGCTGTACTGACTGCTGTATGTGTGTGCTGTACAGGAGAGGAGCTGCACCACAGTGGGGGCACTGCTGTATTGACTGCTGTATGTGTGTGCTGCACAGGAGAGGAGCTGCACCACAGCGGGGGCACTGCTGTACTGACTGCTGTATGTGTGTGCTGTACAGGAGAGGAGCTGCACCACAGTGGGGGCACTGCTGTATTGACTGCTGTATATGTGTGCTGCACAGGAGAGGAGCTGCACCACAGCGGGGGCACTGCTGTACTGACTGCTGTATGTGTGTGCTGTACAGGAGAGGAGCTGCACCACAGCGGAGGCACTGCTGTATTGACTGCTGTATGTGTGTGCTGCACAGGAGAGGAACTGCACCACAGCGGGGGCACTGCTGTACTGACTGCTGTATGTGTGTGCTGTACAGGAGAGGAGCTGCACCACAGTGGGGGCACTGCTGTATTGACTGCTGTATGTGTGTGCTGCACAGGAGAGGAGCTGCACTACAGCGGGGGCACTGCTGTACTGACTGCTGTATGTGTGTGCTGCACAGGAGAGGAGCTGCACCACAGCGGGGGCACTGCTGTACTGACTGCTGTGTGTGTGTGCTGCACAGGAGAGGAGCTGCACCACAGCGGGGGCACTGCTGTACTGACTGCTGTATGTGTGTGCTGTACAGGAGAGGAGCTGCACCACAGCGGGGGCACTGCTGTACTGACTGCTGTATGTGTGTGCTGCACAGGAGAGGAGCTGCACCACAGCGGGGGCACTGCTGTACTGACTGCTGTATGTGTGTGCTGTACAGGAGAGGAGCTGCACCACAGCGGGGGCACTGCTGTACTGACTGCTGTATGTGTGTGCTGCACAGGAGAGGAGCTGCACCACAGCGGGGGCACTGCTGTACTGACTGCTGTATGTGTGTGCTGTACAGGAGAGGAGCTGCACCACAGTGGGGGCACTGCTGTATTGACTGCTGTATGTGTGTGCTGCACAGGAGAGGAGCTGCACCACAGCGGGGGCACTGCTGTACTGACTGCTGTATGTGTGTGCTGCACAGGAGAGGAGCTGCACCACAGCGGGGGCACTGCTGTACTGACTGCTGTGTGTGTGTGCTGCACAGGAGAGGAGCTGCACCACAGCGGGGGCACTGCTGTACTGACTGCTGTATGTGTGTGCTGTACAGGAGAGGAGCTGCACCACAGCGGGGGCACTGCTGTACTGACTGCTGTATGTGTGTGCTGTACAGGAGAGGAGCTGCACCACAGCGGGGGCACTGCTGTACTGACTGCTGTATGTGTGTGCTGCACAGGAGAGGAGCTGCACCACAGCGGGGGCACTGCTGTACTGACTGCTGTATGTGTGTGCTGTACAGGAGAGGAGCTGCACCACAGTGGGGGCACTGCTGTATTGACTGCTGTATGTGTGTGCTGCACAGGAGAGGAGCTGCACCACAGCGGGGGCACTGCTGTACTGACTGCTGTATGTGTGTGCTGTACAGGAGAGGAGCTGCACCACAGCGGGGGCACTGCTGTACTGACTGCTGTATGTGTGCTGTACAAGAGAGGAGCTGCACCACAGCGGAGGTACTGCTGTACTGACTGCTGTATGTGTGTGCTGCACAGGAGAGGGGCTGCACCACAGCGGGGGCACTGCTGTACTGACTGCTGTATGTGTGCTGTACAAGAGAGGAGCTGCACCACAGCGGAGGTACTGCTGTACTGACTGCTGTATGTGTGTGCTGCACAGGAGAGGAGCTGCACCACAGCAGGGGCACTGCTGTACTGACTGCTGTATGTGTGCTGTACAAGAGAGGAGCTGCACCACAGCGGAGGTACTGCTGTACTGACTGCTGTATGTGTGTGCTGCACAGGAGAGGAGCTGCACCACAGCGGGGGCACTGCTGTACTGACTGCTGTATGTGTGCTGTACAAGAGAGGAGCTGCACCACAGCGGAGGTACTGCTGTACTGACTGCTGTATGTGTGTGCTGCATAGGAGAGGAGCTGCACCACAGCGGGGGCACTGCTGTACTGACTGCTGTATGTGTGTGCTGCACAGGAGAGGAGCTGCACCACAGCGAGGGCACTGCTATACTGACTGCTGTATGTGTGTACTGCACAGGAGAGGAGCTGCACCACAGCGGGGGCACTGCTGTACTGACTGCTGTATGTGTGTGCTGCACAGGAGAGGAGCTGCACCACAGCGGGGGCACTGCTGTACTGACTGCTGTATGTGTGCTGTACAAGAGAGGAGCTGCACCATAGCGGAGGTACTGCTGTACTGACTGCTGTATGTGTGTGCTGCACAGGAGAGGAGCTGCACCACAGCGGGGGCACTGCTGTACTGACTGCTGTATGTGTGTACTGCACAGGAGAGGAGCTGCACCACAGCGGGGGCACTGCTGTACTGACTGCTGTATGTGTGTGCTGCACAGGAAAGGAGCTGCACCACAGCGAGGGCACTGCTGTACTGACTGCTGTATGTGTGTGCTGCACAGGAGAGGAGCTGCACCACAGCGGGGGCACTGCTGTACTGACTGCTGTATGTGTGTACTGCACAGGAGAGGAGCTGCACCACAGCGGGGGCACTGCTGTACTGACTGCTGTATGTGTGTGCTGCACAGGAGAGGAGCTGCACCACAGCGGGGGCACTGCTGTACTGACTGCTGTATGTGTGTGCTGCACAGGAGAGGAGCTGCACCACAGCGGGGGCACTGCTGTACTGACTGCTGTATGTGTGTGCTGTACAGGAGAGGAGCTGTACTGCTGTACTGACTGCTGTGTGTGTGCTGTACAAGAGAGGAGCTGCACCACAGCGGGGGCACTGCTGTACTGACTGCTGTATGTGTGTGCTGTACAGGAGAGGAGCTGCACCACAGCGGGGGCACTGCTGTACTGACTGCTGTATGTGTGCTGCACAGGAGAGGAGCTGCACCACAGCGGGGGCACTGCTGTACTGACTGCTGTGTGTGTGCTGTACAAGAGAGGAGCTGCACCACAGCGGGGGCACTGCTGTACTGACTGCTGTATGTGTGTGCTGCACAGGAGAGGAGCTGCACCACAGCGGGGGCACTGCTGTACTGACTGCTGTATGTGTGTGCTGCACAGGAGAGGAGCTGCACCACAGCGGGGGCACTGCTGTACTGACTGCTGTATGTGTGTGCTGCACAGGACAGGAGCTGCACCACAGCGGGGGCACTGCTGTACTGACTGCTGTATGTGTGTGCTGCACAGGAGAGGAGCTGCACCACAGCGGGGGCACTGCTGTACTGACTGCTGTATGTGTGTGCTGTACAGGAGAGGAGCTGCACCACAGCGGGGGCACTGCTGTACTGACTGCTGTATGTGTGAGCTGCACAGGAGAGGAGCTGCACCACAGCGGGGGCACTGCTGTACTGACTGCTGTATGTGTGTGCTGCACAGGAGAGGGGCTGCACCACAGCGGGGGCACTGCTGTACTGACTGCTGTATGTGTGTGCTGCACAGGAGAGGGGCTGCACCACAGCGGAGGCACTGCTGTACTGACTGCTGTATGTGTGTGCTGCACAAGAGAGGAGCTGCACCACAGCGGGGGCACTGCTGTACTGACTGCTGTATGTGTGTGCTGCACAGGAGAGGAGCTGCACCACAGCGGGGGCACCGCTGTACTGACTGCTGTATGTGTGTGCTGCACAGGAGAGGGGCTGCACCACAGCGGGGGCACTGCTGTACTGACTGCTGTGTGTGTGCTGTACAAGAGAGGAGCTGCACCACAGCGGGGGCACTGCTGTACTGACTGCTGTATGTGTGTGCTGCACAGGAGAGGGGCTGCACCACAGCGGGGGCACTGCTGTACTGACTGCTGTATGTGTGTGCTGCACAGGAGAGGGGCTGCACCACAGCGGGGGCACTGCTGTACTGACTGCTGTATGTGTGTGCTGCACAGGAGAGGAGCTGCACCACAGCGGGGGCACTGCTGTACTGACTGCTTTGTGTGCTGCACAGGAGAGGAGCTGCACCACAGTGTGGGCACTGCTGTGTGTGCTGCTGTCACATATCCCAGGGAAGATATCTTTATCATCCCCACCGCTTACACCTATATGTCATGAACCGGGGTTGTTGGGTTGCCCCGATTCTTTTCTGAAGCTGATTTATCTATAGCCCACTTCCCAGTTCTGATTTGGAATTTGCAGCTCTCTGGCGCCCCCCTGATCCTCAGGTCAGTCAGGGTACTGCATCTAGGATATTTAGTTGGCAGAAAGGCTGCCTGCTATGTACTGGTTAATGGGCACACTGCAGCGAGGGCGATATCTACTCCCACTCAGGCCAGAACAATAATTATCAACACCGTCCGTCGCTGCCAGTTTCCCCAAAAGCTCAGGACAAATTCCGCTGCCACCAGCTCCTATCTTTGAATTAAGGTGTCAGGAGCCAACCCAATTAGTAGGGTAATTTACTTCAGAGGACGTGACAGTACGTTATAGAGCAAGGAGAAACAAGCTAGTAATTTTATATTTATTCGGACTCCCATGACAGCACTACGAGAGAGAGGATCCGCCCTTAAGGAACAGGAAACCTACAGATACAAAAGGGCGGCACCTCTCCCATGCATCAGTTGGTTTCCTGTTCCTGAAGGGACTGGATCCTATGAAAGATTACCAGGATTCCAGGCCGGCCGGACCGAATTAGGTAGCGAGAGGGTCTCCTACCTCGGCCGGTGCGGGGTACCTGAAGGAGACACGGTGGCTCTGGTGGGGCTGCACGGCAGTGTCTCATCAGCGTGGAGCGGTCGCCAGGGGGTGTCCGATCTCCGAAGGCGGCGCTTGGTAAGTGTACTGTTCCCCTCCCTTGAGCGGCTTAGGGGGGCTCTGAGGGGTAGGCGGCATTGAGGGGGCGCCACTCTGAGTCTCCTGGCAAGGCTCGGCGTCCCACGTTGTCCACAGCGCTAACAGGAAGCGCTGTGGGCCAGGGGTGACGTCTGAAGGCGGAGCCAGCTGTGACTTTCGGGTCGCGGAGCTTCTGCGCATGCGCAGGGGCTCCAAGATGGCGGCGCCCACCGGAAAATGTGCGCTCATCACCCTCAGGTGTCGGCTGATCCCCTGCAGCTGCGTGGGGAGCTAGAACACCTGGGTTGGATCATAAACTTCGAAAAATCTAAGTTACAGCCCCTAAATATTCAAAAGTTCCTGGGTCTAATGTTGGATTCAGTGATACAGCAGTGTCTCCTCCCTATAGAAAAAATAGATCTAATTCAAATTTATGTGTTAAATGCAATCAATACACATGACACTTAGGCAAGCAATGTCCCTACTTGGGTCACTCACATCTTGCATTCCAGCAGTTAAGTGGGCTCAGTTCCACACCAGATCCCTACAAAGAGAAGTCTTGTTCCATGACAGAGCCTTGGGAGGCGCGTTAAATGGGAAAATAACGTTAGGGCCAACCACGCTAGATTCCCTTAGGTGGTGGTCAGATAAAAAGAATTTATCAGCAGGGGTCCCCTGGATAGTAAATGTGTCCCGGGTGATAACCACGGATGCCAGCTCTTCAGAGTGGGGAGCCTACATGGGGGACATGGTGGTCCAGGGACAATGGGAACCCTTCACAACATTCTCATCCAACCAAAGAGAGTTGTTGGCGGTTGAATTGGCTGTTAAAAAATTCCTCATATATATGCAGGGCCAGCACGTCAGAATTCTGTCGGACAACAGAGTTGCAGTCGCTTACATAAACCGGCAAGGGGGAACTCGTTCCGAGACATTGATGCAAATCACGGATCGATTGTTCCAGGTGGCAGAGCTCAATTTTCTATCTTTGACGGCTCTCCACATCAAAGGAAAGGAAAATGTGGCGGCAGATTTCCTCAGCCGAAACGTGTTAAGACAAGGAGAGTGGTCTCTCAACGAAGACATTTTCGATCTGATTGTCTGCAGATGGGGTCAACCAGTGGTAGATCTGTTCGCCACCTGAAACAGAAAAGTAAAACTTTTTTGCTCGCTAAATCCCAGGGAGAATCCCTTGGCGGTGGACGCGTTTCTGATAAAATGGGATTTTTCACTGGCCTATGCTTTCCCACCACTGAACCTGATACCTCTAGTGGTGAGGAAAATCAGGGAGGATCGAGCGAAAGTCATCCTTATCGCCCCCTTTTGGCCCAGAAGAACCTGGTTTGCCTGGCTTAAGACAATGTCTGTATCGGTTCCCTGGGTACTACCAGAGATCCCGAGCCTGCTTTCTCAGGGACCGATCTCCCATCCACAAGTGGCAGCGCTCCATTTAACGGCATGGAGTTTGAACGGTCACTATTAGTGGGGAAAAGCTTCTCTCCAAATTTAGTCGAGACGCTCCTAAAGAGTAGAAAGCAAATAACTACAAAAATCTACTCTAGAACTTGGAGGAAGTTCTTGTCTTGTTCAAGATTTGACATCCGAGACGGGGTACCAATACAACAAATCTTAGACTTCCTACAGAAGGGTTTCGAGTTAAAACTCTCTACTAGTACCCTTAGAGTACAGGTCTCAGCTCTGGGTGCCCTGTTTTCATGCAATATAGCTAACAATTATTGGATAGCCAGGTTTATGAAGGCAGTTAGTAGATCTAGACCGGTATATAAGGATAGAACAGTTCCATGGGATTTAAATTTAGTTCTGTCCTCTCTAAGGCTGCTTTCACACATCAGGTTTTTTCTTTCAGGCACAATCCGGCAGTTTCAGGCACAATCCGGATCCGTTTTTTTCTTACGCCGGATCCGTTTTTTACCCATACAGTTGTATTAGCGCCGGATTGTGCCTAAAGGACATGCGTTTCATCCGTTTTGTGCCAGATCCGTCCCTTCAGGCTTTTTTGCCGGACACAAAAAACGTCTCCTGCAACGTTTTTTGTGTCCGACAAAAAAGCCTGAATGGACGGATCCGGCAATAAACGCATGGAACGGATGTGTGACTGAACGTATCCGGCGACTGAATCCGTTTTTTATACATTGAGCATGCCCAGAAGCTTTGTTTTTGTTTCTGGCATGGAATCTCTCTCTCTCTCAACCATGCGCAGTACAGAGAGCCGGATCCAGTGTATCAGTTTTTCACAATTTACACCGGATCCATTTTTTTGCAAATTTGCCGGATTTAGCCTGAAACCAAAAACCGGATGTGTGAAAGCAGCCTAACAAAACCCCCCTTTGAACCTCTGCAAGAGGCCTCGATCAAAATGTTGACACTTAAGACAGCCTTCTTGATTGCCATAACCTCAGCTCGCAGGATAGGGGATATCCAGGCACTTTCCAGAGCTCCTCCATACACTGAAATCTTATCAGATAGAGTAGTCCTTAGACCAGACCCGGCATATCTGCCGAAGGTAGCGACACGTTTCCATAGATCACAGGAGATAGTTTTGCCATCCTTTGTTCCTAATCCCTCTAATCCTAAAGAGCAGGAGCTTCATACGTTAGGGTACCGTCACACTATACGATTTACCTACGATCACGACCAGCGATACGACCTGGCCGTGATCGTAGGTAAATCGTAGTGTGGTCGCTGGGGAGCTGTCACACAGACAGCTCTCCAGCGACCAACGATGCCGAGGTCCCTGGGTTACCAGGGTAAGCATCGGGTTACTAAGCGCAGGGCCGCGCTTAGTAACCCGATGTTTACCCTGGTTACAAGCGTAAAACTAAAAAAAAACAAACAGCACATACTTACATTCTGGTGTCCGTCAGGTCCCTTGCCGTCTGCTTCCCGCACTCACTGACTGCCAGCCGTAAAGTGAAAGCACAGCCGCTGTGCTCTGCTTTCACTTTACGGCCGGCAGTCACTGAGTGCGGGAAGCAGACGGCAAGGGACCTGACGGACACCAGAATGTAAGTATGTGCTGTTTGTTTTTTTTTAGTTTTACGCTTGTAACCAGGGTAAACATCGGGTTACTAAGCGCGGCCCTGCGCTTAGTAACCCGATGTTTACCCTGGTTACAAGCGAACGCATCGCTGGATCGCATCGCTAGATCGGTGTCACACACACCGATCTAGCGATGACAGCGGGAGATCCAGCGACGAAACAGAGTTCCAAACGATCTGCTACGACGTACGATTCTCAGCAGGATCCCTGATCGCTGCTGCGTGTCAGACACAGCGATATGGTAACGATATCGCTGGAACGTCACGAATCGTACCGTCGTAGCGATCGAAATGGTATAGTGTGACGGTACCCTTAGACGTTAGGAGATCTCTCCTTCAGTATATCTCAGCTACTGATAATTGGAAGAAAGATGGAGCACTCTTTCCTTCCAAGGTCCAAGGAAAGGATTTAGAGTATCAAAATATTCACTAGCCAAATGGATTAGGGAAACTATCTCTCTAGCTTATACAGCAGGTGGGGGGCCAGCTCCGCAGAATCTAAAGGCACATTCCACCCGGGCCATGGCGTCATCCTGGGCAGAGAGATCTGGAGTGTCAGTGGAGCAAATATGTAAGGCGGCCACATGGTCATCTCCTTCCACTTTCTTTAAGCACTATCGGTTGGATTTGGGGTCCTCCTCTGATCTTTCCTTTGGGTTAAGGGTGCTACAGACTATAGTCCCTCCCTAGGGTAGCTTACATCTCTGTAAATCTCTCGTAGTGCTGTCATGGGAGTCCGAATAAAGCATTAAGCTACTTACTGGTAGCGGCATTTTTCGGAGGCCCATGACAGCACCCTTAGTTCCCTCCCTATTCACGTGGGGGTAGCACTTCCTGATATGTAAATAGTGTAGTATGTAAATCTCACATATGGTGTCTGGTTACAATATAGTAGATTATTTTTGTTTCAAAATGTATATAATGTATATTTGTGTACCACTAACCGCGGTAGTCCTCTCAGGCTCTGAAATACAACTGATGCATGGGAGAGGTGCCGCCCTTTTGTATCTGTAGGTTTCCTGTTCCTTAAGGGCGGATCCTCTCTCTCGTAGTGCTGTCATGGGCCTCCGAAAAATGCCGCTACCAGTAAGTAGCTTAATGCTATTTTACTCCAAAAGGTAGGCAGTGTTTACAGAAGTGGAACAAGATATAATAAAATGAGACAATTATATATGTGCAGAACGATTACAAATAAAAAGGGATTAAAGTTGAAAAATAAAACGGTTCTTTCATATCATGGCTGACCAAATGGCTGGGGGGAGGGGCGACATCAAAATGCATCGGAGCAGCTTGCAGGGCTGCTGTTGGCTCTTTTCCTGGGCAAAGACTGACTCATAACTCAGCAGGGTTAGATATAAGATATATGATATACCCTCTGGTTATGACATCACTGAGTGGGCTGAGTTATGAAATGCACTCCTCTTTTGTCAGAGGGATTGAAGCATACTGAAAGCTCCTAGCCGTCGTAGCTCGGGGATGGCACCCTGTATAGCGACCATTCTCCCGGGCATGAGCTGGGCGTTAATTTGAGCCCAAACATGAAGAATCTGTATGACCCGGTTAAGCAGAAATCCATTTCTCCGTTTCTGCTAGGCGCTGTGCTTAGAAAACGCACTGGCGTGTAGCCCTATTGTCGCACATCCCAAATATACAACTTTGATATCTCTGTCACTAATTGAGGTCAAGCTACGCCTTACAATAAGGCTATGTGTCCACGTTCAGGATTGCATCAGGATTTGGTCAGGATTTTATGCAGGTAAAATCCTGACCAAATCTGCACCGGAGGTCACTGGAAGGTCACCTGCGTTGTCCTTGCGTTTTTTCTGCAATGTAACGACATGCTGTGTTCTGTAAAGACGCACCACATGTGCGTTTTCGCGGGTCTGCCGCATGCGTCTTTTAATGCATAGTGGAGACGGGATTTCATGAAATCCCCTCCACTATGCCTTAACATCTGGACGCTGCGTGTTTGACGCTGCGGCTCAACGCAGCGTCAAAAACGCAGTGTTTCCTGAACGTGGAAACATACCCTTAAGTTTCTACATGAACAAAAGAGCACATGGTACTATAGCTGCCTTTAGCCAGCTTAACCCCTTAATCCCATTTGACGTACTATCCCGTCAAGGTGACCTGGGACTTAATTCCCAGGGCCGGGAAAGTACGTCATAGCGATCAGCCGCGCTCAAACATGATCACAGTGTTCCGGTTGTAAAGGGAAGCATTGCGCAGGGCGGGAGCTCCCTGCGTGCTTCCCTGAGACCCTCGGAGCAACACGATGTGATTGCGTTGCTCTGAGGGTCTCCTACCTCCTCCTCCCTGCAGCAGGCCCGGATCCAAAATGGCCACTGGGCTGCATCCGAGTCCTGCAGGGAGGTGGCTTCACAGCGCCTGCTCAGAGCAGCGTCGGGAAGCCTCCCTGCAGTGCCTGTCAGATCGCTAATCTGACACAGTGCACAGCAAAGTGTCAGATCAGCGATCTGTCACTTTACTGTGATGCGCGCCCATTAGGGTTAGGGTTTGGATTACATTTACGGTTGGGATTAGGGTTTGGGGTGTCGTTAGGGTTATGGTTGGCATTAGGGTTAGGGGTGTGGTTAGGATTAGGGGTGTGTTTGGGTTAGGGTTTCACTTAGAATTGGGGGTTTTCCACTGTTTAGGCACATCAGGGACTCTCCAAACGCAACATGACGTCCCATCTCAATTCCAGACATTTTTGAATTGAAAAGTCAAACGGTGCTCCTTCCCTTCCGAGCTCTGCCATGCACCCAAACAGTGTTTTACCCCCACATATGGGGTATCCGGGTACTCAGGACAAATTGTACAACAACTTTTGGGATCCATTTTCTCCTGCTACCCTTGGTAAAATAAAATAAATTGGAGCCGAAGTAAATTTCCTGTGAAAAAAAATTAAAAGTTAATTTTTTTTAAACATTCCAAAAATTCCTGTGAAGGGTTAATAAGCTTCTTGAATATGGTTTTGAGCACCTTGAGGGGTGCAGTTTTTAGAATGGTGTCACACTTGGGTATTTTCTATCATATAAACCCCTCAAAATGACTTTAAATGTGACATGGTCCTTAAAAAAAAATGGTGTAAAAATGAGAAATTGCTGGTCAACTTTTAACCCTTATAACTCCCTAACAAAAAAAAAAAATTAGTTCCAAAGTTGTGCTGATGTAAAGTAGACATGTGGGAAATGTTACTTATTAAGTATTTTGTGTGGCATATTTCTGTGATTTAAGGGCATAAAAATTCAAAGTTGGTAAATTGCGACATTTTCAAAATTTCCACCAAATTTCAGTTTTTTTCAGAAATAAACGCAGGTAATATCAAAGAAATTTTAACACGGTCATGAAGTACAATATTTCTCGAGAAAATAATGTCAGAATCACCGGGATCCGTTGAAGTGTTCCAGAGTTATAACCTCCTAAAGGGACAGTGGTCAGAATTGTAAAAATTGGCCCGGTCATTAACGTGCAAACCACCCTCGGGGCTTAAGGGGTTAAGGCCCCTTCACATTAAGCGATGCTGCAGCGATACCGACAACGATCCGGATCGCTGCAGCGTCGCTGTTTGGTCGCTGGAGAGCTGTCACACAGACCGCTCTCCAGCGACCAACGATGCCGGTAACCAGGATAAACATCGGGTAACTAAGCGCAGGGCCGCGCTTAGTAACCCGATGTTTACCCTGGTTACCATCCTAAAAGTAAAAAAAACAAACACTACATACTTACCTAACGCTGTCTGTCCTCCAGCGCTGTGCTCTGCACTCCTCCTGTACTGTCTGTGTGAGCACAGCGGCCGGAAAGCAGAGCGGTGACATCACCACTCTGCTTTCCGGCTGACCGACGCTCACAGCCAGTGAAGGAGGAGAGCAGAGCACAGCGATGGAGGACAGACAGCGTTAGGTAAGTATGTAGTGTTTTGGTTTTTTTACTTTTAGGATGGTAACCAGGGTAAACATCGAGTTACTAAGCGCGGCCCTGCGCTTAGTTACCCGATGTTTACCCTGGTTACCAGTGAAGACATCGCTGGATCGGTGTCACACACGCCGATCCAGCGATGTCAGCAGGAGTCCAGCGACGAAATAAAGTTCTGGACTTTATTCAGCGACCAACGATCTCCCAGCAGGGGCCTGATCGTTGGTCGCTGTCACACATAACGATTTCATTAACGATATCGTTGCTACGTCACAAAATGCAACGATATCGTTAACAATATCGTTGTGTGAAGGTACCTTTAAAGCCATAAACTACTCAGGAAGAGCTGCTGCCACGATGGTCTCACATTACAGCTGTAGAGCGGGAGACAGGGAGGGGGGAGTAAAATTGCACACAGGCACATGCAGGCAGAGTAAACTGCAGCGGAGAGCATTGTATGTGTATGTGTATGAAATAATAAGAAATTCATATTTCCTGACAGCTCCGCCTTTTGGACTGTGCTACAGAGGCAGGACCTCTCTGTACTCTATGCGCACCTCAGTAGGTTCGCCCCAGCGGGACAACCCGTCTCCATTGCCATGCTCACAGACCGTTTTGTGTTTTACTGTAAAGTCGTACTTTACTCCAGCGCAACAACCTTCCGTTGGTACCAGACACGGATTGTAGCCAGCGCAGAGGTTGGTGGTCTGTCACCACATTGAAGGTGCGACCATACAGGTAGGGCTGCAAACGTTGCAGGGCCCAGACCATGGCCAGGTACTCCTCGATGGTGGAGTAGGCCGCTTCCCTCGGCAGAAGCTTCCGGCTCAGGTACAACATGGGGTGCTCTTGGTTCCCTGAGTCGACCTGGCTGAGCACAGCACCGAGGCCAAACTCGCAGGTGTCAGTCTGCACCAGGAACGGTCGACTGCTGTCGATTGCTTTTAGCACGGGAGAGTTGCACAGAGATGTTTTCAAAGCCCAAAACGCCACCTCACAGCCGTCCATCCAGTCGACTATTTGGGGTAGCTTCTTCCTGGTGAGGTCCGTCCAGGGTTTTGCCAGGCTACTATAGTTCTCTACGAACCGCCTATAGTACCCTGCAGTGCGCAGGAAGGACATCACTTGCTTCTTGGTCCTGGGGGTGCGCCAGGACGCGATCATGTCCACTTTCCCAGGCTCTGGCCTCATGGAGTTCCCGTTTACCCGGTGCCCCAAGTAGTGGACCTCTCTCATGCCCATCTGGCACTTTCCCGGCTTTATGGTCAGGCCTGCTTGGTGAATTCGCGTGAGCACATCCTCAAGATGCTGCAGGTGTTCCTCCCAGAAGGAACTGAAGACAGCAATGTCATCCAAGTACGCCACCGCGTACTTCTCCAGTCTTTGAAACAGGTGGTTGACCATCCGCTGGAAAGTGGCAGGGGCATTCTTCATGCCGAAGGACATGACCGTGGACTCGTACAGTCCGAAGGGGGTGATAAAGGTGGACTTCTGCGCCTCGGGGCTCAGGGGAATCTGCCAGTATCCCCGACTCAGATCCATTATGGACAGATATTTTATTTTGTGCAAGCTAACCGCTCAAGCAGCTCCTCGATGCGCGGCATTGGGTGCACGTCAGAGGCTGTGATGGCGTTGAGCCCCCTGTAGGCCACACAAAACCAGGTGGTCCAATCCTTTTGCACGAGGACTACAGGTGAAGCCCATGCGCTTTTGTACCGTTGAATCACCCCCAGCTGTAACATCTCATCGATCTACTGGCGCATAACCTGCTGCACCTCGTCGGAGATCCGATAGGGTGTTCGCCGTAGTGGGGAATGATTCCTGTTGTCCACCTCGTGGACCCCTAACTCAGTCCTTCCAGGTCGGTTGAAGAACAAGACCCGGAAGTTTTCCATCATGGTTCGCAGCTGCGACTACTGGTGTTCGGTTAACAAGGCACACACCTCCACGTCCTCGATGAACCCACTGGCCTTGGCTTCGGCCAGCATGTCCAGGAGGGGGTCTTCCTCCCTGTCCTCAGGCAGGCTGCAGACCGGTAGGACGTAGGCTTCACATTCGTGATGAGCCTTCATCATGTTGACGTGAAAGGCTTTTCGCTTACCCCAAGCATGATCAAGCATGACCACATAGGTGACTGGGTTGAGCTGTTGGTGGACGATGTACAGGCCTTCTCAGGCTGCCTGAAGCTTATCCTTTGGTACGTGGACCAGCACCCACACCTTTTGACCCACCTGGAAGGTCCGCTCCCGGGCGTTCTGGTCGTACCAGTGTTTCTCGTCAGCCTCAGCCTGTGTCATGTTATCATGCACCAACTGCGTCAAGGTCTGCATTTTGTCATAGAAGCGCATGACATACTCCACTATGGACACTTCAGAAGGGTTTGGCTCTTCTTCCCAGGATTCCCTTACAAACTCAAGGTGTCCTCTGACTCGCCTGTCGTACAGGAGCTCCAAGGGGGAGAAACTCGTCGAGGCCTGCGGAACCTCTCGGTAAGCGAATAGCAGGTGTGGGAGGTACCGCTCCCAGTCGCATCCTTGCATCTAAACCAGCATGCATAGCATCTGTTTGAATGTGCCGTTGAAGCGCTCACACAAGCCATTGGTCTGTGGGTGATATGCACTCAATACCAGACGTTTCACCTGCATTTTCCTACAGAGAGCCTCCATTAGGCGAGACATGAATTGGGTCCCTTGATCGGTAAGCATCTCTCTGGGAAATCCTTCCCGTGAAAAGATGGCCAACAGTGCATCCTCCACTTTTTCCGCCCTAGTTGAGGACAGAGCCACTGCCTCTGGGTACCGGGTAGCATAGTCTACCACAGTAAGGATGTATTGCTTTCCAGAGCTGCTGGGGACGGCCAGCGGGCCCACAATGTCCACCGCGATCCTCTGGAAAGGCTCTTCTATCACTGGCAAAGGGATCAGGGGAGCTTTAAGAGCAGGCCCCGCCTTCCCCACTCTTTGACAGGTGACACAGGTGCGGCAGTAGTTTGACACATCTGTCCCCATCTTAGGCCAATAGAAGTGTTGAGACAGCCGGACCCTAGTTTTGCTGATCCCCAAGTGTCCAGCTAGCGGGATCTCATGGGCAATCCGTAACAACTCACCCCAGAATTGCTGCGGGACGACCAGCTGTCTTTCCCTCAACCACTCCTTTTGCGATTCTCCGGGTACTGTCTCCCGGTATAACCTTCCTCATTCCCAGAACACCCTCTCCTTACCAGTCACGGAGGTGGGCGTCTCGGCGAGTTATCTCAAACTCTCTAGGCTCGCATCTGTGGGCAGAGCGGCCTGAAACTCCTGGCTAGGGGAAGCCAGAAGTGACGTCAGGGTCCCTTCCCCACGGGAACCCTCTGGGACATGCTCTGGGTCCACCTCTGGTTCAGTCACGGCAGAACGTTATCTGCGTTCCGGGCACCCTGACTGCGGGTGACAGCAGCTACGTAGGCTGTCTCCCCGGGGATTTCCACAGACCCATCAGCCGACGCTGCTATGGGTTCTACCTCCCCATCCGCCCCCAACATCTCAGGAGCAGTGCTACTTATGGAGCAGTTACCTTCCTCTGTGGCACTGGGCAGTTGCACGGCCTCACGTTCCTCACGGTTCCCATGCATCTCCCCATTTCCCTTAGCATTATCGTTTGATCCTGTTAGGGGTTCCTCAGCCACCCCACCCTGCAGAATGAAGTGGCTGAGCACTCCTGCACCTGTGAACACATCATTCTTAGGAAATAAATGGTTACCAGGTAACGCATGCACATTTTCATCATCAGTATTACCCTCGGCATTTTCAGAAAAATGATTATCAGGTACATCAATAATCGGTAAAGCATTGTCAGGTAACACATTCAATTTCCCATCCCTATCATCAGCATTCGATTGGGGAGGGGAGTCAGGGATATAATATGCAACCATCCACCCCAAATCAATCCCCAATAAAACATCAGTAGGCAAGTTATCAGACAGCTCCACTTCCTTCACCTCGCTCCCGGCACCCCAATCTATATACACCTGGGCCATTGGCAGGGGACAGCGGATGCCCCCAATCCTGGTGACAGTCAGGGTTTTTCCTGGAATGATCTCTTCAGTGGCCGCCAGTTCGGGTCGGATGAGGGTTTATTCAGCCCCGGTGTCCTTGAGGCCTTTAGCAACATGGCCCCCCATGGTGACGTGCCGCACGTTGTCATAGACCCTTCCAACCGCTCCACCCACCAAAAGAACTGCTGCATTAGGCCCTGGGGCCTTGGCTGGGGGGTTCCTCTGCTTCTCCGGACAGTTGGCACTAATATGACCAGTCCGTTTGCAGGAAAAACACTGACAAAGGTCAGTGGTAGGTCTGGAGCTGTTGGCAATGGGGACAGGGCCTCTAGTGAGTTGGCTGGCAGGGGCACTGGGGTTGGTTGCAAGCTTACCTCCTCTCCAGCTGGCGGTGACTGGCTTCCGCACTTCCGATTTATGGTTGGCCTCATAGGCATCGGCAATCTGTGCTGCGTTAGTCACGTCTTTGGGCTCTCGGTCCATCACGAACTGTCAAACCTCAGCTGGGCAAAGATTTAAGAAGTGGTCTTTGATCATCAGGTCCCACAGCTGTGCAGAGGTGGTCACTGACAGTCCTTGGGTCTACTGGTCAAAGTGGGTCCCGAATCTATGCGCCACATCTCTGTAACTGTTGTGTGGGCCACGTTGGAGGTTCCGGAACTATCTGTGGTAAACCTCAGATGTAAGCTGGTACTTTGTTATCAGGGCCTGCATGATGGCCTCATAGTCTTTATCTTGGTCTGGCAGGAGAGAAGCAAACGGCTCCAGAGCTTTGCCTTTTAGCCCTGGTTGTCAGGTATCGGGCCCATATGTTGCCAGGCAGCCGGTACTGTCTGCAGGCTTTCTCAAATGCCAGCAGAAAAGTGTCCAAGTCCCCGTCCTTTTCCATCACAAGAAAGTGCTCTGGCCGGGGTTTAGGGGATGGAGCGTTGCTGGACTCACTGCTCCATATGGTAGATGGCACGACTCTGAGTTCGGCCAGCCGCAGTTCATGGTTTCTCTGCGCCTCTCGCTCAGCTCTCTTAGCCTCTTGGAATTGCAGGACCAGCTGCAGACGTCTGTGTCATCTGCAGAGCATTGTTGCAGAGCCAGCTGCAGGCGGGGGTCCACGCTCCCCTGGTTGCAAGTAGGGCCGGCATTCAGCGGTTGGCCCTCTGCAGCAGCACCACCTGCAATGGTGCTGGCTTCTGCGTCTGCTGGGCTCAGAGGCAGGGCTTGGTCCGCTTCAAATTGCACCATTTCCGTGACCATTTGGCCTTGGTTTTGCCATGGAGGTCCAAGCAGTGGTATGTGCATTTTCGAACAAGAGTGTCCTTCTTCTGCTGGGTGTACCAGTCTTCTCCTTTTGCGGCCAAAATTGCCAAATAAAAGATAGGATAGAAAAACAAAGAGAAAGAGAGGAGGTAATCGCATACTGTATTGTCTCAGGACTAGTAAACACTGAGCTCGTTCTCTGAAACTTTTTTGCACAGAGTCCTCTCAAGAACTATGCAAGCTTTTAGTGAAATGATTGCTCAAACCCAATCACTAATGCTCTATGATCCCACCGCGCTGCCACCAATATGTCACGAATCACAGGGAGGATAACTTTTAAATTCCTATTTTGCATCTGTTTTCTCTCAGAAAGAAAATGTAACATCAACTTATCTTCACTGTCCTATTAAAGGAATAGAAGAATCCAAGATATCTATGAACAGAAATATAGTGAGGAAACACTTAGCTAACATAAATGAATTCAAATCTACGGGTCGGGATGAATTACACCCCAGAGTACTGAAATAGATGGCAGAAGAAATTTTTCTTAACCACTCTCCATAATCTTTGAAAATTTTTGGAGAACAGGAGAAGTCCCAGAAGACTGGAGAAGATCAAATGTTGTTCCTATCTTCAAAAAGGGGAAGAAGATGGACCCAGGGAACAATAGGCCAGTGAGTCTGACGTCTATATCAGGAAAGATCTTTGAACAAATTATTAAACAACATGTATGTAAGTACCTGGATAAGAATGGAGTGATTAAACAGACAGCATGGGTTTGTAACTAATAAGTCATGTCAGACTAACTTAACTTCGTTCTATGGCAGAATCACTGACTGGGTGGATCAGGGAAATGCTGTAGATATAGTATATCTTGACTTTAGCAAAGCATTTGACAAACAATATTTCACACAATCCTTATTGAAAAAATTATCAAGTATGGAATGGACAAGGCAACTTTTAGGTAGATTCATAACTGGCTTAGTGATTGGACCCAAAGAGTGGTCATAAATGGCTGCACATCCAGTTGGAAGAATGTCTCAAGTGGTGTACCACAGGGCTCTGTCCTGGGCCCTGTATTGATCAACATCTTTATCAACGATTTAGATGAAGGTATTGAGAGTAAACTGATTAAATTTGCTGATGACACAAAGCTAGGAGGGATAGCTAATACTAGAGAAGAGAGAAAGAAGATTCAAAAAGACATAAACAAACTGGAGCAGTGGGCAGCAACTAACATAATAATTTTTAACATGGAAAAATGCAAAGTACTACATCTGGGCAATAAAAATGAAAAAAGCATATATAGAATGGGAGGAATAGGGCTAAGCAACAGACTGAACATGATTCAACAATGTGATGCAGCAGCAAAAAGGGCAAATACAATTCTGGGATCTATTAACAGAAGCATACAGTCTAGATCACGTGAAGTCATTATTGCCCTCTATTTTAAAAAAGACATCAACAAACTGGAGCAAGTTCAGAGAAGAGCGACCAGAATGGTGACTGGTCTGCAAACTATGTCCTATGAGGAACGTTTACAGGATTTGGGAATGTTTAGCTTGCAAAAAAGAAGACTAAGAGGAGACTTAATAGCTGTCTACAAATATCTCAAAGGCTGTCACATTGTAGAAGGATCATCTTTATTCTCATTTGCACAAGGAATGACTAGAATCAATGGGATGAAACTGAATGGGAGGAGACACAGATATTAGAAAAAACTTTTTGACAGGGTGATCAATGAGTGGAAGCGGCTGCCACGAGAGGTGGTGAGTTCTCCTTCAATGGAAGTCTTCAAAAAGAGGCTGGACAGACACCTGTCTGGAATGATTTAGTGAATCCTGCTTTGAGCAGGGGGTTGGACCAGATGACCCAGAAGGTCCCTTCCAACTCTAACATTCTATGATTTATCATCCCCACCACTCACACCAATAATTCATGAACAGGGGTTGATTGTTTGCCCCTGGTTCTTTTCTGAAGGGGATTTATCTATCTCGCACTTCCCAGTTCCGGTTTGGAACTTGCACCTCTCTGGCACCCCCTTACCCTCAGGTCAGACAGGGTACTGCACCTAGGATAATTAGTCACCAGAAAGGCTGCCTTACTTTGTACTGGCTAATGGGCACACTGCAGCGAGGGCAATATAACTACTCCCACTCAGGAGAGAACAATAACTATCAACGCCGTCCATCGCTACCAGTTCCCCAAATGCGCAGGACAAGTCCGCTGCCACCAGCTCTGATTCCTTAATTAATAATGGGTCCAGAGCCAACCCAAATTAGTAGAGTGATTCACTTCAGAGGACTTGACAGTACGTTATAGAGCAAGGAGAAACAAAACTAGTAATTTTATATATTTTACTCCAAAAGGTAGGCAGTGTTTACAAAAGGATAAAGGATATTATAAAAGAAGACAAGTATCATATGTACTAACAATTACAAATAAAAAGGGACTAATGTTGAAAAAAACCCACAGTTCTCTCATATCATTTCAGGTCATGGCAAACCATGTAGCTGGGGGAGGTGCGAGCATCAGAATGCATTACAGAGCATCTCAGCTAGTTTTCTGGTAAAAGCCTAGTGAAAAATTAGCTCTCATGGTCTTATACCTCTTGGTCGTGACATCACTGAGTGGCGTAGCTATGGAAAGCACTCCTACTTTCTCAGTGGGACTCAGAG
Source organism: Ranitomeya imitator (assembly GCF_032444005.1). Taxonomy (NCBI): domain Eukaryota; kingdom Metazoa; phylum Chordata; class Amphibia; order Anura; family Dendrobatidae; genus Ranitomeya; species Ranitomeya imitator. The sequence continues at coordinate 610,686,024 of NC_091282.1, read as the reverse complement.
TTATGGAACATTCATATACACTGTAGCTCCAGAATAGCGACGACAGAATTATCATTGATCTTGTTTTGTGACTAGCATTCTATTAGGACCAAACATGACCTGGCTATGCACCGCGAGTAAGCAGTAATTCGTTTCTCGGATAGCAAGGGTGCAGGAAATTGGAAAACCCACTGGGTGATGGCGCGGCCGATGCACATATCAAATATATAACTTTCATATCTCTGTCACTAATTGGGGTCAAATTATGTCTTACTATTAAGTTTGCATATGAACAAAAGAGCACATGGTTTCAGACAAAAGACTGGTTTGCTGCACACTCCTGCCTTCGAGAGAGAGGGGGCACAGAGTCCCACACTGGAGTTTCAAGTTACAGCTGTATTGTCAGCAGGGAGCAAGAGTTGGGAGGAAGGGGGGTCAGAAAGCCCGCAGCGTGTGTCTGTGATCAGCTTTAATGGACGTAGCAGAGCTCAGTGTGCATGATCATAGACAATCAAATATATCACATTCCTGACAGCCAGTTATTCCAAACGCTTGATTGCAGTTGTTGTTGCTAAGGGCGGCCCAACCAGTTATCAGGTTTAGAGACAATGACTTTTTCACACAGGGCCCAGTAGGGTTCGATTTATTTTTCCCTTCATTTAAAAACTGCATTTTGTGATTACTTGTGTTATTTTTGTCTAATATTTACATATGTTTGGTGATCTGAAACATTTAAGTGTGACAATCATGCATAAGAATAGGAGATAAAAAAGGGGGGCAAACACTTTTTCAGACAACTGTATATACCCTGGCATGGTCACTGCTAATTTCCCGATAACCCAAGAACTACTCGCTACCACCACCAATCGTTTTCCTGCCGTTTTAGGTAGCGTATAGTTTCATAAGTGTGCATAAGTGTGGTTTACAGAACAAAAGGAACATAACTATAACATTTTATAATTAACCCCTTAATGTCCACCAATGCATCTTTTTACCGACCTGAGATATAAGAGGATAGCATCCCCATACAGGTAACAATCCATCAGCTGTTGGCTGTCCACTATAGCTGACAACTTGCTGCATCAGCCACGATCAGTGTTGGCACCATCCATATCTGGGTAACCCCTTAGATGCTGCTGTCAATAATGACTACATCATATAAATTGTTAACAGAGTGTGAGGGCTTCCTCTTTATCCCCATCGGTGCCCTCAGACCATGATTGTGTGCTCCTGATGTTTGCCATGCCAATTCACAACCAAATAGCTGCCTTAAGACTCTGCCGGCTACAGCAGCCTGTTCAGAAGTTAGCGACATTTAGGTGGTGAAAATCCACATTTTCATTCCTATCATGTCACTTTGCATTAATTCCTGAAAATCACCTGAAGGATTAATAAACTACCTGTAAGCAGTTTTCAATATGCTGGTGTCACGATATGGTATGAAATATCATAAGTAGTTCTCTTGCTAACCTGCGTGGGCTAAGCCCCCTTCTTGGAGTGATGCTGCAACAGTTTGTAGCTTCAAATTCCTTCCCTCTCACTCAGCCAAGAGCTGCTTTGCCAATGTAGATGGGGGAGGAAGAGTTTATTACCTCTAGCTCAGAGAGCCGAAGTATTTACGACCGGAATTCTTGCAGTGGAAAGTGACAGGCTAGAACTGGATTCTAACTTTCCAGAAATGCATGGAAGTCCTTTGTCTTGTTTTGTTAAGATATTACACAACCCGTTTACGTAAAAAACACGAAAATATATATTCTTTACACCCCTCGGTGGATCTATTTACCACGTAAAACCTGAGCTTCTAACTCCATCTGGTAAAGAAGTAGGGTTTTCTCTGTAAATATGTATCCCAGATAGGACATATTTGATCTCATTAGAATGCTCACGTTAATCCGAGATGAATGCTAGGTTTGTTATGACTCTGACATGTTTTGTAGTGAAGTTATAGAAATCAGAGAAAATAGTTTAAAGTTTACCCAGAATGTAGAGAGAGTAGGGTCTGGATAAGCCAGCCTTTCTGTGATGTCACAGCCTTAAAGTTTTAAGTTTGTGGCAGGCTCCCCAGCTCAGTCTTGTGCTTGATTTCTTCTTCTGGACTTCTTGTCTTCTCCTGAAGCCAGCAGCACGTCCAAATGAGCTGGGACGTATGGTTGCCTGCCATGCTTTGAACATGTGAGTGTTATCTTTTCTCCTTTATTCCCTTTGTTATAATTACCCGTGTACATATTTGCAATTGTCTCATTTGTAACATCTTTATAAAATATTTTTGATAAAGCACTGCCTAATTTTTATGGAATATAATATTTAATATTAGTTCGTTCTCCTGTTCTAAACCGTACCCTAAGTCTTCTGAATGGTAATACGCTACTGTTACTGTTGTGTTGGGTTAGCTTCGGACCCGTTTAATCGAAGCTGGTGGCAGTGATACCGATAGTGTGCAGACTTTTGGGTGATGCTGAAGCGGCTGCGGGGTTGATAATTATTGTTCCTGCCTGAGTGGGAGTAGTTTATCGCGTCGCTGCAGCGTGCCCAATAGCCAGTACATAGCAGGCAGCCTTTCTGGCGACTAATTACCCAGAGTGCAGTACCTAATCTGACCTGAGAGTAAGGGGGGCGCCAGAGAGCTGCAAGTGTTAAGTGGAACTGTAAGCGGGATATACATAAATCCCTGCAGTTGGTGGTATATTGAAAGCAGTGGGATACCTAGAATAAGCCCCTGCTGTAAACTAAGAGGTTAATAGCCTTGTGTGTGTTTTCTCATCACATTGTTAGCAGTGGAGGGATAACTAAGATTGGTGTCAGCAGTCAGGGGAATCCTGATAGCTGGTTTTAAAATGGTATGACTTTTGGGGGTTTTCCAATGTATAGGACCCTCAAAGTCACTTCAAACATGGATAGGTCCCTAAAAAAATTAATTTTGTAAATTTCCTTGAAATAATAAAAATTGCTGCTACATTTGTAAACCTCTTAAAATGTTAACAGAATAAGAGAACATTTTACAGATGGTGCTGACATGTGGGAAATATTATTCATTAATGTTTTTCTATGGTATGACTATCTGGATTAAAGGGAAAATCATTCAAAGTTTGAAAATTGCTATCTTTTTATACACTTTTGTCAAATTTGTGTTTATTTATAAAAGCTATCAGAAAACATATTGATCTAAATTTACCATTATCGTAAATTATAATGTTCCACAAAAAACAATCTTATAGGGAAGGTGCCACCAGTTTTCTTGTATTTTGTGAAATTAAGCTTAAAATAGTAATTTAAATGTATTAATGCAATGTTTGCACTGTTTGCAAACATTTCTATATGAAAAATATTATATATTTTTCTACAAATATACATATTTACCACTAGGGGGAGCATTTTCCGTTTTAGACCTCAAGCAGCTATAGTAAGATTTAGCAGCTTTACTCTTTGCTGGAAAATTGGGGCAGTAACTACTGACATCACCATTTCCCTCCCCTTTTAGGTGGTCTAATATCCCTGGGGCAGAATGAAGAGCAGCATCACAGGGCAGCACCATTTTGTGTGTGACTGCCCTGTGACCTGCTATCACCAGCAGTTACTGCATCAGAGGCACAGCTTGGTTACAGAGGAGCAGAACACAGTGGGCTCAGCAGCATTCTTTGTGAATAACATTCTTGCCATCCCCCTTCCCCCACCTTAATCCCTGTCCTGTCAGCTCCCCTGCTCTCTCTCCAGGTGTCACCTCCCTCTCTGCAGGCTGTGAGTGCAGCTTACCAGAGATCACAGGGACTGTGTGTAAGGCTACGTTCAGATTAGCGTTTCCCGACGCTGCGTCGGGAAACGCAGCGGCGACGCACGCGTCATGCGCCCCTATGTTTTACATGGGGGACGCATGCGTTTTTCTTGTTGCGTTTTCCGACACGTGCGTCGTTTTAGACGCTAGTGTCGGACGCAAGAAAACGCAACAGGTTGCATTTTTCTTGCGTCCGATTTCGTCAAAAAAACGACGCACGCGTCGCAAAACGCAGCGTTTTTGCGTGCGTTTGCACGCGTTTTTTCGTGCGTCGTGCGTTGCGTCGCCGACGCAGCAGCGCGCAACGCTAATCTGAACGTAGCCTAAGGGGGAGGCAGAGACACAGCAGGAGAAGCACACAGGGCAGCTTGTGAGGAGCAGAGGACGTGCCTGCCTGGAGTACAGAGGAGCAGTGAGGGCTTCTTCTGTCCTGTGATAGAGAGCACAGGGCTATAGTAAAATGGCAGCCAGTCAGACCTACAGCAGTGAGTTGTGCAGCCCACAGAGGCGTGCCCAGCTCACTGCTAATGCTGCTGCAATGTTACAGATGGGGTCCGTGCTGGTCTATTATCTCCTATGTCCATGGGGTGCCGTAATCTGACACTGATAGTGCCCTGCTACTGCTGCAAAACCAAGATGTCAGCCCCCAGTGCATTCTTTAAACTCATATAACACATGAAATCTGTTTCACATGCATTTCAAACTTGCTTATAGCAGCATGTTATGCTACATTACAGTGATTTATTAATGACCTACAAACGCGGTACCTTCCCTTTAAAATCACTGGGATATCTTGAAGCGTTCCAGAGTTATTACCATATTAAATGACATTGGTCAGATTTCAAAAACTTGGCCCGGTCACTAAGGGGTTAATCCAGAATAATAAGCAGGGTTTATAAAAACTATACAAAAGATTTTACAAAGGGGACAAAACATTGCAGCATATAGTTACTGTATGGAAAGTATTCAGATCCCTTTAAATTTTTCGCTCTTTATTTCATTGCAGTCATTTGGTAAATTCAAAACAGTTCATTTTTTTTCACATTAATGTACACCAGTTCCTATTTCTTATGATTTATAGCAGGTCAGGAGCCAAGCCAATCAGTAGCAATGGCTTAGATCGGACGACTTAGGGTATGTTTTAGAGCAGTGGTCCCCAACTCCAGGCCTCGAGGGCCGCCAACAGTGCAGGTTTTCAGGATTTCCTTAGTATTGCACAGGGGTTGGAATCATCACCTGTGCAGATGATCACATTACCACCGATGCAATACTAAAGAAATCCTGAAAACCTGCACTGTTGGCGGCCCTCGAGGCCTGGAGTTGGGGACCCCTGTTTTAGAGTAAGGAGAACAACACTAGTAAATAGTATAGCTTTTACTCCAAAAAGATTAGGCAGTGTTTACAAAAGGTAAAACAAAACAATATTACAAGATGAGACAATTATAGTATGTACAGAACGATTACAAAATAAAAGGGATTAAAGATGAAAAGCACTTACAGTTCTCTCAGATAATGGCAGGCCATGTGGCTGGGGGAAGGGCGACACATTCCAATGCATCAGAGCAGATTGCAGAGCTTCTGTTTGCTGACTCCCTAGGTAAAAGACTACCTTCTAAAATGAGGTTCCATATTTTATACCCTCTGCTCGTGACATCACTGAGGAGCTGGATATGCCCCCTTTGAAAAGGTATGGAAAACCATCTATTAAACATAACTCGGGGTATGAACCTCGTAGAAGGAATCCAAAACTATAATTCTCCCGAGCATGAGATGGGTGTTAATTTGAGCCCAAACATGAAGTATCTGTATGACCCGGTTAAGTAGTAATCCATTTTTTGAATTCTGCTGGTACGGGAAATTAGAAAACGCACTGGTGTGTTGACCCGGCCAGGGCTGCCACTAGAAATTTCGGGGCCCCATACTGGCAAAATTTTCGGGGCCGCCTTGAGACTCCACCCCAGCCCCGCCTCCACCCCTCGAACTGTCCACAGTCCCACCGCTCTCTCTTGGAAAAACTACACTTCTCTCCTATCACACATTAATAGTTCCCATCACCAGATCACACATATAGCCAGCAGCTTTTGATTTGGCCAAAAGATTTTTTAAGACACCACCATAACACGGTAGACACTTTTGGCCGGGCCCTACTCTGCTGTAACCTACTAAATATTTGTTAAAATATGCAATACAATTTAGGTATATTTTTATTTATTTTTCAATTTTTAAGATGACCAATAATATCACGTACAAGGAACAAATACCACCGCACCATGACCAGACCACATATTACCACCACATAGTGACTGAATACAATACTGATCAGTAATAAAAAAACCCCACAATACTAATATCACCATCAGTGCCATTATACACAGGAGATGTGTACTTAGTATGCAGTGTCTGTGTACAGGTTATACAGTGATCACCGGTGACATTATACACAGGACCTCTGTATATAGTATACAGTGTATAGTGTCAGTGTTTAGGTAACACACTGACTCACTAGTGACGTCTCTAGGTGAAGTCCTTCATCTTTCCTCCAGCACAGACCGCCATCACTTCATCCAGCCAGGACTTGTCTCTGTAGGAAATAACACAGTTATCTCGAGCTCCGCTTGCAGAACACATTACTTAATTTTTTCCAACTTCTACATTACACCACATGAAGAAAAAAAGGTGAGATAGTGTCACTCTACACAGTAACAGGACCGCCCCCCCCCCCCCCCCCCCATTTAAATTAGTGTCCTCAAGAAATAAAATAAATACATCACTGGAGTAATAATATCCCTTAATTAGCCCCTATGGTAATAATAATATCCCCCACCCTGGCACCGTGTGTTTCATTCCTGGCTTCAGCCATATGTTCACCCATCCTGCCCTCATGAGTATCCATCCTGCCCCATATGATCTCCCCATCCTGCCCCATCAGTCTCCATCGTATCCATCCTGTCCCATGATCCTGCACGATCTGTCTCCAACCCTGCTCCATCTGTCTCCAGTAATGCCCCCATGTCTTTCATCCTGCACCGTGTCTCCAATCATACCGTGTATCTCCATTCTGCCCCGTGTCTCCAATTATGCCCATATCTCCATTCTGCCCCCTATGGCTCCAATAATGCCATATACCCCCGTGTCCAGCATTCTGCCCCCATGTCTCACAGTCTTTCCCTGTGTCCAGCATTCTGCCCGTGTCTAGCATTCTGCCCCCGTGTCCAGCATTCTGCCCCGTGTCCAGCATTCTCCCCCCATGTCTCACTGTCTTTCCCCGTGTCCAGCATTCTGCCCCTGTGTCCAGCATTCTGTCCCCCGTGTCCAGCAGTTTGTCCCCCATGTCCAGCAGTTTGTCCCCCGTGTCCAGCATTCTGCCCCCCATGTCCTGCAGTCTGTTCCCCATGTCCATCATTCTGCCCCCCGTGTCCAGCATTCTGCCCCCGTGTCCAGCATTCTGCCCCTGTGTCTCACAGTCTGCCCCTCGTGTCCAGCCTTCTGCCCCTCGTGTCCAGCTTTCTGCCCCCGTGTCCAGCATTCTGCCCCCGTGTCTCAGTCTGCCCCTCGTGTCCAGCATTCTGCCCCTGTGTCCGCATTCTACCCCCGTGTCTCACAGTCTGCCCCTCGTTGCCAGCATTCTGCCCCTCGTGTCCAGCATTCTGTCCCTGTGTCCAGCATTCTGCCCCTGTGTCCAGCATCTCTGCCCCAGCGTGTCCAGCATTCTGCCCCGGGGTCCCCTGGATCGCCGCTCTCAAAAAAACCAAAACACGAGTTCTTACCTAGCTGCGCTCCTGCGGCGGGTGAAGCTCACTCCCTCCACGCAGGTGAAGCACGCACTCGCCGGCGGCAGACAATAACGTCATACGCTGGCGAAGTGCGCACTGCGGCTCAAGTCAGCTGCCAGCTTCCGACTGGCTGGCGGCTGTTAACTATTGACGTGCGGGCACGGGCACGCAGCGCCTGTAGGGGGGGCCCGGTGAGCAGATGACATGGGGCCCGATGCGGGCCCCCTCTGCCCACCGGGCCCCATATGACAGTCATGGCTGTAATGCCCTGATGGCGGCCCTGGACCCGGCCGATGCAGAGGCCAAAAATGTATTTGTCCTGCTTTCAGACCTAATATGCGCGATTATATACCAGTTTAAGAGAACAAAGGGAATGCCATGAGGCTGTAGGCTCATTTCAACCAGTTCTCTCCAGCTTCCAGGACCGAGGGGGGAGGAAGTCACACACTGGAGTCTCACGTTACAGCTATATTGTCAGCATGGTGAGGAGAAAAGCTGTGGGGGAAAGAGGGGGGTCAAATCTGCTGCATGTGTCTAGGCTGGCATGTCACTTACAAAGGCAGGAAGATGCAGCAGCCCTGAATGTGTGTATGTACTTTACACAGACCTAATGGGTGTAGCAGAGCTGTGTATGTTCATGACAGAAGATTACAGATGTTCGATATCCCCATCACATTTTTTATCAGTGTCAGAAAATATATAAATCTCTGGGATCCCACCCCCTTCTCACACAGATTTCTAGTAAGGAAACATATGGCTGACAGTCTGAGTCTCTTAGGCATGGACTAGTATAATGGACATAAAGAAGTAGGAAACTGGATATATTTGTGAAGTGACCATCCTAATTAAATTGAAGGCAGTTCCGTTTGAACCAAAAGACACTTGCAGTACGAACAAGGATGTCTACTGTGCAAAGAAAAAGGTACATAGATTGGGCAGGTAGTTAAGGCAGGAAAGGTCAGAGGGTTGGATAACAAAGGTGCATGTGTTTACACGTAGATAGAGAAGTGACAGAGCACCTTTTGTCCCCAAGAAATACTTTTTTCACTTCAGGAGAAATGTTATACATTGTCCCCAGACTTCTCTCTGTAACTTTTTTATGAATATTGGAGTTCGTATCGATCAGATAGTGATGAGACATACATTTTCAGCTTCAGGATGAATCAGGGAAGATGCTTTTCATAACTGTAACCCCTGCCTAAAAGCCACAAATCAATAGTGGGCAGATAACTAACGACAGCCTTGTCAAGTTTGGTCTCTGGTTAAAATGAACCTGTCACCCCCAAAAATGGAAGGTGAGCTAAGCCCACCGGCATTCTGGAATGCTGTAGATAAGCCCCCGATGTATCCTGAAAGATGAGAAAAAGAGATTAGATTGTACTCACCCAGGGGCGGTCCCGCTGCGGTTCTGGTCCGATGGGCGTCTGGGTCCGGTCCAGGGCCTCCCATCTTCATAGGATGACATCCTCTTGTCTTCACGCTGGGGATCCGGCGCAGACATACTTTGCCTGCCCTGTTGAGGGCAGAGCAAAGTACTGCAGTGCGCAGGCGCCGGGAAAGGTCAGAGAGGCCCGGCGCCTGCGCACTGCAGTACTTTGCTCTGCCCTCAACAGGGCAGACAAAGTATGCCTGTGCGTGAAGACAAGAGGATGTCATCCTATGAAGATGGGAGGCTCCGGACCGGATCCAGATGCCCATTGGACCAGAACTGCAGCGGGACCACCCCTGGGTGAGTATAATCTAACCTCTTTTTCTCATCTTTCAGGATACATCGGGGGCTTATCTACAGCATTACAGAATGCTGTAGATAAGCCCCTGATGCCAGTGGCTTAGTTCACTTTCGATTTTGGAGGTGACAGGTTCCCTTTAATGGTAAAATCCCAGTAAATATGGCTTTGATCTCGAACTTCTGCAATTATGAGGAGTGAAGTTATCTCATAAGTTGGGAATTTAAAAAAATCCTTAAGGGCTGAGTACATCCCAAATCCCAGCCTACATGAGCTAATCAGGAAGGGGGTGTGTGGGTGTAAATCAGGTGCTGATAAAAGATCTAGACAAATTATGATTTGTGTTTATATAGAGTGATACATATCAGTGTATGAATTAATCCCATTCGCTGGACGTTTTTCAATTAATGTAACATAGTAACATAGTAACATAGTTAGTAAGGCCGAAAAAAGACATTTGTCCATCCAGTTCAGCCTATATTCCATCATAATAAATACCCAGATCTACGTCCTTCTACAGAACCTAATAATTGTATGATACAATATTGTTCTGCTCCAGGAAGACATCCAGGCCTCTCTTGAACCCCTCGAGAATGTACTCTCCTTTGCTAGGCCGAATCAGATCTGTGATCAGCGTTATAAGTTTCTTATGTTTTATCTGTTTTATTCTATCTAATTGTAAATGCTGTGTAGTTTTGACCCCTTTGTAAAATCTTTTGTATATTTTTATAAACACTGCCTACTGTTTTGGATTAAATATAAAATCTAATAGTTCTGTTCATTTTGCTCTGTAACCCGCACCCCTGAAGCCATATGCTACCTGAACCAGGCCTCCAGTCAGCCTGCATAAAACACGACTGATGGTGGAATCGAGTAGCATGGGGTTATCTTGGACTTCGCAGTCACTTTATCTGGGGTATATACAGATATTACATAGGTTGGAATAGGAGGCGTATATAACATACTCTCACTGTTAGTTTCCCGACAACCGACCTATTAGTGGAAACAGTCTGCAGCCTTGTCCGTTGATTGTCGGTTAATTGCGACATGGGGCAGTAGAGCTGTTTGCTCCAAAGATAACAGGGGCTGGATCTGCATGATCTCCCAGGCTGCAATCATTTGACAAATTGGTGTCAGCAGTGAGATTGTGTGATCTCTCTGCTGCCCCCTCCTCGATAAATTGGCGGCAAGGGGTGGGATCTTACACAACATCAGTGATCTGGTTTAAGAAATCATCCCTGTCATGGGTACGGTACATGCAACCTTCAAGGCCACCATTGCTGATCTCAACCTATCCGCGGAGCGGGAGCTCCACCTCATGGTCAAATGGTTGGGTCCAGAATCCACAAACCGCATTAAAGGGAACCTGTCACCCCGAAAATTGCGGGTGAGGTAAGCCCACCGGCATCAGGGGCTTATCTACAGCATTCTGTAATGCTGAAGATAAGCCCCCGATGTTACCTGAAAGAGGAGAAAAAGACGTTAGATTATACTCACCCAGGGGCGGTCCCGCTGCTGGTCCGGTCAAACGGGTGTGTCTGGTCCGCTCCGACGCCTCCCATCTTCATTACAAGACGTCCTCTTCTGATCTTCAGCCACGGCTCCGGCGCAGGCGTACTTTGCTCTGCCCTGTTGAGGGCAGAGGATAGTACTGCAGTGCGCAGGCGCCGGAAAGGTCAGAGAGGCCCGGCGCCTGCGCACTACAGTACTTTACTCTGCCCTCAACAGTCTAACACTGTAACCTTAGTGTCAGGAATATGATGTATTTGATTGTCCATGATCATGCACACTGAGCTCTGCTACGTCCATGAACGCTGAGCACAGACACATGCTGCAAGCTTTCCGACCCCCCTTCCTTCCAGCCCTTGCTCCCTGCTGTGACAATACAGCTGTAACTTGAAACTCCAGTCCTTTATCTGAAACCATGTGCTCTTTTGTTCATGTACAAACTTAATAGTAAGGCATAACTTGACCCCAATTAGTGACAGAGATATGAAAGTTATATATTTGGTATGTGCATTTTCCTATTTCCTGTACCCATGGTATCCAAGAAACGAATTACTGCTTACTCACGGTGCATAGCTAGGTCATGTTTTGTCTTAACAGAATGCTAGTCGCAAAGCAAGATCAATGGTAATTCCATCGTCGCTATACGTGGTTGCATCCTGTAGCTATGCTGGATATGAATATTCCATAACTCTGAGTCCCTCTGAGTCAAGTTAATGGACAACGAGCTCCTTAAGGACGAGACTAATCACTGGGGTTTTCCCCTACTCTTCCGAGCTACTGGGGTAAGGCTCCCGAACGATTGTTAACAAGCCTTGTCCAGATTCAACTCTCTGCAGCGCACACTAAGCAACAAGCCGGAGATGAAAGAACACATCGTCACCTTTATGGGTAAAATATTCCATAACAACCATGGGGAGCCAGTGCCTCCCTTAAAGGAAAACGAGGAGTGCTAGTACCTACCCTCATTCGAAAACCTAAGCAAATTAAAGTTGTCTTTGATTCAAGCGCCAAACATCAGGGCATATTTCTCAACAACGTCCTCCTCACAGGTCCTAAACTGACAAACAACCTAGTAAGAGTGTTGATGAGGTTCAGAAAAGAGCCGATTGCCCTCACCGCTGACATTGAACGGATGTTCCACTGTTTCATACTCAGAAAGGACCACAGGAATTTCCTCAGGCTCCTGTTGCACAGGGGCAACGACCCCAGTAAAGAGATGGTGGAGTATAGCATGAGGGTGCACGTATTCGGGAACAGTCCTTCGCATGCTGTAGCAACCTATGGCCTGAACCGCACTAGAAGAAGAGTCCGAATATGGAACAGACGCGAGAGACTTTGTAGACAAAGACTTCTATGTAGATGATGGACTAAAATCTCTACCCATAGAAGAAGCGGCAATCGACCTACTTAGGAGGACCCAAGGTATGTTGTACCGAGCTAAGCTTAGACTGCACAAAATTGCTTCATGGCTGTCATGAGAGCCTTTGAGTCAAGTGACTACGCACCAGGATTCAAGTACATAGACCTGGGACCAGACCATCCGCAGAGAAACTTAGGTCTGAGGTGGAACCTGTCAGCCGACGCCTTCGGTTTCCAAATTAACTGTGCAAACCACTAAATGTGGTGCCTTTCAGTGGTAAATAGCTTATACGATCCACTAGGATTCATAGCACCAATTACCATACAAGGTAAATCCCTTCTGAGACAGCTTTCCAAATCCCTCAAGGACTGGGGTGCCCCACTCCCTCCTGATAAGGAACCAAAATTTGGAAACCTGGAAGCAGTCTTTGCTCTGGATGAAATCCACATACCGAGATGCTATGCCAGAATCTCACTTGCTGCTAGCACTAGGACAGAACTCCATGTGTTCTTGGATGCATCCACGGAGGCAGCTGTTGTCTACCTGAAGATGACAGGATCGGACAGTCGAGATCATGTTGGGTTCATTTTCGGCAAGGCCAAGTTGGCTCCCAAGCATGACTACACTATTCCCAGGCTTGAACTCTGTGGGACCATGCTTGCAGTAGAACCCGCAGACTTTATACAGCATGAGCTGGACACCAACATAGATGACGTACGATACTACAGTGACAGTAAGGTCGTCTTTGGTTACATCTACAACCAAACAAGGCACTTCTACGTGTACGTCAGTAACCGCATCGAGAGAATAAGGAGGTTTTCCAAGCCTGAACAGTGGCACTGTATCCCATCTGAGCTTAATCCAGCCGACCATGTTACTAGACCTATGTCTATAAGTTCTTTTGCTGACTCTTCTTAGGGTTCAGGTCCGAAGTTTCCGCTGGAGCCGAAGGGGAGTGAATGTTTCCAGGAAGCTTTCAGCATCCAGGATCCGGATGACGGTCCAGAAGTCCGTACGACGTCAGTGCTCTGGCCACGACCGCTAAACCAACCTCCAGCCTCGGTTGCCAGCGCTTCGAACGCTTCTCCAATTGGATGAAACTCATCAAGACTATCGCAAGGTTAGTCCACACTGCGAGATCTTGTCACACCTCACATGGAGACAAAGACGGTCATGGTTGGCACATGTGCCATAAACCGCTCTCTGCTGAGGACATTTCTCACTGCGAGACTCTCATAATACGCTATGTATAGCAGAGAATATTCAATACTGAAAGGTAATGCTTTAACCACAAACAGGATATCCCTCCGAAAAGCCCCATTGCCAATTTGAATCCAGTAATGGACAGCTTTGGTTTGCTGAGGGCCGGTGGTCGATTAAATCGAGCCAAGCTAGGGGTATTATACTTCCTTATATCTTTAGACACCAGCATATCAAAAGAATGAGAGTAAGGCAAAATTGTTCCAATTTGGTCGACTATAATAAAGAAGCCAACCACTTGACAAAACAATTTATAGATAAAGGCTACTCTAGACCCCTATTGGAAAAAGTACATAAAGACATAGCCCTTCTACCAAGGGAGTCTCTAGTAAAGAGAAACAGTAATGACAATGATAGTAATGGGAAGAAGAACCACGTTAGTAATGGGAACCTGCAAGAACAAATTTTAAAGCTTCCATTTATAACACAGTTCCATGCGGGGTATAAAAAAAATTGTTAACATTATACGGGGCAGCACGGTGGCGCAGTGGTTAGCACAGCAGCCTTGCAGCGCTGGGGTCCTGGGTTCTAATCCCACTAAGGACAACATCTGCAAAGAGTTTGTATGTTCTCTCCGTGTTTGCATGGGTTTCCTCTGGGCACTCCGGTTTCCTCCCACATTCCAAAGACATACTGATAGGGAATTTAGATTGTGAGCCCCAATGGGGACAGCAATGATAATGTGTGTAAAGCGCTGCGGAATATGTTAGCGTTATATAAAAATAAAGATTATTATTATACGGAAGCATTGGCCAATTCTAAAAAAGGATAAAATAGTAGGAGAACTTCTCCCCACCAATCCCAGACCCAATCGCTAGGCCACCTTAGAGCTCCCACAACCAAGATGACCCGTATGAAAACGGTGGATAATGCAGTAACCTTGAACAAATGAATATCTGGATTTCTACCTTGTGGGGGTTGCTTCGCATGTGTACATACTGCTTTGCTTTTAAAAAGACAAGGCAGCTGACATTTCTAGATTCGGATGGAACTAAGGAATTTGCTATTAAAGATAACATTTCATGTAACTCCAGGGGAGTAATTTATAAAATTCAATGCCCATGCAAAAAACTCTATGTGGGTCGCACGAAAAGACAACTCAGTGAATATATGAAAGAACATTTTAAGAATATTTTGAAAGGCTTTACGGGACACCCCCCCTCACGTCAATTTAGAGAGAAACATGGAAAATCACTTAAAGGCAGGGCCGGACTGGCCATCGGGCAGTTCTGGCAAATGCCAGAAGGGCTGGTGGCAGTAGTGGGCCGCTCGAGTGTGTCGCTGTCGGCACACTCCCCCCGCTGTCAGCACACTCCCCCCGCTCTCGTCACACTCCTCCCCGCTGTTGGCACACTCCCCCCACTCTCGGCACACTCCCCCCCCTCTCGACACACTCCCCGGCGCCCCGCATTCAACTGTACCGGCGTCTATGACGCCGGTACAGTTGAATGTAATGATGGAGGAGAGAGCGTCTGCTGACGCTTTCTCTCCCATCATTCCCCACTCTGCCTCTGACACTGCGGGTGCGCGATGACGTCATATCATCGCGCACCTGCTGTGTGTCGGGCGGGCAGACTGTAGCTGCTGAGACCAGAGCTTGGAGCAGCACGGGGCAAGAGGAAAGGTGAAGAGAGTGTTTTTTTTTCTTCTTATACAGTGGGGCAAAAAAGTATTTAGTCAGTCAGCAATAGTGCAAGTTCCACCACTTAAAAAGATGAGAGGCGTCTGTAATTTACATCATAGGTAGACCTCAACTATGGGAGACAAACTGAGAAAAAAAATCCAGAAAATCACATTGTCTGTTTTTTTAACATTTTATTTGCATATTATGGTGGAAAATAAGTATTTGGTCAGAAACAAAATTTCATCTCAATACTTTGTAATATATCCTTTGTTGGCAATGACAGAGGTCAAACGTTTTCTGTAAGTCTTCACAAGGTTGCCACACACTGTTGTTGGTATGTTGGCCCATTCCTCCATCCAGATCTCCTCTAGAGCAGTGATGTTTTTGGCTTTTCGCTTGGCAACACGGACTTTCAACTCCCTCCAAAGGTTTTCTATAGGGTTGCGATCTGGAGACTGGCTAGGCCACTCCAGGACCTTGAAATGCTTCTTACGAAGCCACTCCTTCGTTGCCCTGGCGGTGTGCTTTGGATCATTGTCATGTTGAAAGACCCAGCCACGTTTCATGTTCAATGCCCTTGCTGATGGAAGGAGGTTTGCACTCAAAATCTCACGATATATGGCCCCATTCATTCTTTCATGTACCCGGATCAGTCGTCCTGGCCCCTTTGCAGAGAAACAGCCCCACAGCATGATGTTTCCACCACCATGCTTTACAGTAGGTATGGTGTTTGATGGATGCAACTCAGTATTCTTTTTCCTCCAAACACGACAAGTTGTGTTTCTACCAAACAGTTCCAGTTTGGTTTCATCAGACCATAGGACATTCTCCCAAAAATCCTCTGGATCATCCAAATGCTCTCTAGCAAACTTCAGACGGGCCCGGACATGTACTGGCTTAAGCAGTGGGACACGTCTGGCACTGCAGGATCTGAGTCCATGGTGGCGTAGTGTGTTACTTATGGTAGGCCTTGTTACATTGGTCCCAGCTCTCTGCAGTTCATTCACTAGGTCCCCCCGCGTGGTTCTGGGATTTTTGCTCACCGTTCTTGTGATCATTCTGACCCCACAGGGTGGGATTTTGCGTGGAGCCCCAGATCGAGGGAGATTATCAGTGGTCTTGTAAGTCTTCCATTTTCTAATTATTGCTCCCACTGTTGATTTCTTCACTCCAAGCTGGTTGGCTATTGCAGATTCAGTCTTCCCAGCCTGGTGCAGGGCTACAATTTTGTTTCTGGTGTCCTTTGACAGCTCTTTGGTCTTCACCATAGTGGAGTTTGGAGTCAGACTGTTTGAGGGTGTGCACAGGTGTCTTTTTATAATGATAACAAGTTTAAACAGGTGCCATTACTACAGGTAATGAGTGGAGGAAAGAGGAGACTCTTAAAGAAGAAGTTACAGGTCTGTGAGAGCCAGAAATCTTGATTGTTTGTTTCTGACCAAATACTTATTTTCCACCATAATATGCAAATAAAATGATAAAAAAACAGACAATGTGATTTTCTGGACTTTTTTTTCTCAGTTTGTCTCCCATAGTTGAGGTCTACCTATGATGTAAATTACAGACGCCTCTCATCTTTTTAAGTGGTGGAACTTGCACTATTGCTGACTGACTAAATACTTTTTTGCCCCACTGTATATACATCAATGAGTGATAACTGGATTGTGGGGCTATGGGGGGGGGGCTGCATTACATTCTATGAGGGCTGTGCTGCATTACATTCTATGAGGGCTGGCTGCAATACATTCTATGGGGGCTGTGCTGTATTACATTCTATTGGGGCTGTGCTGTATTACATTCTATGGGGGCTAGCTGCATTACATTCTATGGGGCTGTGCTGCATTACGTTCTATGGGGCTGTGCTGCATTACATTTTATGGGGGCTGGCTGCATTACATTCTATGGGGCTGTGCTGCATTACATTCTATGGGTCTGTGCTGCATTACATTCTATGGGGGCTGGCTGCATTACATTCTATGGGGGCTGGCTGCATTACATTCTATGGGTGCTGGCTGCATTACATTCTATGGGGGCTGGCTGCATTACATTCTATGGGGGCTAGCTGCATTACATTCTATGGGGGCTGGCTGCATTACATTTTATGGGGGCTGGCTGCATTACATTCTATGGGGCTGTGCTGCATTACATTCTATGGGGGCTGTGCTGCATTACATTTTATGGGGGCTGGCTGTATTACATTCTATGGGGGCTGTGCTGTATTACATTCTATGGGGGCTGTGCTGTATTACATTCTATGGGGGCTGTGATGTATTACATTCTATGGGGGCTGTGCTGTATTACATTCTATGGGGGCTGTGCTGCATTACATTCTATGGGGGATGTGCTGCATTACATTCTATGGGGGCTGTGCTGCATTACATTCTATGGGGCTGTGCTGTATTACATTTTATGGGGGCTGTGCTGTATTACATTCTATGGGGGCTGGCTGCATTACATTTGATGGGGGCTGTGCTGCATTACATTCTATGGGGGCTGGCTGCATTACATTCTATGGGGGCTGTGCTGTATTACATTCTATGGGGGCTGTGCTGTATTACATTCTATGGGGGCTGGCTGTATTACATTCTATGGGGGCTGTGCTGCATTACATTCTATGCAGGGGCGGATTATCAGAGGGTCAATATGGGCGGTAACCCAGGGCCCAGTGGTCTGGGGGGCCCTGGGCTACCGCACAGATTGACCCTCCGCTAATTGTCTGAATGCCCGCCGGCATTTGTGTGCCCCCGGACCCGGTGGGCAGAGAGAGGGGGCCCGCATCGGGCCCCTTCTCATCTGCTCACCGGGCCCTTTCCGGCGCTGCGGCGTTTTCCTATTGACGTGCTGGCGCGCGCCCGCACGTCAAAAGTTAACAACAACAGCCGCCAGCCAATTGGAGGCTGGCAGCTGAAGTCGGCCGCAGCGCACACGTCGCCGGCGTCTGACGTCATTGTCAGTCGCCTGCGAGTGTGCGCTGCTGAAGGGAGCTCGCCGCCTGGAGCGCGGACAGGTGAGGAGACTGGTTTTTTTTTTATCAGTTAACGGTGGACACACTGGGGGGCAATGCTGGAGGACATACTGGGGGGCAATGCTGGAGGACACACTGGGGCAATGCTGGAGACAGTGGGGCAGATTGCTGGAGGACACACTGGGGGTAATGCTGGAGACAGTGGGGCAGATTGTTGGAGACAGTGGGGCAATGCTGGAGACAGTGGGGCAATGCTGAAGACAGTGGGGCAATGCTGGAGACAGTGGGGCAGATTGCTGAAGGACACACTGGGGGCAATGCTGGAGACACTGGGGCAGATAGCTGGAGGACACACTGGGGGCAATGCTGGAGACACTGGGGCAGATTGTTGGAGACAGTGGGGCAATGCTGGAGACAGTGAGGCAATGCTGGAGACAGTGGGGCAGATTGCTGGAGGACACACTGGGGGCAATGCTGGAGACACTGGGGCAGATTGTTGGAGACAGTGGGGCAATGCTGGAGACAGTGGGGCAATGCTGGAGACAGTGGGGCAGATTGCTGGAGGACACACTGGGGGCAATGCTGGAGACACTGGGGCAGATTACTGGAGACACTGGGGCAGATTGCTGGAGACAGTGGGGCAATGCTGGAGACAGTGGGGCAATGCTGGAGACAGTGGGGCAGATTGCTGGAGACAGTGGGGCAATGCTGGAGACAGTGGGGCAATGCTGGACACAGTGGGGCAGATTGCTGGAGGACACACTGGGGGCAATGCTGGAGACAGTGGGGCAGATTGCTGGAGACAGTGGGGCAGATTGCTGGAGACAATGGGGCAGATTGCTGGAGACAGTGGGGCAATGCTGGAGACAGTGGGGCAATGCTGGAGACAGTGGGGCAGATTGCTGGAGACAGTGGGGCAATGCTGGAGACAGTGGGGCAATGCTGGAGACAGTGGGGCAGATTGCTGGAGACAGTGGGGCAGATTGCTGGAGACAGTGGGGCAATGCTGGAGACAGTGGGGCAATGCTGGAGACAGTGGGGCAGATTGCTGGAGGACACACTGGGGGCAATGCTGGAGACAGTGGGGCAGATTGCTGGAGACAGTGGGGCAGATTGCTGGAGACAGTGGGGCAGATTGCTGGAGACAGTGGGGCAATGCTGGAGACAGTGGGGCAATGCTGGAGACAGTGGGGCAGATTGCTGGAGACAGTGGGGCAGATTGCTGGAGACAGTGAGGCAATGCTGGAGACAGTGGGGCAATGCTGGAGACAGTGGGGCAGATTGCTGGAGGACACACTGGGGGCAATGCTGGAGACAGTGGGGCAGATTACTGGAGACAGTGGGGCAGATTGCTGGAGACAGTGGGGCAGATTGCTGGAGACAGTGGGGCAATGCTGGAGACAGTGGGGCAATGCTGGAGACAGTGGGGCAGATTGCTGGAGGACACACTGGGGGCAATGCTGGAGAGAGTGGGGCAGATTGCTGGAGACAGTGGGGCAGATTGCTGGAGACAGTGGGGCAGATTGCTGAAGACAGTGGGGCAATGCTGGAGACAGTGGGGCAATGCTGGAGACAGTGGGGCAATGCTGGAGACAGTGGGGCAGATTGCTGGAGACAGTGGGGCAATGCTGGAGACAGTGGGGCAATGCTGGAGACAGTGGGGCAATGCTGGAGGACACACTGGGGGCAATGCTGGAGACAGTGGGGCAGATTGCTGGAGACAGTGGGGCAATGCTGGAGACAGTGGGGCAATGCTGGAGGACACACTGGGGCAATGCTGGAGGACACACTGGGGCAATGCTGGAGGATACACTGGGGCAATGCTGGAGACAGTGGGGCAGATTGCTGGAGACACTGGGGCAGATTGCTGGAGACACTGGGGCAATGCTGGAG
The DNA here is from genome assembly GCF_032444005.1 of Ranitomeya imitator. Classification (NCBI taxonomy): domain Eukaryota; kingdom Metazoa; phylum Chordata; class Amphibia; order Anura; family Dendrobatidae; genus Ranitomeya; species Ranitomeya imitator. The sequence continues at coordinate 610,666,165 of NC_091282.1, read as the reverse complement.
ACACTGGGGCAGATTGCTGGACACACTGGGGGTAATATGCTGGACACACTGGGACAGATTGCTGGACACACTGGGGGCAATATGCTGGACATACTGGGGCAGATTGCTGGACCCACTGGGGGTAATATGCTGGACACACTGGGGCAGATTGCTGGACACACTGTCTGGGGGCAATATGCTGGACATACTGGGGCAGATTGCTGGACACACTGGGGGTAATATGCTGGAGACACTGGGGGTAATATGCTGGACACACTGGGGGTAATATGCTGGACACACTGGGGGCAAGACTGGAGGCATGGGCAGAATTGAGACACGGGGTAGAATGAAAGACATTGGGTAGGATTGGATCATGGGGCAGGATGGATATGATGGGACAGATGGGGCAGGATGGGGAGATCATATGGTGTAGAATGGATACTCATGAGTGCAGGATGGGAGAACATATGGCTGGAGCCAGGAATGAGACACACGGGGCCAGGATGGGGAATATTATTACCATAGGGGCTAATTAAGGGATATTATTACTGCAGTGATGTATTTATTTTATTTTTTGAGTGTACTGTTTTAAATGGGGGGGCGGTCCTGTTACTGTGCAGAGTGACACTATATCGCCTTTTTTTCTTCATGTGGTGTAATTTAGAAGTTGTGAAAAATTAAGTAATGTGTTCTGCAAGCGGAGCTCGAGATAACTGTGTTATTTCCTGCAGAAACGAGTCCTGGCTGGAAGAAATGATGGAGGTCTGTGCTGGATGAAAGATGAAGGACTTCACCTAGAGACGTCACTGGTGAGTGAGTGTTACTTATACACTGACAATATACACTGTATACTATATACAGAGGTCCTGTGTACAATGTCACCAGTGATCACTGTATTACCTCTACACAGACACTGCATACTAAGTACAGATCTCCTGTGAATACTGGCACTTATGGTGATAGTATTGTGTTTGTTTGTTTTTTATTACTGATCAGTATTGTAGTATTCAGTCACTATATGGTGGTAATATGTGGTCTGGAAATGGTGTTGTGGTATTTGTCCCTTGTATGTGCTATTTGGTCACCAAGTGGTAATATGTGGTCTTGACACGGTGCGGTGGTATTTGTTCCTTGTATGTGATATTATTCGATCACTGTGGTTGTAATTTGTGGTCTGGTCATGGTGCGGTGGTATTTGTTCCTTGTATGTTATATTATTGGTCAAGATATACCTAAATTGTATTGCAGATTTTAACAAATATTTAATAGGTTACAGTAGAGTAGGGCCCGGCCCTTTTTCTGGAATAATCTGGTTCGGGTATATCATGACCCCCGTCACATGACCCCCGTCACATGACCGGGGGGGGGGCACAGTGTGTGAACAGCCCGGGGCCCTGGCTACCCTTAATCCACCCCTGATTCTATGGGGTCTGTGCTGCATTACATTCTATGGGGGCTGGCTGCATTACATTCTATGGGGGCTGGCTGCATTACATTCTATGGGGGATGTGCTGCATTACATTCTATGGGGGATGTGCTGCATTACATTCTATGGGGGCTGTGCTGCATTACATTCTATGGGGCTGTGCTGTATTACATTTTATGGGGGCTGTGCTGTATTACATTCTATGGGGGCTGGCTGCATTACATTCTATGGGGGCTGTGCTGCATTACATTCTATGGGGGCTGGCTGCATTACATTCTATGGGGCTGTGCTGCATTACATTCTATGGGGGCTGTGCTGTATTACATTCTATGGGGGCTGTGCTGCATTACATTCTATGGGGGTTGTGCTGCATTACATTCTATAGGAGCTGTGCTGTATTACACTCTATGGGGGCTGGCTGCATTACATTCTATGGGGGCTGTGCTGTATTACATTCTATAGGAGCTGTGCTGTATTACACTCTATGGGGGCTGTGCTGTATTACATTCTATGGGGGCTGTGCTGTATTACATTCTATGGGGCTGTGCTGCATTACATTCTATGGGGGCTGTGCTGCATTACATTCTATGGGGGCTGTGCTGTATTACATTCTATGGGGGCTGTGCTGCATTACATTCTATGGGGGCTGGCTGCATTACGTTCTATGGGGCTGTGCTGCATTACATTCTATGGGGGCTGTGCTGTATTACATTCTATGGGGCTGTGCTGCATTACATTCTATGGGGGCTGTGCTGCATTACATTCTATGGGGCTGTGCTGCATTACATTCTATGGGGGCTGTGCTGTATTACATTCTATGGGGGCTGTGCTGCATTACATTCTATGGGGGCTGTGCTGCATTACATTCTATGGGGGCTGTGCTGTATTACATTCTATGGGGTCTGTGCTGCATTACATTCTATGGGGTCTGTGCTGCATTACATTCTATGGGGGCTGTGCTGTATTACATTCTATGGGGTCTGTGCTGCATTACATTCTATGGGGGTTGTGCTGCATTACATTCTATGGGGACTGAGCTGTAATGCTGGATACAGCTGTAATTATATGCTGTATAGTCGTGTTACACTCCTCACTTCTAGGGTTGAGCGACCTTGACCTTTTTAGAGTCGAGCCGTGTTTCGCGAAACCCGACTATCTTAGAAGTCGAGTCGAGTGGAATCGGCCGATTATCGCGAAAAGTCGGGTATCGCCCGAAACACGAAACCCAATGCAAATCAATGGGGGAGAATAGTCGGCAGTGAGTGGAGGCCAGGAAAACACCTACACTGCCCATTTTAATGGCAAAAACATCCATTCTTGTTAAAGAAGCTTGTCAATCGTAATTTACCTTATAATAATTGGAAGGCATTTGAAATTGGGGGTCATTTGGCTAAAGTTGTGGGGGGTAGGGCTGGTTCAAGTAATTAGTGGGCCCAGTAAATCTGGACCACGTCACGGCAGTGGAGCAGGGAGAGGTAAGTATTTCAACTTTGCAAGTGCTGTGATCCTGAGCAAGCAGGGGGGGCCCACTCGTTGGCATTGGCACTGGCACAGGGCCCCTCAAAGTACAGCGGTGTGTTTGCACGGCGGGGGCGCCTCCCACCGGCAGCAACACTTTTGCGTACTATGAGAGGCCCTGCGCCAGTGACGTCGCCAACTAGTATTCCTCCCCCCACCTGATGAAGGAACCTGCACTTTCATCTGCACCTTCCTCTTTGTCCCCGTGTAAGGTGGTATGGTATGCGTGAAGAGGAACCTGACTTTCAGCAGGGTCACAATCTTGCTGTGTAGCGTGCACGGGGAATTTTGCGTTATGGGTCAATGTACCAGCAGACTCATCTATCACTGGCTGGGCAATGGGCAGGATGAGGAGGAAACACAGATATAGGCCCAAAGAATAAAGTGGGCTAAATGCAGTTCAAAATTGGTAACACAGGACTAACCAGGGGGCATTGCAGTGGAGGACAACTGGAATGAGAGGCTGACACAGAGAGTAGGCCCAAATCAGTAAGTAGTCGACATGCAGTTCAAAATTGGCAACCGTAGTAAACAGGCGACCCAGCTTTGTTCAGTTGAGGAGAACAGCAAGGAGTGGCAGACACCGATAGTAGGCCCCAACCCAACTAGTAGGCCAAATGCAGTCTAACATTAACAACTACTTAACAAGAGCCTGAAAATGGAATTTCAGGACAGGAAACCAGGAGAACAGCAAGGAGTGGCAGACACCGATAGTAGGCCCCAAACCAACTAGTACGCCAAATGCAGTTGTTCCATTTAACTACAATTTAATGAGAGCCTGAAGATAGAAGTTCAGGAAAGGCAACCTGGAGAACACCTTGGAGTGGAACACACCATCTCTCTACACCCCATACCCAATTTGTAGGCCTAATGCAGCGTAGTTTCCAACAACTACTAAACGAGAGCATGAAGATCGAAGCAATGGCGAGGAAACCTGGGGAACACCTTGGAGTGGAACACACCATCTCTCTACACCCCATACCCAATTTGTAGGCCTAATGCAGCGTAGTTTCCAACAACTACTAAACAAGAGCATGAAGATCGAAGCAATGGCGAGGAAACCTGGGGAACACCTTGGAGTGGAACACACCATCTCTCTACACCCCATACCCAATTTGTAGGCCTAATGCAGCGTAGTTCCAACAACTACTAAGCGAGAGCATGAAGATCGAAGCAATGGCGAGGAAACCTGGGGAACACCTTGGAGTGGAACACACCATCTCTCTACACCCCATACCCAATTTGTAGGCCTAATGCAGCGTAGTTCCAACAACTACTAAACGAGAGCATGAAGATCGAAGCTCAGGAAAGGCAACCTGGAGAACACCTTGGAGTGGAACACACCATCTCTCTACACCCCATACCCAATTTGTAGGCCTAATGCAGTGTAGTTTTCAACAACTACTAAACGAGAGTCGGAAGATCGAAGCAATGTGGACGAAACCTGGGGAACACCTTGGAGTGTAACACACCGTCTCTCTACACCCCATACCCAATTTGTAGGCCTAATGCAGTGTAGTTTTCTACAACTACTAAACGAGAGTCGGAAGACCGAAGCAATGTGGACGAAACCTGGGGAACACCTTGGAGTGGAACACACCATCTCTCTACACCCCATACCCAATTTGTAGGCCTAATGCAGTGTAGTTTTCTACAACTACTAAACGAGAGCATGAAGATCGAAGCAATGGAGAGGAAACCTGGGGAACACCTTGGAGTGGAACACACCATCTCTCTGCACCCCATACCCAATTTGTAGGCCTAATGCAGCGTAGTTTCCAACAACTACTAAACGAGAGCATGAAGATCGAAGCTCAGGAAAGGCAACCTGGAGAACACCTTGGAGTGGAACACACCATCTCTCTACACCCCATACCCAATTTGTAGGCCTAATGCAGCGTAGTTTCCAACAACTACTAAACGAGAGCATGAAGATCGAAGCAATGGCGAGGAAACCTGGGGAACACCTTGGAGTGGAACACACCATCTCTCTACACCCCATACCCAATTTGTAGGCCTAATGCAGCGTAGTTTCCAACAACTACTAAACGAGAGCATGAAGATCGAAGCTCAGGAAAGGCAACCTGGAGAACACCTTGGAGTGGAACACACCATCTCTCTACACCCCATACCCAATTTGTAGGCCTAATGCAGCATAGTTTCCAACAACTACTAAACGAGAGCATGAAGATCGAAGCAATGGAGAGGAAACCTGGGGAACACCTTGGAGTGGAACACACCATCTCTCTACACCCCATACCCAATTTGTAGGCCTAATGCAGCGTAGTTTCCAACAACTACTAAAAGAGAGCATGAAGATCGAAGCAATGGCGATGAAACCTGGGGAACACCTTGGAGTGGAACACACCATCTCTCTACACCCCATACCCAATTTGTAGGCCTAATGCAGCGTAGTTTCCAACAACTACTAAACGAGAGCATGAAGATTGAAGCTCAGGAAAGGCAACCTGGAGAACACCTTGGAGTGGAACACACCATCTCTCTACACCCCATACCCAATTTGTAGGCCTAATGCAGTGTAGTTTCCAACAACTACTAAACGAGAGCATGAAGATCGAAGCATTGGCGAGGAAACCTGGGGAACACCTTGGAGTGGAACACACCATCTCTCTACACCCCATACCCAATTTGAAGGCCTAATGCAGTGTAGTTTCCAACAACTACTAAACGAGAGCCGGAAGATCGAAGCTCAGGAAAGGCAACCTGGAGAACACCTTGGAGTGGAACACACCATCTCTCTACACCCCATACCCAATTTGTAGGCCTAATGCAGTGTAGTTTCCAACAACTACTAAACGAGAGCATGAAGATCGAAGCATTGGCGAGGAAACCTGGGGAACACCTTGGAGTGGAACACACCATCTCTCTACACCCCATACCCAATTTGAAGGCCTAATGCAGTGTAGTTTCCAACAACTACTAAACGAGAGCATGAAGATCGAAGCATTGGCGAGGAAACCTGGGGAACACCTTGGAGTGGAACACACCATCTCTCTACACCCCATACCCAATTTGTAGGCCTAATGCAGTGTAGTTTCCAACAACTACTAAACGAGAGCATGAAGATCGAAGCATTGGCGAGGAAACCTGGGGAACACCTTGGAGTGGAACACACCATCTCTCTACACCCCATACCCAATTTGTAGGCCTAATGCAGCGTAGTTTCCAACAACTACTAAACGAGAGCCGGAAGATCGAAGCTCAGGAAAGGCAACCTGGAGAACACCTTGGAGTGGAACACACCATCTCTCTACACCCCATACCCAATTTGAAGGCCTAATGCAGTGTAGTTTCCAACAACTACTAAACGAGAGCATGAAGATCGAAGCTCAGGAAAGGCAACCTGGAGAACACCTTGGAGTGGAACACACCATCTCTCTACACCTCATACCCAATTTGAAGGCCTAATGCAGTGTAGTTTCCAACAACTACTAAACGAGAGCCGGAAGATCGAAGCTCAGGAAAGGCAACCTGGAGAACACCTTGGAGTGGAACACACAATCTCTCTACACCCCATACCCAATTTGTAGGCCTAATGCAGTGTAGTTTCCAACAACTACTAAACGAGAGCATGAAGATCGAAGCATTGGCGAGGAAACCTGGGGAACACCTTGGAGTGGAACACACCATCTCTCTACACCCCATACCCAATTTGTAGGCCTAATGCAGCGTAGTTTCCAACAACTACTAAACGAGAGCCGGAAGATCGAAGCTCAGGAAAGGCAACCTGGAGAACACCTTGGAGTGGAATACACCATCTCTCTACACCCCATACCCAATTTGAAGGCCTAATGCAGTGTAGTTTCCAACAACTACTAAACGAGAGCATTAAGATCGAAGCAATGGCGAGGAAACCTTGGGCACACCTTGGGGAGGCAGACACCGTTAGTAGGCCCTACCAAAGTTGTACCCCCAATGCAGTTTTAAAATTCCTAGAGGCTGAAAACAAGACTATTGACGCTCAGCTTTTTTCAAAGGAGCACAGCTGAATTGAGTGGCGCAGACAGACACAGGTAGTAGGACTTAACCCAAAAATGTGGCTCACTGCAGCTTAAAAAAGTTACAGGGGTACACAAGCAGCAGTGCTCTGGGCAGTGGAGGACAATTTCAATAGTGGACCGCAGACAGACTTTGTACGCCTACTATTAAAAAAAGGATGCTCTATGCAATTAAAAATAGGTTCCAGGGGTCCACGGGCAGCAGTGGTGTGGTCAGTGGACGAGTATTGGAAGGAGGGACCGCAGACAGGCGTAGTAGGCCTAACCTAACAAACTTAGGCTGTAGACACTGTAAAATTGGTTCCAGGGGTACACGGGCAGCAGTGGTGTGGTCAGCGGAGGAAAATTGGAATTAGGGACTGCAGACAGACTTTGTAGGCTGTCCCCTGTGGACCATGCATCCAACACATTAACCCAGTGCGCCGTAATGGACACGTAACTTTTTATGGACATGCCTACTGGTCCATGCGTCTCTTGTCAGGTGCACCTTTCTACTGTTTGATTGCCTGAGTGCTATGACAATGCAGACTTTTTCATGCCGGTGGAGGGCTGGGATGGCTTTTCTCGCAAAAGAAATGTCGACTGGGTAGCTTGAACCGTTGCACAGCGTAGTTCATCTCGGCTTTCTAAATATAAAACAAAGAAAAAAAGGAGGCTACATGCACTTTCAGCTGGGTTCCAGGGGTACACGGCCAGCATTGGTCTGGTCAGTGGAGAACTATTGGAAGGAGTGACCGCAAACAGGCATCGAAGGCCTAACATAATAACACATTGCTGTTGGCAATTTTAAATTGGTTCCAGGGGAACACGGGCAGCAGTGGCCTGGTCAGTGTAGTAGTAGTAGAAAGAATGGACCGCAGACAGGCATCGAAGGCCTAAAATAAAAAAATTGGGCTGGCTGTAGGCAATTTTAAATTGGTTCCAGGGGTACACGGGCAGCAGTGGTGTGGTCAATGGAGGCATAGTGTAAGGAGTGACCGCAGACAGGCATCGAAGGCCTAAAATAATAACACATGGCTGTAGGCAATTTTAAATTGGTTCCAGGGGTACACGGGCAGCAGTGGCCAGGTCAGTGTAGTAGTAGTAGAAAGAACGGACCGCAGACAGGCATCGAAGGCCTAAAATAAAAAAATTGGGCTGGCTGTAGGCAATTTTAAATTGGTTCCAGGGGTACACGGGCAGCAGTGGTGTGGTCAGTGGAGGCCTAGTGGAAGGAGTGACCGCAGACAGGCATCGAAGGCCTAAAATAATAACACATGGTTGTAGGCAATTTTAAATTGGTTCCAGGGGTACACGGGCAGCAGTGGCCTGGTCAGTGTAGTAGTAGTAGAAAGAATGGACCGCAGACAGGCATCGAAGGCCTAAAATAAAAAAATTGGGCTGGCTGTAGGCAATTTTAAATTGGTTCCAGGGGTACACGGGCAGCAGTGGTGTGGTCAGTGGAGGCATAGTGTAAGGAGTGACCGCAGACAGGCATCGAAGGCCTAAAATAATAACACATGGCTGTAGGCAATTTTAAATTGGTTCCAGGGGTACACGGGCAGCAGTGGCCTGGTCAGTGTAGTAATAGTAGAAAGAATGGACCGCAGACAGGCATCGAAGGCCTAAAATAAAAAAATTGGGCTGGCTGTAGGCAATTTTAAATTGGTTCCAGGGGTACACGGGCAGCAGTGGTGTGGTCAGTGGAGGCATAGTGTAAGGAGTGACCGCAGACAGGCATCGAAGGCCTAAAATAATAACACATGGCTGTAGGCAATTTTAAATTGGTTCCAGGGGTACACGGGCAGCAGTGGCCTGGTCAGTGTAGTAGTAGTAGAAAGAATGAACCGCAGACAGGCATCGAAGGCCTAATATAAAAAAATTGGGCTGGCTTTAGGCAATTTTAAATTGGTTCCAGGGGTACACGGGCAGCAGTGGTGTGGTCAGTGGAGGCATAGTGGAAGGAGTGACCGCAGACAGGCATCGAAGGCCTAAAATAATAACACATGGCTGTAGGCAATTTTAAATTGGTTCCAGGGGTACACGGGCAGCAGTGGCCTGGTCAGTGTAGTAATAGTAGAAAGAATGGACCGCAGACAGGCATCGAAGGCCTAAAATAAAAAAATTGGGCTGGCTGTAGGCAATTTTAAATTGGTTCCAGGGGTACACGGGCAGCAGTGGTGTGGTCAGTGGAGGCATAGTGTAAGGAGTGACCGCAGACAGGCATCGAAGGCCTAAAATAATAACACATGGCTGTAGGCAATTTTAAATTGGTTCCAGGGGTACACGGGCAGCAGTGGCCTGGTCAGTGTAGTAGTAGTAGAAAGAATGGACCGCAGACAGGCATCGAAGGCCTAAAATAAAAAAATTGGGCTGGCTTTAGGCAATTTTAAATTGGTTCCAGGGGTACACGGGCAGCAGTGGTGTGGTCAGTGGAGGCATAGTGGAAGGAGTGACCGCAGACAGGCATCGAAGGCCTAACATAATAACACATTGCTGTTGGCAATTTTAAATTGGTTCCAGGGGAACACGGGCAGCAGTGGCCTGGTCAGTGTAGTAGTAGTAGAAAGAACGGACCGCAGACAGGCATCGAAGGCCTAAAATAAAAAAATTGGGCTGGCTGTAGGCAATTTTAAATTGGTTCCAGGGGTATACGGGCAGCAGTGGTGTGGTCAGTGGAGGCCTAGTGGAAGGAGTGACCGCAGACAGGCATCGAAGGCCTAAAATAAAAAAATTGGGCTGGCTTTAGGCAATTTTAAATTGGTTCCAGGGGTACACGGGCAGCAGTGGTGTGGTCAGTGGAGGCATAGTGGAAGGAGTGACCGCAGACAGGCTTCGAAGGCCTAACATAACAAAAATGTCAATACAATGGTATTGTCAGTGGCAGGCATTGAAGGATGTCAGCGCATAGACTAAACATTGGTGGAGCTGTGAGATAATTTTGCAAGTGGTAGAGCACTGTTTGAGCTGGGGGGGGGGGAACTGTCTTGTGGCCGGCGGTACAGGCCCAGGGCCCCTCATATTACAACGGTGTGTCTGACGTTGGGTGCGCACCACCACCGCCAGAGACACTTTATTGTACTAGGAGGGACCCAGTGGCAGTGCCGTCGACCAAAAGCGGGCACACCCACCTCTTCAGACAAACAGCACTCTCACGGGTGCTGTCGCCAAGTGTCGATACCATGGCCCCGTGTGGGGAGTTTGGCCATTTAGTGAGGTGTAAACATGTCGTATGCTGGACAATCAGGTGCAGAAAATTACGAGATTGGAAAAGGCATTCAGAATAGTCCACAGGCAAGACCTTTTCATAGGAAAGCTAGGTGTCAGCCGGGCAAGGTGGGGCAAAAGATTTCGAAATCCAGTTGTGGTTCATTTTAATGAAGGTTAGATCATCTACATTTTGGGTAGCCAGACGAGTCCTTTTTTCTGTTAGTATTGAACCTGCAGCACTGAATACTCTTTCTGATAGGACACTAGCTGCCGGGCAAGCAAGCTTCTGCAATGCATATTCTGCCAATTCTGGCCAGGTGTCTAATTTTGATGCCCAGTAATCAAATGGGAATGACGGTTGAGGGAGAACATCGATAAGGGATGAAAAATAGTTTGTAACCATACTGGACAAATGTTGTCTCCTGTCACTTTGAATTGATGCTGTAGTACCTGTCCTGTCTGCGGTCATAGCAAAATCACTCCACAATCTGGTCAGAAAACCCCTCTGGCCAACGCCACTTCTGATTTCTGCCCCTCTAACTCCTCTGGTCTGATGGCCCCTGCAGCTCGTGTGAGAACGATCACGGGCGCTGTGTGCAGGGAATGCCAGAAGCAAACGGTCAACAAGAGTTGATTGTTTGGTTGCTAATATTAGTTCCAAGTTCTCATGTGGCATTATATTTTGCAATTTGCCTTTATAGCGAGGATCAAGGAGGCAGGCCAACCAGTAATCGTCATCGTTCATCATTTTAGTTATGCGTGTGTCCCTTTTGAAAATACGTAAGGCATAATCCGCCATGTGGGCCAAAGTTCCAGTTCTCAAATCTGCGGTTGTGCTTGGTTGAGGGGCAGTTTCAGGCAAATCCACGTCACTTGTGTCCCTCCAAAAACCAGAACCCGGCCTTGCCGCACCACCAATTTCCAGTGGCCCCGGAAAAGCTTCCTCATTAAAAATATAATCATCCCCATCATCCTCCTCGTCCTCCTCCTCCTCTTTGCCCGCTAACTCGTCCTGTACACTGCCCTGGCCAGACAATGGCTGACTGTCATCAAGGCTTTCCTCTTCCTCAGCTGCAGACGCCTGATCCTTTATGTGCGTCAAACTTTGCATCAGCAGACGCATTAGGGGGATGCTCATGCTTATTATGGCGTTGTCTGCACTAACCAGCCGTGTGCATTCCTCAAAACACTGAAGGACTTGACACATGTCTTGAATCTTCGACCACTGCACACCTGACAACTCCATGTCTGCCATCCTACTGCCTGCCCGTGTATGTGTATCCTCCCACAAAAACATAACAGCCCGCCTCTGTTCGCACAGTCTCTGAAGTATGTGCAGTGTTGAGTTCCACCTTGTTGCAACGTCTATGATTAGGCGATGCTGGGGAAGGTTCAAAGAACGCTGATAGGTCTGCATACGGCTGGAGTGTACGGGCGAACGGCGGATATGTGAGCAAAGTCCACGCACTTTGAGGAGCAGGTCGGATAACCCCGGATAACTTTTCAGGAAGCACTGCACCACCAGGTTTAAGGTGTGAGCCAGGCAAGGAATGTGTTTCAGTTGGGAAAGGGAGATGGCAGCCATGAAATTCCTTCCGTTATCACTCACTACCTTGCCTGCCTCAAGATCTACAGTGCCCAGCCACGACTGCGTTTCTTTCTGCAAGAACTCGGACAGAACTTCCGCGGTGTGTCTGTTGTCGCCCAAACACTTCATAGCCAATACAGCCTGCTGACGTTTGCCAGTAGCTGCCCCATAATGGGAAACCTGGTGTGCAACAGTGGCAGCTGCGGATGGAGTGGTTGTGCGACTGCGGTCTGTGGACGAGCTCTCGCTTCTGCAGGAGGACGAAGAGGAGGAGGAGGGGGTGCGAACGGCTACAGCCAACTGTTTCCTAGACCGTGGGCTAGGCAGAACTGTCCCAAACTTGCTGTCCCCTGTGGACCCTGCATCCACAACATTCACCCAGTGTGCCGTGATGGACACGTAACGTCCCTGGCCATGCCTACTGGTCCATGCATCTGTTGTCAGGTGCACCTTTGTGCTCACAGATTGCCTGAGTGCATGGACGATGCGCTCTTTAACATGCTGGTGGAGGGCTGGGATGGGTTTTCTGGAAAAAAAGTGTCGACTGGGTAGCTCGTAGCGTGGTACAGCGTAGTCCATCAGGGCTTTGAAAGCTTCGCTTTCAACTAACCGGTAGGGCATCATCTCTAACGAGATTAGTCTAGCTATGTGGGCGTTCAAACCCTGTGTACGCGGATGCGAGGCTAAGTACTTCCTTTTTCTAACCATAGTCTCATGTAGGGTGAGCTGGACTGGAAAGCTGGAGATCGTGGAACTAGTGGGGGTGCCGGTGGACATTGCAGACTGAGAGACGGTGGGAGATGGTATTGTTGCCGCCGGTGCCCTAGATGCAGTGTTTCCTACTACGAAACTGGTGATTCCCTGACCCTGACTGCTTTGGCATGGCAAAGAAACCTGCACAGATACTGCAGGTGGTGCGGAAAATGGTGGCCCTACACTGCCGGAAGGGATGTTGCGTTGCTGACTAGCTTCATTGGCCGAGGGTGCTACAACCTTAAGGGACGTTTGGTAGTTAGTCCAGGCTTGCAAATGCATGGTGGTTAAATGTCTATGCATGCAACTTGTATTGAGACTTTTCAGATTCTGTCCTCTGCTTAAGGTAGTTGAACATTTTTGACAGATGACTTTGCGCTGATCAATTGGATGTTGTTTAAAAAAATGCCAGACTGCACTCTTTCTAGCATCGGATACCTTTTCAGGCATTGCAGACTGAGCTTTAACCGGATGGCCACGCTGTCCTCCAACAGGTTTTGGCTTTGCCACGCGTTTTGGGCAAGATACGGGCCCGGCAGATGGAACCTGTTGCGATGTTGATGCCTGCTGCGGCCCCTCCTCCTCCGCTTCAGAACTGCTGCCGCCTGCACCCTGTTCCCCCAATGGCTGCCAATCGGGGTCAAGAACTGGGTCATCTATTACCTCTTCTTGTAGCTCGTGTGCAACTTCGTCTGTGTCACCGTGTCGGTCGGTGGTATAGCGTTCGTGATGGGGCAACATAGTCTCATCAGGGTCTGATTCTTGATCATTACCCTGCGAGGGCAATGTTGTGGTCTGAGTCAAAGGACCAGCATAGTAGTCTGGCTGTGGCTGTGCATCAGTGCACTCCATGTCAGATTCAACTTGTAATGGGCATGGACTGTTAACTGCTTCACTTTCTAAGCCAGGGACGGTATGTGTAAAGAGCTCCATGGAGTAACCCGTTGTGTCGCCTGCTGCATTCTTCTCTGTTGTTGTTTTTGCTGAAGAGGACAAGGAAGCGACTTGTCCCTGACCGTGAACATCCACTAACGACGCGCTGCTTTGACATTTACCAGTTTCACGAGAGGAGGCAAAAGAGCTAGAGGCTGAGTCAGCAAGATAAGCCAAAACTTGCTCTTGCTGCTCCGGCTTTAAAAGCGGTTTTCCTACTCCCAGAAAAGGGAGCGTTCGAGGCCTTGTGTAGCCAGACGACGAACCTGGCTCCACAGCTCCAGACTTAGGTGCAATATTTTTTTTCCCACGACCAGCTGATGCTCCACCACTACCACTACCCTCATTACCAGCTGACAATGAACGCCCCCGGCCACGACCTCTTCCACCAGACTTCCTCATTGTTTTAAAAACGTAAACAAACTAACGGTATTTGTTGCTGTCACACAACTTACACGGTGAACTATAACTTCAGTATGATTTAGCTACCCCTTTACAGGTGAGTGAGACCACAACGAAAATCAGGCACAATGTTACACACTCTGTTGTTGGTGGCAACAAATGAGAGAGATGCCACACACGCTGGACTGTCACTGAAGCACAAATGTAAATATTAATCTCCCACTGATTTTTTTTTTTTTTTTTTCAGGGAGACTTTAGGAGAAAAAAATAATAGAATAAAATGATTTTTTCAGGAAGAATTTAGAAACCAAATAAAATAAAATGATTTTTTCAGGGAGAATTTAGAAAACAAATAAAACAAAAAAAGGCTTTCTATGGCCCACTGAGTGAGAGATGACGCACACAGGAGTCAGGAGTGGCACACAAGCCCAGAGGTCAATATTTATCTCCCACTGATTGATGTAGTGATTTTTTCAGGTAGATTTTGGAACCCAAATCAAGCTAAAAAAATATTAGGCTTTCTATGGCCCACAATTGGAGAGAGAGAGAGAGATGGCACACCCAGGAGTCAAGACTGGCACACAAGCAGAAAGGGCAATATTAATCTCCCACTGATTTGTTTTTGTTTGTTTTTTCAGGGAGACTTTAGGAGAAAAAAATAATAGAATAAAATGATTTTTTCAGGAAGAATTTAGAAACCAAATAAAATAAAATGATTTTTTCAGGGAGAATTTAGAAAACAAATAAAACAAAAAAAGGCTTTCTATGGCCCACTGAGTGAGAGATGACGCACACAGGAGTCAGGAGTGGCACAGAAGCCCAGAGGCCAATATTTATCTCCCACTGATTGATGTAGTGATTTTTTCAGGTAGATTTTGGAACCCAAATCAAGCTAAAAAAATAATAGGCTTTCTATGGCCCACAATTGGAGAGAGAGAGATGGCACACCCAGGAGTCAAGACTGGCACACAAGCAGAAAGGGCAATATTAATCTCCCACTGATTTGTTTTTTTTTTTTTTTTCAGGGAGACTTTAGGAAAAAAAAATAATAGAATAAAATGATTTTTTCAGGAAGAATTTAGAAACCAAATAAAATAAAATGATTTTTTCAGGGAGAATTTAGAAAACAAATAAAACAAAAAAAGGCTTTCTATGGCCCACTGAGTGAGAGATGACGCACACAGGAGTCAGGAATGGCACACAAGCCCAGAGGCCAATATTTATCTCCCACTGATTGATGTAGTGATTTTTTCAGGTAGATTTTGGAACCCAAATCAAGCTAAAAAAATAATAGGCTTTCTATGGCCCACAATTGGAGAGAGAGAGAGAGATGGCACACCCAGGAGTCAAGACTGGCACACAAGCAGAAAGGGCAATATTAATCTCCCACTGATTTGTTTTTTTTTTTTTTTTCAGGGAGACTTTAGGAAAAAAAAAAATAGAATAAAATGATTTTTTCAGGAAGAATTTAGAAACCAAATAAAATAAAATGATTTTTTCAGGGAGAATTTAGAAAACAAATAAAACAAAAAAAGGCTTTCTATGGCCCACTGAGTGAGAGATGACGCACACAGGAGTCAGGAGTGGCACACAAGCCCAGAGGCCAATATTTATCTCCCACTGATTGATGTAGTGATTTTTTCAGGTAGATTTTGGAACCCAAATCAAGCTAAAAAAATAATAGGCTTTCTATGGCCCACAATTGGAGAGAGAGAGAGAGAGATGGCACACCCAGGAGTCAAGACTGGCACACAAGCAGAAAGGGCAATATTAATCTCCCACTGATTTGTTTTTTTTGTTTTTTTTTCAGGGAGACTTTAGGAAAAAAAAAATAGAATAAAATGATTTTTTCAGGAAGAATTTAGAAACCAAATAAAATAAAATGATTTTTTCAGGGAGAATTTAGAAAACAAATAAAACAAAAAAAGGCTTTCTATGGCCCACTGAGTCAGAGATGACGCACACAGGAGTCAGGAGTGGCACACAAGCCCAGAGGCCAATATTTATCTCCCACTGATTGATGTAGTGATTTTTTCAGGTAGATTTTAGAACCCAAATCAAGCAAAAAAATAAATAGGCTTTCTATGGCCCACTATTTGTGAGAGAGATGGCACGCTCAGGACTGGCACACAAGCCCAGAGGCCAATATTAATCTCCCACTTTTTTTTTTTTTGTTCCAGGGAAAATGTATAAACCCAATAAAAAAAATAATAAATAGGCTTTCTATGGCCCACTATCTGAGAGAGAGAGATGGCACGCTTAGGACTGGCACACAAGCCCAAAGGCCAATATTAATCTCCCTCTGATTGATTTATTGATTTTTTCAGGTTGCATTTAGAACCCAAATAAAGCAAAAAAAAAAAAAAAAAAAAAAAGGGCTTTCTATGGCCCACTGAGTGAGTGATGATGCACACAGGAGTCAGGAGTGGCACACAAGCCCTGGGGCCAATATTTTTCTCCCACTGATTGATGTAGTGATTTTTTCAGGTAGATTTTAGAACCCAAATCAAGCAAAAAAATAAATAGGCTTTCTATGGCCCACTGAGTGAGAGATGTCACAGACCGGGATGGCACTCTAGCAGAAATGTCAATCTTAATCTCCCACAAAAAAAAAAAAAAAAAAAAAAAACAGGGAGTGTCCTTCAATTACTATCTCCCTGCAGTAATCTCAGCCAGGTATGGCAGGCAGCAATAAGGAGTGGACTGATGCACAAATTAAATAAAAAGTGTGGACAAACAAACAAGATAGCTGTGCAGAAAGGAAGGAACAAGAGGATTTGTGCTTTGAAAAAAGCAGTTGGTTTGCACAGCGGCGTACACACAGCAATGCAGCTATCAGGGAGCCTTCTAGGGCAGCCCAATGAGCTACAGCGCTGAGGGGGAAAAAAAAAATGTAGCTTCCACTGTCCCTGCACACCGAAGGTGGTGTTGGGCAGTGGAAATCGCTACAGCACAAGCGGTTTGGTGGTTAATGGACCCTGCCTAACGCTATCCCTGCTTCTGACGAAGCGGCAGCAACCTCTCCCTAAGCTCAGATCAGCAGCAGTAAGATGGCGATCGGCGGGAACGCCCCTTTATAGCCCCTGTGACGCCGCAGACAGCAAGCCAATCACTGCAATGCCCTTCTCTAAGATGGTGGGGACCAGGACCTATGTCATCACGCTGCCCACACTCTGCGTTTACCTTCATTGGCTGAGAAATGGCGCTTTTCGCGTCATTGAAACGCGACTTTGGCGCGAAAGTCGCGTACCGCATGGCCGACCCCGCACAGGGGTCGGATCGGGTTTCATGAAACCCGACTTTGCCAAAAGTCGGCGACTTTTGAAAATGAACGACCCGTTTCGCTCAACCCTACTCACTTCTTGTAACCTAAAGATATTATACAGTCACTATGTGACAAGTGGGCCTGTGTGACTTCAAATGCCAGGGCTGAATTTTAGTCCCAGTCTGGCCCTGCTTAAAGGTGTCCAATTTTGTGGGATTCAGGTGGTACATCAAAACTGGAGAGGGGGGGAGGAGGAGGGGGGATTTCATTAAACAAATGTCCAGAAGAGAATCGCAAAGGATCTTTACTTTAGTAACCTTAGTCCCTAAAGGTCTCAATTGTGAACTAGCGTTATATGCCTTCTAAAATACCACCTGGAGCAATGTAGATTATTGACCTAGAAGACATATCAGGACGTACTCGGATATAACCAATGGACCTTAGTAAAGATAACAAGGTGTGATCAATATTGGTTACATTGCTATGTTTGCCAGCATTGTTAGGGCTATTAAAAGCAATGCAATTAGTAACACAAGTACCATGACTTTTATAGGTATTTTTGGATGTATTATGGGCATTATTAGACTGATGTATTCCTCTTTTAATTTGAGATTGCAATAGCATATCAGTTTTTAATAAATCAGGAATCAATAGGGTATTTTAAATGTGGCTTTTAAAAAAACGTAATCGTAACTTCTTTACAAGGCTTTTTATCCTCTTTTTTATATCTTCTATTTATAATAAAGGTACATTTTAAATAAGCCAATTAAAGATTTAATTTTATGGAATAACATATTAAACAACTTCTTCACCGCAATGTGTAGCTGTGTTTCTGGCATGTGGAGGGTTAATGGGAGCAGACAGGTCACGCGACTGATCCTCTTGTATAAACGGAGCTACCGACAAGGCCGTAACCCTGACGAAGAAGTGCGGCACACTTCGAATCGCGTTGGTTGTTTCTGGCTCTCGTTAGACTCCGTAGACTTGTGACGTCACATGTGACAGAGCGGCTGAGCGGTATCGGCCATTTTTTTCCTTTTTCCGTGCAAACAGGGACGCCACCGGCCGGGACGTCTCTGGCTCTGCACGCACTTGGAATTACCCTCCACCTACCGTACTATCCCTGAGACCGTGCACGCACGATATCCACCAACAAAGCTCTGCGCGCACCCATAGTAAGTTTCCATCTACTAGGGGGCGCCGAACACCTGCACATCGCTTAATCTTTCACCTGCCAGATTGGGATATTTAACCGAACCGACTTCCATGCAATTCTCAGGTATGTTAAATATATAGATGTGCAATCTCAAACGTAATTAAAAAGACTATATCCATCAGTGCTTTGGTCACTAAGGTGGCACACACATCCGTGTATGGCAAAGTTCTAGTTTGACTATAGGGTAACAGACAAAAGTGTTGGATTTGAGTTGTACTTGGGAGCATGTGCATATGCAATTGTTTGTCTGAGTTACTAGCCTCAATTGAACCTTCATAGCGCGGTATTTCTAACCTTTTCATTGTTTATAACTGACGGAAATTGGCACAGTGTCTGTCGAATACCTGCAGCTTTTTCTCCTCTTCCCCTCCCCTTTTATTAGATTGTGTGTAGTGCCAGTGTGTTTTTATATATCCAGACGGGGAGTGTGCTGATCCGTGTAAGGCTAGTTTCACACTAGCATTTTGAGAAGCTGCGGACTTCCTCTGTGAAGCCCCGCCCGCGGCCGCTAGCTCCGCCTACTTCTGCATGCGGCCTGTGTACCTATCTTTAACATGCTTCAGCATGTGTTGTTTTGATGCGGAGAAGCAAAAATTGCTACCAGCTGCTTCCTACGCTGGTCGCCGCATCGTCAAAACGACGCATGTGGAAGCATCCGCATACAGCCGCACGACCTGCGTACCTAATGTTAAAGATAGGTACGCAGGCCGCATGCAGAAGTAGGCGGAGCTAGTGGCGAGGGCGGGGCTTCACTGAGGAAGTCCCCAGCTCATCAAAACGCTAAGTCCTCTTTCACACTTCAGTTGTTTGGCGTCAGTCACTACCAACATAGTGACGGATTGACGGATCCGTCACAATTGTTGAGAAAACGGTTCTAACGGATCCGTTTTTTTGACGGATCCGTTACTTGGGGGCTGTCTGGGAAAAGTATCTACTTTTTGGAGCATGCGCAATTGAAAAAACGGATTGGGGCGACGGATCCGCCAAAATGGCGGTTGTGACGGATCCGTCGCCCATAGTCGCGATCCGCCATTTCGGCGTTGACAAAAAAGTTTCAATGTCCGTCTATGTCCAGAAAACGTCCGCCAAATTTCGACGGATCCGTCGCATGGCGGATGGAACGGACGACCATCCGTCACAATCCGTCGCTAATGCAAGTCTATGGGAAAATAACGGATCCGTCAAAAAAAATTGACATCCGTTATTTGAGGAAAATGGCGGTTTTAGACTGACGCCAAACAACTGAAGTGTGAAAGAGGCCTAATGTGAAACCGGCCTTAGTTATGCTCTTCAGTTTCTATGTGTTGTTTTTTCATGTTATGTATGGTATGTTACATGCTGCTCTGCTGCCACCTAATGGCCCCTTTGTGTATAGCACTCTGTAATTAGTTTTTGTGGGTGTGCCTTCCACTTACGGTTCAATGGTCACCTTTTCATCCCAGCATCCATGTCAGTTTAGTTTCACTATCTGTGGGAGAGACAACCCTGAACTGAGCTGAGGAAGGCATCAGTTTTCGATCTCTTGCTGCTCACACTTGCGGCCACACTTGGTGCTGCACCTAGTTTACACCTGCATTCCTGTAAAATTACTGTATTGCCAATCATATGCTCTATGTCCAGATTTCCAAAATAAACAAGTCTGAACTGCGCAATTCCTGGTATGCATCAGCTCACCAGATGCTGAACAGCATCGGTCCTGTCTGCTCTGCATTGAGGAAAATGGAGGTAGGAACTCTCCCAGCACCAATTAATCAGCCACATCTTCATTCGCCTCATGTGGGAACAGAACAGTGATGACTTCTAGGCTCGGTATATGTGATCGGTGGCACTAGTGATGACTTCTGGGCTCGGTATATGTGATCGGTGGCACTAGTGATGACTTCTGTGCTCAGTATATGTGATCGGTGGCACTAGTGATGACTTCTGGGCTCGGTATATGTGATCGGTGGCACTAGTGATGACTTCTAGGCTCGGTATATGTGATCGATGGCACTAGTGATGACTTCTGGGCTCGGTATATGTGATCGGTGGCACTAGTGATGACTTCTAGGCTCAGTATATGTGATCGGTGGCACTAGTGATGACTTCTAGGCTCGGTATATGTGATCGATGGCACTAGTGATGACTTCTGGGCTCGGTATATGTGATCGGTGGCACTAGTGATGACTTCTAGGCTCGGTATATGTGATCGGTGGCACTAGTGATGACTTCTGGGCTCGGTATATGTGATCGGTGGCACTAGTGATGACTTCTAGGCTCAGTATATGTGATCGATGGCACTAGTGATGACTTCTGGGCTCAGTATATGTGATCGGTGGCACTAGTGATGACTCCTAGGCTCAGTATATGTGATCGGTGACACTAGTGATGACTTCTGGGCTCGGTATATGTGATCGGTGGCACTAGTGATGACTTCTAGGCTCAGTATATGTGATCGGTGGCACTAGTGATGACTTCTGTGCTCAGTATATGTGACCGGTGGCACTAGTGATGACTTCTAGGCTCAGTATATGTGATCGGTGGCACTAGTGATGACTTCTGGGCTCAGTATATGTGATCGGTGGCACTAGTGATGACTTCTGTGCTCAGTATATGTGATCGGTGGCACTAGTGATGACTTCTAGGCTCAGTATATGTGATCGGTGGCACTAGTGATGACTTCTGGGCTCAGTATATGTGATCGATGGCACTAGTGATGACTTCTGGGCTCAGTATATGTGATCGGTGGCACTAGTGATGACTCCTAGGCTCAGTATATGTGATCGGTGACACTAGTGATGACTTCTGGGCTCGGTATATGTGATCGGTGACACTAGTGATGACTTCTAGGCTCAGTATATGTGACCGGTGGCACTAGTGATGACTTCTAGGCTCAGTATATGTGATCGGTGGCACTAGTGATGACTTCTGTGCTCAGTATATGTGACCGGTGGCACTAGTGATGACTTCTAGGCTCAGTATATGTGATCGGTGGCACTAGTGATGACTTCTGTGCTCAGTATATGTGATAGGTGGCACTAGTGATGACTTCTGGGCTCAGTACATGTGATCGGTGGCACTAGTGATGACTCCTAGGCTCAGTATATGTGATCGGTGACACTAGTGATGACTTCTGGGCTCGGTATATGTGATCGGTGGCACTAGTGATGACTTCTAGGCTCAGTATATGTGATCGGTGGCACTAGTGATGACTTCTAGGCTCAGTATATGTGATCGGTGGCACTAGTGATGACGTCTAGGCTCAGTATATGTGATAGGTGGCACTAGTGATGACTTCTGTGCTCAGTATGTGTGATAGGTGGCACTAGTGGTGACTTCTGTGCTCAGTATATGTGATAGGTGGCACTAGTGATGACTTCTGGGCTCAGTATATGTGATAGGTGGCAATAGTGATGACTTCTGGGCTCAGTATATGTGATCTTTGGCACTAGTGACGACTCCTGGGCTCAGTATATGTGATCGGTGGCACTAGTGACGACTTCTGGGCTCAATATATGTGATCGGTGGCACTAGTGAGAACTCCTGGGCTCAGTATATGTGATCGATGGCACTAGTGATGACTTCTGTGCTCAGTATATGTGATCGGTGGCAATAGTGATGACTTCTAGGCTCAGTATATGTGATAGGTGGCACTAGTGATGACTTCTAGGCTCAGTATATGTGATCGGTGGCACTAGTGAGGACTTCTAGGCTCAGTATATGTGATAGGTGGCCCTAGTGATGACTTCTGGGCTCAGTATATGTGATCGATGGCACTAGTGATGACTTCTAGGCTCAGTATATGTGATCGGCGGCACTAGTGATGACGTCTAGGCTCAGTATATGTGATAGGTGGCACTAGTGATGACTTCTGGGCTCAGTATATGTGATCGGTGGCACTAGTGATGACTTCTGTGCTCAGTATATGTGATAGGTGGCACTAGTGATGACTTCTGGGCTCAGTATATGTGATAGGTGGCACTAGTGATGACTTCTGGGATCAGTATATGTGATTGGTGGCAATAGTGATGACTTCTGGGCTCAGTATATGTGATCAGAGACACTAGTGATGACTTCTGGGCTCGGTATATGTGATCGATCGCACTAGTGATGACTTCTAGGCTCGGTATATGTGATCTTTGGCACTAGTGATGACTCCTGGGCTCAGTATATGTGATCGGTGGCACTAGTGACGACTTCTGGGCTCAATATATGTGATCGGTGGCACTAGTGATGACTTCTGGGCTCAGTATATGTGATCGATATCATAAGTAGTTCTCTTGCTAGCCTGCGTGGGCTAAGCCCCCCTTCTTGGAGTAACAGTTTGTAGCTGCCAATTCCTGGCTTTCCTTCTCAGAGAGTGTGGGGAGTTTTATGGCCGAACGGAATTTACGACCAGGTTAGAATCTTCCACTAGCTGGACAATGGAAAAGTGGCTCCAAAAATTCATGAAAGATTCTTTGTTTAGTTTTTGTTAGATATTAGGCAAACGATTTAAGCTAGAAATACGAAAATATATATTCTTATTCTCACTCGGTGTATCTACACATCCCTTGAAACTCGGGCTTCTAACTCCGTCTGGTAAAGAAGTAGGGTTTTCTCTGTAAATATGTATCCCAGATAGGACATATTTGATCTCATTAGAATGCTCACGTTAATCCGAGATGAATGATAGGTTGAGTCTGACTCTGTCATCTTTTGTAGCGAAGTTATAGCAAGTAGATAAATTTAAGATTGAAATACTCAGAATGTAGAGAGGAGGGTCTGGATAAGCCAGCCCTTCTGTGATGTCAAAGCCTTAAGGTATTAAGTTGTGGCACACATCCCCAGCTCAGTCCTTCTGCTTGATTTCTTCTTCTGGACTTCTTGTCCTATTGTCCTGGAAGAGCTGAGTACATCCCATGGACTGGGATGTATGGAAACTGCACTAGCCTGGGGTGTCCGCCATGCTTTTAACATGTGAGTGTTATCTTTTCTCATTTATTCCCTTTATGTTATAATTACCCATGTACATATTTGCAATTATCTCATTTGTAACATCTTTATAAACTATTTTTGATAAAGCACTGCCTAATTATTTTTATGGGATATAATATTTCATATTAGTTCGTTCATCCATGCTCTAAACGTACCCTGTCTCTTGAAGAGAATTACGCTACTGTGTTGGGTTAGCTTCGGACCTGTTTAATCGAAGCTGGTGGCAGCGAGAAGTGTGCAGACTTTTGGGTTATGTTGTAGCGGCTGCGGCGTTAATAATTATTGTTCCTGCCTGAGTGGGAGTAGTTATCGCGTCGCTGCAGCGTGCCCAATAGCCAGTACATAGCAGGCAGCCTTTCTGGCGACTAATTACCCAGGGTGCAGTACCTAATCTGACCTGAGAGTAAGGGGGCGCCAGAGAGCTGCAAGTGTTAAGTGGAACTGTAAGCGGGATATACATAAATCCCTGCAGTTCGTGGTATATAGAAAAGCAGTGGGATACCTAGAATAAGCCCCTGCTGTAAACTAAGAGGTCAATAGCCTTGTGTGTGTTTTTTCATCACATCGTGGAGTGGAGGGATAACTAAGATAAGCCCCCCTGCACATGTGATAGCCGTCTGTTGGCCTACAGTCACCTCAATCTGTGACGTAGGGGTGACGGTCACGGTGGGAATCCTGACCAATTGGTGACAGCGGTCAGGGGAATCGTGACAATTGGTGGCAAGGCGGTGGGATATCTTAGAGCATTAGTGATTTGGTTTGAGTAATCATTCCTCTCACTAAAAACTTGCAGAAAGTTCTTGCGAGGACTCTGCGCAAATAAGTTTGGAGAACGAACTCAGTGTTTTATTAGTCTTGAGACAATTGCGTACTGGTAATTATCCCCTCCCTTTCTCTTCGTTTTTCTATCCTATCTTTTATTTGGCAACCATGGTTGTGCTGGGAGAAACCTTTTATGAGCAGCAGACCAGAGACACCCTTGTTGCCTTATGCAAGACACAGCACATTGACTTTGCAAGCAAAAACAAAGCCCAACTGGTCGCAGATCTGGTGCAATGGGAAGCCGCTCGAGACCGCTCTCAGAGCGCAGAGGCCGCAGAAGCCAGCACGAGCAGAGGTGCTGCAGCAGAGGTCCAACCACTGAATGCTGGCCTGTTAGCAATCCGGGCGAATTGGACCCCCATCTGCAGGCGGCCTTGAAAGAATTCCCCATTGACGACCATGAGGGACGTCGGCAGCTGATTCAGCAATACCGGCAGGAGGCCCAGGCCCAGCAAGCCGAGAGAGAGGCCCGAGCTGAGCGAGAGGCCCAGGCCCAGCGAGCCGAGCGGCAAGCGGAGCGGGAGTACCAGCTGCAGATGGCCCGACTGCAAATGCAGGGGTCGTCCCAGTCCAGCCGTGAGCCCAGCAGCGCTCAGATGCCTAAGCCCCGGCCCGATCACTTCCCTGTTATGGAGAAGGATGGAGACTTGGACACTTTTCTGCGGGCCTTTGAGAAAGCCTGCAGACAGTACCGGCTGCCTACAGATGAATAGGCAAGATACCTGACACCAGGGCTGAGAGGTAAAGCTCTGGAGGCGTTTGCTGCCCTCCCTCAAGAACAAGATGGTGACTATGAGGCCATCAAGCAGGCTCTGATAGCCAAGTACCAGCTTACACCCGAGGTGTACCGTAGAAAGTTCCGGACCCTCCAACGTGGCCCACACGACAGTTACAGTGATGTGGTGCATGGACTGGGAACCCACTTTGACCAGTGGATGCAAGGACTGTCAGTGACCACCTTTGCACAGCTGCGAGACCTGATGATCAAAGACCAGTTCTTTCATCTTTGCCCAGCTGAGGTGCGACAGTTCGTGATGGACAGAGAACCCAAAGACGTGACGAAAGCAGCGCAGATTGCCGATGCCTATGAGGCCAACCGTAGATCGGAAGTGCGGAAGCCAGTCACCACCAGCTGGAGAGGGGGTAAGCCTGCAACCAACACCAGTATCCCTGCCAGCCAACACACCAGAGGTCCTGGCCCTGTGGCCAACAACACCAGACCTACCACCGAACCTCGCACGTGTTTCACCTGCCATCAGACTGGTCATATCAGTCCCTCCTGCCCAACCAAGCAGAAGAACACCCCAGCCAAGGCCCCAGGGCCTAATGCAGCAGTTCTTTTGGTGGGTGGTGTGGTTGGGAGGGTGTGTGACAACGTACAGCCCGTCACTGTGGGAGGCCATGTTGCTACAGGCCTCAAGGACACCGGGGCTGAACAAACCCTCATCCGACCCGAACTGGTGGCCCCTGAAGAAATCATTCCGGGGAAAACCCTAACTGTCACTGGGTTTGGGGGCATCAGCTGTCCCTTACCGATGGCCCGGGTTTTTATTGATTGGGGTGCCAGGAGCGGGGTGAAGGAAGTGGGGCTGTCTGATAATTTGCCCACTGATGTTTTGTTGGGGACTGATTTGGGGAGGATGGTTGCATACTACTTCATTGATACCCCTCCCCAATCTACTAATAAGGGTAAAGTTAACGCTGATGATGATGATGATGGGAAATCGCATGTGTTACCTGACCATGCTTTATCTTGTAATGATGCATCTATTAACCATTTTTTTTCCTAGGATTGATGGTGAAAATGTTGTACCTGTGCCAGCTGAACCTGATAATGATTTTTCTGTGAAGGTTAATGTGTCCTTAGGTACAGGCGTGCCCAGCCACGTCGCTCTGCGGAGTGAGACGGCTGAGAAACCCCTAACAGGGGCAAGTGTCGGTGCTACAGGAAATGGGGAGATGCATGGGAACCGTGAGGAAGGTGATGCCATGAAAGTGACCAGTGCCACCGAGGAAGGTAACTGGCCCATAAGTAGCACTGCCCCTGGAGTGTTGGGGGTGGATGGGGAGGTAGAGCCCATAGCAGCGCCGGCTGATGGGCCTGTAGAAACCCCCGGGGAGACAGCCTACGTAGCTGCTGTCACCCGCAGTCAGAGTGCCCGGAACGCAGATAACCGTCAGCCTTCCGGACCCTCCTCAGTCACCACTGTGACTGAACCAGAGGTGGACCCAGAGCAGGTCCAAGAGGGTTCCCGTGGGGAAGGGACCCTGACATCGCTTCTGGCTTCCCCTAGCCAGGAGTTTCAGGCCGCTCTGCACACAGATGCAAGCCTAGAGAGTTTGAGACAACTTGCCGGGACGCACTTCTCCGAGGCTGATAAGGAGAAGGTGTTCTGGGAACAATGAAGGTTGTACCGGGAGACAATACCCGGAGAATCACAAAAGGAGTGGTTGAGGGAAAGACAGCTGGTCGTCCCACAGCAATTCCGGGGTGAGTTGTTGCGGATTGCCCATGAGATCCCGCTAGCTGGACACTTGGGGATCAGCAAAACTAAGGCCCGGCTGTCTCAACACTTCTATTGGCCTAAGATGGGGACAGATGTGTCAAACTACTGCCGCTCCTGTATCACTTGTCAAAGAGTGGTGAAGGCGGGGCCTGCTCTTAAGGCTCCCCTGATCCCTTTGCCAGTGATAGAGGAGCCTTTCCAGAGGATCGCGGTGGACATTGTGGGCCCGCTGGCCGTCCCCAGCAGCTCTGGAAAGCAATACATCCTTACTGTGGTAGACTATGCTACCCGGTACCCAGAGGCAGTAGCTCTGTCCTCAACTAGGGCAGATAAGGTGGCAGATGCCCTGTTGGCCATCTTTTCACGTGTAGGATTTCCCAGGGAAATGCTTACTGAACAAGGGACCCAATTTATGTCTCGCTTAATGGAGGCTCTCTGTAAGAGAATGCAGGTGAAGCACCTGGTATCGAATGCGTATCACCCACAGACCAATGGCTTGTGTGAACGCTTCAATGGTACCCTCAAACAGATGCTACGCATGCTGGTTGAGACCCAAGGGCGCGACTGGGAGCGGTACCTCCCACACCTGCTGTTCGCTTACCGAGAGGTTCCGCAGGCCTCGACGGGGTTCTCCCCCTTCGAGCTCCTGTACGGCAGGCGAGTCCGGGGACCACTTGGGTTGGTAAGAGAATCCTGGGAAGAGGAGCCGAACCCTTCTGAAGTGTCCATAGTGGAGTATGTCATGCGCTTCCGTGACAAGATGCAGACCTTGACGCAGTTGGTGCATGACAACATGACGCAGGCTCAGGCTGATCAGAAGCACTGGTACGACCAGAACGCCCGGGAGCGGACCTACCACGTGGGTCAAAAGGTGTGGGTGCTGGTCCCCGTACCAACGGATAAGCTTCAGGCAGCCTGGGAGGGCCCATACATCGTCCACCAACAGCTCAACCCGGTCACTTACGTGGTCACGCTTGACCACGCTCGGGGTAGGCGAAAGGCCTTTCACGTCAACATGATGAAGGCTCATCACGAACGTGAACCTTTCCTCCTACCGGTCTGCAGCTTGCCCGAAGACGGGAAGGAAGACACCCTCCTGGACATGCTGGCCCAAGCCAAGGCCAATGGGTCCATCGAGGACGTGGAGGTAAGCCCCTCGTTAACTGAACCCCAGCGGGTGCAGTTGCAAACCACACTGGAACCCTTCCGGGTCGTGTTCTCCAACCGACCTGGGAGGACTGAGTTAGCAGTCCACGAGGTGGACACCGGGAATCACGCCCCACTACGGCGAACACCCTATCGAATCTCTGACCAGGTGCAGCAGATTATGCGCCAAGAGATCGATGAGATGTTACAGCTGGGGGTGATTCGACGGTCAAAGAGCGCGTGGGCATCACCTGTAGTTCTCGTGCCAAAGAAGGACCGGACCACCCGGTTCTGCGTGGACTACAGGGGGCTCAACGCCATTACAGCCTCTGACGCGCACCCCATGCCGCGCATCGAGGAGTTGCTTGAGAAGTTAGCTGGCGCAAATTACCTAACAATAATGGATCTGAGTCGAGGATACTGGCAGATTCCCCTGAGCCCTGAGGCACAGGAGAAGTCCGCCTTTATCACACCCTTTGGACTGTACGAGTCCACGGTCATGCCCTTCGGCATGAAGAATGCCCCTGCCACTTTCCAGCGGATGGTCAACCTCCTGCTTCAGGGACTGGAGACGTACGCCGTGGCGTACTTGGATGACATTGCCATCTTCAGTTCCTCCTGGGAGGAACACCTGCAGCATCTCGAGGAGGTGCTCAGGCAAATTCACCAAGCAGGACTGACTATCAAGCCGGGAAAGTGTCAGATGGGCATGAGGGAGGTTCACTACCTGGGAAACCGGGTAGGCGAAGGCACCATGGAGCCAGAGCATGGCAATGGTGATGGGTTGGCCCACCAGGGTGAACCTGCTGAGGTGCGCATGGAGGAGAACCATCAGGTCCTGCCTCCCTAGCGCACACCAAAAGGGGGAGGTGTCACGATATGGTATGAAATATCATAAGTAGTTCTCTTGCTAGCCTGCATGGGCTAAGCCCCCCATCTTGGAGTAACAGTTTGTAGCTGCCAATTCCTGGCTTTCCTTCTCAGAGAGTGTGGGGAGTTTTATGGCCGAACGGAATTTACGACCAGGTTAGAATCTTCCACTAGCTGGACAATGGAAAAGTGGCTCCAAAAATTCATGAAAGATTCTTTGTTTAGTTTTTGTTAGATATTAGGCAAACGATTTAAGCTAGAAATACGAAAATATATATTCTTATTCTCACTCGGTGTATCTACACATCCCTTGAAACTCGGGCTTCTAACTCCGTCTGGTAAAGAAGTAGGGTTTTCTCTGTAAATATGTATCCCAGATAGGACATATTTGATCTCATTAGAATGCTCACGTTAATCCGAGATGAATGATAGGTTGAGTCTGACTCTGTCATCTTTTGTAGCGAAGTTATAGCAAGTAGATAAATTTAAGATTGAAATACTCAGAATGTAGAGAGAGGAGGGTCTGGATAAGCCAGCCCTTCTGTGATGTCAAAGCCTTAAGGTATTAAGTTGTGGCACACATCCCCAGCTCAGTCCTTCTGCTTGATTTCTTCTTCTGGACTTCTTGTCCTATTGTCCTGGAAGAGCTGAGTACATCCCATGGACTGGGATGTATGGAAACTGCACTAGCCTGCGGTGTCCGCCATGCTTTTAACATGTGAGTGTTATCTTTTCTCATTTATTCCCTTTATGTTATAATTACCCATGTACAGTTAGGGCCAGAAATATTTGGACAGTGACACAAGTTTTGTTATTTTAGCTGTTTACAAAAACATGTTCAGAAATACAATTATATATATAATATGGGCTGAAAGTGCACACTCCCAGCTGCAATATGATAGTTTCCACATCCAAATCGGAGAAAGGGTTTAGGAATCATAGCTCTGTAATGCATAGCGTCCTCTTTTTCAAGGGACCAAAAGTAATTGGACAATGGACTCTAAGGGCTGCAATTAACTCTGAAGGCGTCTCCCTCGTTAACCTGTAATCAATGAAGTAGTTAAAAGGTCAGGGGTGGATTCCAGGTGTGTGGTTTTGCATTTGGAAGCTGTTGCTGTGAGCAGACAACATGCGGTCAAAGGAACTCTCAATTGAGGTGAAGCAGAACATCCTGAGGCTGAAAAAAAAGAAAAAATCCATCAGAGAGATAGCAGACATGCTTGGAGTAGCAAAATCAACAGTTGGGTACATTCTGAGAAAAAAGGAATTGACTGGTGAGCTTGGGAACTCAAAAAGGCCTGGGCGTCCACGGATGACAACAGTGGTGGATGATCGCCGCATACTTAATTTGGTGAAGAAGAACCCGTTCACAACATCAACTGAAGTCCAGAACACTCTCAGTGAAGTAGGTGTATCTGTCTCTAAGTCAACAGTAAAGAGAAGACTCCATGACAGTAAATACAAAGGGTTCACATCTAGATGCAAACCATTCATCAATAACAAAAATAGACAGGCCAGAGTTAAATTTGCAGAAAAACACCTCAAGAAGCCAGCTCAGTTCTGGAAAAGTATTCTATGGACAGATGAGACAAAGATCAACCTGTACCAGAATGATGGGAAGAAAAAAGTTTGGAGAAGAAAGGGAACGGCACATGATCCAAGGCACACCACATCCTCTGTAAAACATGGTGGAGGCAACGTGATGGCATGGGCATGCATGGCTTTCAATGGCACTGGGTCACTTGTGTTTATTGATGACATAAGAGCAGACAAGAGTAGCCGGATGAATTCTGAAGTGTACCGGGATATACTTTCAGCCCAGATTCAGCCAAATGCTGCAAAGTTGATTGGGCGGTGCTTCATAGTACAGATGGACAATGACCCCAAGCATACAGCCAAAGCTACCCAGGAATTCATGAGTGCCAAAAAGTGGCACATTCTGCAATGGCCAAGTCAATCTCCAGATCTAAACCCAATTGAGCATGCATTTCACTTGCTCAAATCCAGACTTAAGACGGAAAGACCCACAAACAAGCAAGACCTGAAGGCTGCGGCTGTAAAGGCCTGGCAAAGCATTAAGGAGGAAACCCAACGTTTGGTGATGTCCATGGGTTCCAGACTTAAGGCAGTGATTGCCTCCAAAGGATTTGCAACAAAATATTGAAAATAAAAATATTTTGTTTGGGTTATGTTTATTTGTCCAATTACTTTTGACCTCCTAAAATGTGGAGTGTTTGTAAAGAAATGTGTACAATTCCTACATTTTCTATCAGATATTTTTGTTCAACCCTTCAAATTAAACGTTACAATCTGCACTTGAATTCTGTTGTAGAGGTTTCATTTCAAATCCAATGTGGTGGCATGCAGAGCCCAACTCGCGAAAATTGTGTCACTGTCCAAATATTTCTGGCCCTAACTGTACATATTTGCAATTGTCTCATTTGTAACATCTTTATAAACTATTTTTGATAAAGCACTGCCTAATTATTTTTATGGGATATAATATTTCATATTAGTTCGTTCATCCATGCTCTAAACGTACCCTGTCTCTTGAAGAGAATTACGCTACTGTGTTGGGTTAGCTTCGGACCCGTTTAATCGAAGCTGGTGGCAGCGAGAAGTGTGCAGACTTTTGGGTTATGTTGTAGCGGCTGCGGCGTTAATAATTATTGTTCCTGCCTGAGTGGGAGTAGTTATCGCGTCGCTGCAGCGTGCCCAATAGCCGGTACATAGCAGGCAGCCTTTCTGGCGACTAATTACCCAGGGTGCAGTACCTAATCTGACCTGAGAGTAAGGGGGGCGCCAGAGAGCTGCAAGTGTTAAGTGGAACTGTAAGCGGGCTATACATAAATCCCTGCAGTTCGTGGTATATAGAAAAGCAGTGGGTTACCTAGAATAAGCCCCTGCTGTAAACTAAGAGGTCAATAGCCTTTTGTGTGTTTTTTCATCACATCGTGGAGTGGAGGGATAACTAAGATAAGCCCCCCTGCACATGTGATAGCCGTCTGTTGGCCTAAAGTCACCTCAATCTGTGACGTAGGGGTGACGGTCACGGTGGGAATCCTGACCAGTTGGTGACAGCGGTCAGGGGAATCGTGACACTAGTGATGACATCTAGGCTCAGTATATGTGATCGGTGGCACTAGTGATGACTTCTAGGCTCAGTATATGTGATCGGTGGCACTAGTGATGACTTCTGTGCTCAGTATATGTGATCGATGGCACTAGTGATGACTTCTGTGCTCGGTATATGTGATCGATGGCACTAGTGACAACTTCTAGGCTCAGTATATGTGATAGGTGGCACTGGTGACGACTCCTGGGCTCAGTATATGTGATCGGTGGCACTAGTGACGACTTCTGGGCTCAATATATGTGATCGCTGGCACTAGTGAGAACTCCTGGGCTCAGTATATGTGATCGGTGGCACTAGTGACGACTTCTGGGCTCAATATATGTGATCGGTGGCACTAGTGACGACTCCTGGGCTCAGTATATGTGATCGGTGGCACTAGTGACGACTTCTGGGCTCAGTATATGTGATCGGTGGCACTAGTGACGACTTCTGGGCTCAGTATATGTGATCGGTGGCACTAGTGACGACTTCTGGGCTCAGTATATGTGATCGGTGGCACTAGTGACTTCTGGGCTCAGTATATGTGATAGGTGGCACTAGTGACGACTTCTGGGCTCAGTATACGTGATCAGAGACACTAGTGAGGACTTCTAGGCTCAGTATATGTGATCGGTGGCACTAGTGATGACTTCCAGGCTCAGTATATGGGATCGGTGGCATTGGCTCTTAGCCCCAGTGCGGGTTGATGAACGTTGCAGAAGACGTGGCCTCATACTTCTTGTAGACAACCTCCATCCTTTATTTGCTCATTCACATGTAACCGAGGAGTCGCAGCTACAACCATTTACAGACGTGGTCTTCAGTGTTGTCGGTCCTCAGAACAGAGAGCCATTCCGAATCTCCCAGAATATCAAGGTGTAACACTGATACAGAGACATGCCGCGGGCACAGCCCCCTTCTCCCGATGTCGGCCATCAGCCATGGTAAAGGGCATTATACAGGACCTGCCAGAGAAGCCCCTCTGAATGGGTGGGGGGGGGGGGGGGGGTATATACAGTTTGTGGCTTCACTTCTGCCTTTTGTAGATTTTACGTGCCAGCCCCAGGAAAATCTCTTTGGACAGACCATTGGCATGCTGAGAGATGAGGGTCTGCAGTCTCTGGTAACTGTCCTCCTTGTACTTCGTGTAAACCGCCGAGAGGCCCAGCTCCTCATACAACTGCTTCACCCGCTGCACCTTCTCTGGGTCATCCTGCCCATAGTTCTCCTGGTAACAAAAGCAAGGGTTTTGAACAATATATGCGATGACTTTTGGGATAAAAATAAGAACGCCCAGAATAGGTCGGAGGGGCACACTACAACATTTGGAACCTATGTGCGTGAATTAGGCATGATTGATCTATGGAGAGTCAGACATGTTGGGGAGAGAGGATACTCGTGCTATTCGCCGGCTCATGCTACGCTGTCCAGAATTGATATGGCACTGGGTAACCGCCTGTTGGACACAATGGTGGGGGAGGTGCGTTATCTGCCGAGGGCCCTTTCGGATCATAGTCCAATTGAGGTGGAGGTTAGGTTGTTGGGGACACGGACTACAAGCGGGAGAGAATGGAAGATCCACCCTAACTGGTTACAGAGTATTGACTTGGACGGTATAGGGAAAGAGGTGACGGAATTCTTTGCGTTAAATGATGGGAGTACTGATGCTCTGACTGTTTGGGATGCAATGAAAGCGTACCTGAGAGGGCTACTTTTTAGAGACATTAGTAGGTGTAAGAGGAGGACAAGGGAAGCGGAGGGAGTGGCATTGGAAGAGTTGAAAGCCGCGGAGGACGAGATGGTAGTACTGGGGACCTCCGAGGCAGAGAAAAGGTTGAGAACAGCGCAAAATTGTATGGAAAAGATTCTGCTGGGAAAAGCTGAAAGGAAGCGGGAGTTTCAGAGGGTGGCTTATTTTCAGGAGGGAGAAACAGTGGGACACATGCTATCGGTGGTAGCCGCGGCTCAGCGTAGTACCTCATATGTACACTCGTTGGTTTCGGATGGGGGGAGCAGGGTATCTGAAACACCTGATATTATAAAGGTCTTTGCGGACTTTTACGCGGACTTATATTCCTCCAGGGTCAATGAGTCAGCCGGAGATACGGAGACTTTCCTTGAGAGTCTGGGTCTTCCGAAATTGAGTGAGGAGGATAGGGTGAGCCTCGATGCCCCTATCACCGAGGAGGAACTGAGTCGGGCGCTGAAGTCTATGGCCAATGGGAAGGCACCTGGGGTTGATGGGTTACCAGCCGAAATCTATAAAAGTTTGGAGGAAGTGCTGATTCCCAGATTAAAGTTAGTACTGGAGGAGGCTGGATGTAAAGGGTATCTCCCAGCATCTATGAGGGAGGCTATTATAGTGGTTATTCCGAAGGAGGATAAGGATCTGGGGAAGCCTGAGTCATATCGGCCAATCTCTCTGTTAACCATTGATGTCAAACTCTTGGCCAAGGTGTTAGCTACCCGTCTGTCTAGTGTCATTACTAACCTTGTGCATCCGGATCAGTCTGGTTTTATGCCTGACAGATCTACAGCGGTTAATCTGCGGAGGCTGCATATGAACCTGCAGCTGAAGTCTGACAATTGTGGCCGAAGGGTTATTGCATCCTTGGACGCCCATAAGGCGTTTGACAGTGTGGAGTGGGGATATCTCTGGCGGGTGTTGAAATGTATGGGTATTGGCCCGCAATTTGTGGCGTGGACTCAACTGTTATATTCACTACCAACAGCTAGAATTAGAGTGAATGGGGAACTTTCTCAGCCTATAAAGCTGGCCAGGGGTACGAGGCAGGGTTGCCCACTGTCGCCCCTTCTGTTTGCCTTAGCTGTGGAGCCATTGGCCGCCAAGATCCGACAGTCGGATGAAGTCCCTGGGTTCAGTTATGGGAGTGTTGAGGAGAAGATTGCGTTATATGCAGACGACATCCTACTGTTCCTAGCGGACCCGGATGAAGCCTTGAATGGGGCTATCGAGATCGTTGGGAAATTTGGAGACTTATCGGGATTGAGGATAAACTGGGATAAATCGGTCCTCTTTGAGGTGGATGGGGTGGAGGAGAGCAGAAGTGAGCCATTGGGAGAGGGGCGGCTTAGGGTGGTATCCCTTTTCAGATACCTGGGAATATGGATCTCGATGCCAGTTACAGAGTTTCTGTATAGGAATTTGACACCTCTCGTGGGCGCCCTTAAAGCAAAAGTGGATGCATGGAATAAATTGCACTTATCGGTGGTGGGGAGGGTTAATCTAATTAAAATGGTTCTGATGCCCAAATTACTCTACGTCCTACATAACGCGCCAGTTTGGATTCCACGTGGGAAATTCCGGCAGATTAATGCTCTATTTAGAAGTCTGATATGGGGGAGGCGGTACCCACGTATTCGCCTGGAGACGCTTCAGCGACCCAAGGAAGATGGAGGATTGGCTTTACCCAATCCTGAGTTATACTTTCTTGCAGCCCAGAGCCAGCATTTGAAGGGCTGGGCGCGGGAGGCGTCTGCCAGTGCGCTGCAGCACTTGATGGAGAGGGTGACAGACCGACGACCGGTAGCGCAGTGTCTGGAGGATGGTTCCTTGGGAGTATTGGGGAAATTATACCCAACTATGTTTTTGATATATAAATTATGGACCAGACTGCGACAGATTCGGGGGGTTACGGGGCTGACTAAATTTACACCGATATGGTTTAATAATAATTTGGTTGAGTTTGCGGCCCTTGGAGTGCTGGCGGAGTGGAGGGCCAAAGGAATCCACTTGGTGGCTCAGATAGTTCAACAACGAGGATTAAAGTCCTTTTCGCAGCTGCAAGGGGAGTTTGGACTGAGACCGACTGGGGAGTATCAATATGCTCAGATGAAACATGCTTTTAAAGCTCAAAACAGGGGCGGTGGTGTTGAGATCCAAGAGGACATAGTTCTGGAATACGTGTGTGGGGAAGGGTCCACAAGGGGAGTCATTACCACCCTTTATAAGGACCTTCTACATGCATATTTGTTAGACTTCCCTTTAAAAGCGAGAGCGAAATGGGAAAGAGATTTAGGCCCAATGGAGGATGAAACCTGGGAATCGGTGTTGGAGTCGGTTCCACGAGTGTCGCTGAGCGAGCCGTATAGACTATCGCAGCTGTACATCTTGCACAGAGTCTATAAATCACCGGAAGTGTTGTGCAGAGCGGGGTTGCGAGCTGACTCTGAGTGCCCGAGATGTAAGACTGGGAATGCAGGAATATACCACATGATGTGGACATGTCCAAGACTGGTTGCTTTCTGGTTGGTGGTAATGAGCCGTGTGGAAGGGGCGTATAAATGCAGAGTGCCGAGAGATCCGATAGTGTGTATACTAGGATATGTAGAGGAAATTAGAGTGGATAACATCTGGAAGATAGCAATAGCTAGGCTATTATACATGGCAAGGAAGGTAATAGCAAGGAACTGGATCAAGGAGGAGCCGCCTACGAGGGGTGAATTCCTGAATTATGTTAAACATGGTCTCAATCTGGAAAAGGGGGTCTATAAAAGACGTGGGAAAATAGAAACGTTTGACAAAATGTGGTCTCCGTGGCTCGAGCTGGGATGAATAGTTATGGGAAACGGGAGAGTGAGAGCCTCTGAAAGGAAGAGAGTGCCAAAGGAACAAGCGAACATAAGTGAGTCAAATGGCTCAAGGAACCATCAATACTGGTAACAAAAGTATAACTGGGAAGGAGCTGTCAGGGGAGGGGGAGGTTTGGGTATGGTTGGGATTGTTGGGGGTTTGGAAAATGTTAAAATTTTTGTAAAATACTGGACAGTGCATAAATTGTATTGTGCATGTTTGCTTTCAATAAAAAACTATTTAAACAAAAAAAAACAAAAGCAAGGGTTAATGCACGGGGTGGGAGATGGCGTGAAGCCCACCAGGCCTGATAGCAGGTGGGGTGTGATGAAGTGTACAGCGGAGGTGATAGCTGCTCTCTGTGGAGTGTGATGTAGTGTACGGCGGAGGTGACAGCTCCTCTCTGGTGGGGTGTGATGTAGTGTAGGGTGGAGGTGACGGACGATCTATGGTGGGGTGTGTTCTAGCATATGGCTGAGGTGACGGCTGCTCTCTAGTGGGGTTTGATGTAGTGTATGGCGGAGGACACGGCAGCTCTGTGGTGGAGTGTGATGTTTTGTACGGCGGAGGAGACGGCTACTCTCTGGTGGGGTGTGATGTAGTGTACGGCTGAGGAGATGACTTCTCTCCGGTGGGGTGTCATGTAGTGTACGGCGGAGGAGATGGCTGTTCTCTGGTAGGGTGCGACATAGTGTACGGCAGAGGTGATGGCAGCTCTCTGGTGGGGAGTGATGTAGTGTATGGCGGAGATGATGGCAGCTCTCTGGTGGGGAGTGATGTAGTGTACAGCGGAGGTGACGGCTGCTCTTTGGTGTAGTGTGATGTAACGTATGACAGGGTTGGGTTGACTGCACCCCTCTTTACCCGGATGACATCCCGCTGTTCGGGGGTCACTCTCTTCAGGGCCTCCACCACCAGCCAACAGCACTTGTTGTCCTGGATGTCGGTCCCGATCTTCCCTGTGATGCTGGGGTCCCCGTAACAGTCCAGATAATCGTCCTGGCCACACACAAGGACATTAACACCAGTAGATATTGTGGTCACCGCAGCCCACCATCACCCACATCACCTGGATCTGGAAGAACTCGCCCATTTCCAGCAGGATAGTTTTGGCGTTCTGGTGATCATCCTCAGTGTCTATCCCGGCCTGTGAGGAGAGAAGACGGATAACATCTGACTGCCCAATCCTCCACCGAAGCAGCAGCCCCATATACTCACCATATACATGGCGGCAGCCACCGGCAGGTAGAAGGAGTAGAAGGCTGTCTTGTACTTCACAATGGACTTATACCTAAAATGGAGATGGGTGTGAGATGCTGAAGGGCAAAAACAGGGCAAGAAAATGGGTCATCGCTCACCTACTCTCTGTGTACCGATCCAAATCAACCTTCCCCGGATGAGCCGTAATCAGATCCAGTGCCTGCCCCAGCTCTGTCTGATAGGAGGTCTGCGAACAGAAGAGAGAACGTGACTGCCAGGCACAGCGCCTCCTACATGCACAGTGGTATGTACCGCCTGTCCCAGCTCTGTCTGATAGGTCTATGAGCAGAAGAGAAGTGGCAGGCACAACACCCCTCCCGTGGCACCAGGCACAACACCCCTCCCGTGGCACCAGGCACAACACCCCTCTCGCACAGTGGAACGTGACACCTCCCAAGATCTGGGGGTGACGATTGGAGGTCCCTTATCACCTCCAGAAAAAGCTCCAGCAGGCTGAGGTAATATGGATGCCGTTGGCAGTACTTCTTCAGGACACGGTATATGGAGGCCTCCAGTAGGAAGGAATCATTGATGGCGTCCAGTCCGATGCCGGCCTACAGGAGAAGTAAGATCAGGATATCCATCGTGTAACAGCATATCCCCCTCATCTCTATAACCACCTACCCTCCTGTACCAGCATGGCTGCCCACGACGGGTCACAGAGTTATCCATAATGTCATCAGCAACCAGGAAGAAAGCCTGGAGCTAAAAGAAGAGAAGATGAGGATGAAGAGGTCCAAGAATAGCAGGGCAGGAGCCACAGGGCAGGCACACCTACCAGCTCCACACACCAGCCCACCGCCAGTGCCCTCTGGATATTCTCGTCCTTCTGCAGCTCGGGACCCACCAATTCTAGATACGAGGCCAGAACGGTCATCCCGCGATTACATTTACCCCCAGGAGCGTTATATTCCAGTACCTGCACAATAAACTGCCATGTTAGACACAGAAGGACCGTGGCAAATAATCTCTGCGCAACAACCAATCATGAATCTCACCTGCCGCAAACGAAGCACCGCATCGCCAATCTCAGGGTGACCCCAATCCTCCGCAGTCAGATCCTGCACAATCTGATCAAAGAAACCACAGAACTCCTGATGCTCATCAGATGCGAAAGTTCCAGCCATTGAGCTCAAAGTCCAGTCCTGCGGGGAAAGAGAAAGCTAGAGCAGGAGAGGACCACCCGAGGCCAGATCATCTACTCAACCAGAAGAGACCGTCCTTCTAATACCTCTACATCTAAAATGTCTTCATCTATATTCTAGACATCTAATACTTCTATACACCTCCTACATGTAATACCGCTATATTTCCCCCCCAAGAGATAATGCCTCTACTCACCTACATGTAATACCGCTATATCTCCCCCCAAGAGATAATGCCTCTACTCACCTACATGTAATACTGCTATATATCTACACCTCCAAGATATAATGCCTCTATACACCTACATGTAATACAGCTATATCAACAGTCTGGCACATAATGCCTCTATACACCTACATGTAATACTGCTATGTCTACACCATGACATATAATGCCTCTATACACCTCCTACATGTAATACTGCTATATCTACACCCCGACATGTCTCTATACACCTACATGTAATATTGCTATATCTACACCATGACATATAATGCTCCTATTCACCTACATGTAATACTGCTATATCTACACCCCGACATATAGTGCCTCTGTACATCTCCTACATGTAATACCTCTATATCTACACCCCGACATATAGCAGTATTACATGTAGGTGTATAGAGGCAGTATATGACGGGGTGTAGATATAGCAGTATTACATGTAGGAGGTCTACATAGGCATTATATGTCAGAGTGTAGATATAGCGGTATTACATGTAGGTGTATAAAGGCATTATATGTTGTGGTGTAGATTTAGCAGTATTACATGTAGATGTATAGAGGCCTACACCTTGACATATAATGCCTCTATACACCTCCTACATGTAATACCGCTATATATACACCCCAAAATATAATGCCTCTATACACCTCCTACATATAATTCCGCTATAACTACACCCCGACATATAATGCCTCTATACACCTATATGTAATACCGCTATATCTACACCCCGACATATACTTCTATAAACCTCCTACATGTAATACCGCTATATCTACACCCTGACATATAATGCTTCTATAAACCTATATGTTAAACCGCTATATCTACACCCCAACATATAATACCTCTATACATCTCCTACATGTAATACCGCTATATCGACACCCCAACATATAATTCCTCTACATCCACAACTCAACGTCTCTATATCTACAGATTATACCTCTTGTTTTTCTGAATAGTCAACCTGCTTGGACTTGTTCCTATGTTGAATGCTTGGCTTTTTGGATCCAATTCTTCTTTTTCTGGACGCAATTCTCTTGAGTGGTGAGTGTGCATACAGACCATGGTGATTGAGTGTATTACTAATCGTTTTCTTTGAAACAATTGTTCCTTCTGATTCCAGGTCTTTCTGTAGCTCTCCACAGGTGGTCCTTGGCTCTTGGACTACTTTTCTGATCATGGTTTTCACTCCTTTGGCTGAAATCTTGCGGGGAGCCCCTGGCCGTGGCCGGTTTATGGTAAAATGATGTTTTTTCCACTTCCGGATTATGGCCCCAACGGTGCTCACTGAAACCTTCAGTAGTTTTGAAATTTTTTTGTAACCAATGCCATCAGTATGTTTTGCAACAATAAGTTTGCGAAGGTCTTGAGACAGTTCACTGGTTTTACCCATCATGAGATGTTTCTTTCCCTGTGTGGATTGGATGAGTTGTTACTAACATCTGTGGAGAATTCCATGTCAATAGCATCTTTACCAATATATTTACTTATAAAATTGATGACGTGTTCACTACTTATTTCTCCTGCTAAATGTAAAGTAATGGATATGTGTATATGCACTACATATGTGTGTAATGTAGGGCTGTGTGCAATATATACTGTATATGTATAGTGTAGCTCTACACTGTACATGTGTGTAATGTAGGGCTGTGTGTAATATATACTGTATATGTATAGTGTAGCTCTACACCGTACATGTGTGTAATGTAGGGCTGTGTGTAATATATACTGTATATGTATAGTGTAGCACTACACCGTACATGTGTGTAATGTAGGGCTGTGTGTAATATATACTGTATATGTATAGTGTAGCTGTACACCGTACATGTGCGTAATGTAGGGCTGTGTGTAATATATACTGTATATGCATAGTGTAGCTCTACACCGTACATGTTTGTAATGTAGGGCTGTGTGTAATATATACTGTATATGCATAGTGTAGCTCTACACCGTACATGTGCGTAATGTAGGGCTGTGTGTAATATATACTGTATATGTATAGTGTAGCTCTACACTGTACATGTGTGTAATGTAGGGCTGTGTGTAATATATACTGTATATGTATAGTGTAGCTCTACACCGTACATGTGTGTAATGTAGGGCTGTATGTAATATATACTGTATATGTATAGTGTAGCTCTACACTGTACATGTGTGTAATGTAGGGCTGTGTGTAATATATACTGTATATGCATAGTGTAGCTCTACACCGTACATGTGTGTAATGTAGGGCTGTGTGTAATATATACTGTATATTTATAGTGTAGCTACACCGTACATGTGTGTAATGTAGGGCTGTGTGTAATATATACTGTATATGTATAGTGTAGCTCTACACCGTACATGTGTGTAATGTAGGGCTGTATGTAATATATACTGTATATGTATAGTGTAGCTCTACACCGTACATGTGTGTAATGTAGAGCTGTGTGTAATATACTGTATATGTATAGTGTAGCTCTACACCGTACATGTGAGTAATGTAGGGCTTTATATAATATATACTGTATATGTATAGTGTAGCTCTACACTGTACATGTGTGTAATGTAGGGCTGTGTGTAATATATACTGTATATGCATAGTGTAGCTCTACACTGTACATGTATGTCAGAAAAATTTCACTTTTAGGCTATGTGCACACGTTCAGGAATTCATGCAGAAAATTCCTATGGAAATCCGGACATTTCTGCCAGATTTCCGCATGAAATCCGCATGCTTTTTTTGCGCGTTTTTTGCGCGGTTTTTCCCAGACATTTCCCAATGCATTAGACAGTGGGAAAACCGCGAAAAAAACGCAAAATTAATGAGCAGGTTCATTATTTTTCCGCAATGCATTTTTCATGCGGAAAAACGCACATCATGTGCACAGAAATTGCGAATTTCATTAAAAATGATAGGATGCTTAATGTATGCAGATTATTTGCGGTTTTATAGCGTTTTTATAGCGCAAAAACGCTAAAAAACCGCAAATAATCTGCAACGTGTGCACATAGCCTTAGTCATGAACTTGCAGCTCCCTTGCGCCCCCCTACCCTGCTGGCCAATAAGTGTATTGAAAGAGGATAAGAAAAAGGACGTGGCAGCTCTAACTAGTCGAATATTGTGGCACGTGAAGTGACGAGATGTATATACACCACTGGATAGATAGATATATATATATATATATATATATATATATATATACATATATATATATATATATATCTATATATACACATAGTGGGGCAAAAATGTATTTAGTCAGTCAGCAATAGTGCAAGTTCCACCACTTAAAAAGATGAGAGGCGTCTGTAATTTACATCATAGGTAGACCTCAACTATGGGAGACAAACTGAGAAAAAAAAAATCCAGAAAATCACATTGTCTGTTTTTTTAACATTTTATTTGCATATTATGGTGGAAAATAAGTATTTGGTCAGAAACAAACAATCAAGATTTCTGGCTCTCACAGACCTGTATCTTCTTCTTTAAGAGTCTCCTCTTTCCTCCACTCATTACCTGTAGTAATGGCACCTGTTTAAACTTGTTATCAGTATAAAAAGACACCTGTGCACACCCTCAAACAGTCTGACTCCAAACTCCACTATGGTGAAGACCAAAGAGCTGTCAAAGGACACCAGAAACAAAATTGTAGCCCTGCACCAGGCTGGGAAGACTGAATCTGCAATAGCCAACCAGCTTGGAGTGAAGAAATCAACAGTGGGAGCAATAATTAGAAAATGGAAGACATACAAGACCACTGATAATCTCCCTCGATCTGGGGCTCCACGCAAAATCCCACCCTGTGGGGTCAGAATGATCACAAGAACGGTGAGCAAAAATCCCAGAACCACGCGGGGGGACCTAGTGAATGAACTGCAGAGAGCTGGCACCAATGTAACAAGGCCTACCATAAGTAACACACTACGCCACCATGGACTCAGATCCTGCAGTGCTAGACGTGTCCCACTGCTTAAGCCAGTACATGTCCGGGCCCGTCTGAAGTTTGCTAGAGAGCATTTGGATGATC
The DNA here is from genome assembly GCF_032444005.1 of Ranitomeya imitator. NCBI lineage: Eukaryota > Metazoa > Chordata > Amphibia > Anura > Dendrobatidae > Ranitomeya > Ranitomeya imitator. The sequence goes on along the minus strand of NC_091282.1, from coordinate 610,623,219 downwards.
CAGAGGAGTTTTGGGAGAATGTCCTATGGTCTGATGAAACCAAACTGGAACTGTTTGGTAGAAACACAACTTGTCGTGTTTGGAGGAAAAAGAATACTGAGTTGCATCCATCAAACACCATACCTACTGTAAAGCATGGTGGTGGAAACATCATGCTTTGGGGCTGTTTCTCTGCAAAGGGGCCAGGACGACTGATCCGGGTACATGAAAGAATGAATGGGGCCATGTATCGTGAGATTTTGAGTGCAAACCTCCTTCCATCAGCAAGGGCATTGAAGATGAAACGTGGCTGGGTCTTTCAACATGACAATGATCCAAAGCACACCGCCAGGGCAACGAAGGAGTGGCTTCGTAAGAAGCATTTCAAGGTCCTGGAGTGGCCTAGCCAGTCTCCAGATCTCAACCCTATAGAAAACCTTTGGAGGGAGTTGAAAGTCCGTGTTGCCAAGCGAAAAGCCAAAAACATCACTGCTCTAGAGGAGATCTGCATGGAGGAATGGGCCAACATACCAACAACAGTGTGTGGCAACCTTGTGAAGACTTACAGAAAACGTTTGACCTCTGTCATTGCCAACAAAGGATATATTACAAAGTATTGAGATGAAATTTTGTTTCTGACCAAATACTTATTTTCCACCATAATATGCAAATAAAATGTTAAAAAAACAGACAATGTGATTTTCTGGATTTTTTTTTCTCAGTTTGTCTCCCATAGTTGAGGTCTACCTATGATGTAAATTACAGACGCCTCTCATCTTTTTAAGTGGTGGAACTTGCACTATTGCTGACTGACTAAATACTTTTTTGCCCCACTGTATGTATATATATATATATATATATATATATATATATATATATATATATATATATATATATATATATATATATATATATATATATATATATATACACCTCGATCCACTCACCACCAAGTCCCCAACCCCTCATAAATAGAAGAACTATGCTGCTACCATTGACCTCTTATAGGTGGATCGGACACGCGTTTGGTAACGTGACTGATGTGGCGGATTGCTCATAGAACAAGAAGAACTACCAAATTTATAAGTTTACTTCAGGGAAAAAAAAAAAAAAATCGGCAGTTTACAAAAATGTCACGATACCCGGGTATTAATGCTGCAGGGTAAACTGCACCCAGCAGCAACAGAGCTGGACCAGAAACCGGGTAACTAACCTGATCACCAATGGGACCTTTCACATGAGACAGAGTGAGCAGGAAAAGCAAAAGGACCTACGATCATGCGACAGAGTGGGAGGTGGTCACGTGGGCGGAGCCAGATGCTGGGGAAACAGAGAAGGGACAGGCATAAAAGAATAGTGAAACAAGCCGAGGTCATAGCCAGGAGATTACAAGATACAAACAGGCAGAGTCAGAGAATAGCCAAGCCAGGGGTCAGTAATCCAGGAAAGCGAATAAAGCAGGTAACAGCAAGACACTAAGCAAGCCAGCATACACTACAGAAGTCAAGCATACAGACTGCTGAAAACCTACAGCTGACTAGGATACCAGGTAAGGAGCGAGTATAAATAGCCCTCCCATCTTGAAAGAGAAGCTAAGAAAATTAACCCTGATAGTACAAGAGATAACCTTGTCCTAACCATGACAAAAATGATACAAATGATATTACAAAAGAGACAAAATACAAGTATGTACAAACAATTATGAAATAAAAGGGATGAAAATATGAAACGTACTAAATCTCAGTCACAAGTATGACGTGTCGATAAAGGGGAGGAGAGATCCCAAAGAAATGATCCAGTACCCCAGCATGGTGTTCAGCTGTCTCTCCTGGCTTTGATAATTGCCAAAGATGGACGTTCCTGTTTTATGCTTCGGCCATAAAATTAGGAACTACCACTTTGCTGACCTCACATATGGGCTGTTTTCTGGGAGGTACACATAACTTGGAAAGTTATGGATAACTCCTTTTCATTATATCTTTGGTCTGGAACCTCACAGGCCAACAGTTTGCATTATTTTTCCTGTGATTTTACTGTTCTTTAGCGTCCAAACACAATATGTCTGAGATTTGCTGGTGGGTAGAAATTCATTTCCCAAGTTTCTGATGGCCCTAAATGCCGCAAAACGCTGCCGTACCTAACCCCAAGTGCCCCAATCCTGGAAATCTAATTTTCATGTTTCTAGGATTAATGTGTGTTATTGAATTTGACTATCAGGCTCCTGTCAGCACAGGCGCACTGCCACGGCTGAACAGGGTGACTCACCCACACTGCGGGAGTACCCGGGGTCAGATACCACAGGGAATGCTCAGGCAGACGGGACCTGAGCAGCATGCTGAGGATGGCAGAAAATAGAAGGACCTGCGATCATGTGACCACAAGGGGCGGGGCGTAGCGTCCTGCTGCTGCAGAGGAGTGCAGGATTCTACAGGGACACAGAAGTACAGGAGAGGGAAACTCAGGTCAGACAGGTGGGGGTCATACATGGAGAGGGCAGCGCGGTACAGGAGGGGCGAGCAGAGAATAGTTAGAACGTAAGCAAGGAGTCATACACTGAGATAGCAGCGCAGTACAGGAGGAACAGACAGAACCAGATCAGAACCAGACAAGAATAAATTAGCACAGGCACAAAGCACAAGCACAATGCACACAGTCACAACAGGGTCACACACACTCGGCCAAGGGTCAGAGTATAAGCGACGAGGAATGACCTCACACTGATGCTATGAGAAGCCTCCCAGAATCCCATAGTGAGGCCGCCAAATTTAACTTCTGAACTACCTAATCCCACAAACTAAGCAGATCATGACATTGACTTTGAGCATTATGGCTAGAAGACAAAGGGATTTTTGGAGGGAGAACTCATTCAGCTCTGCTAGTCCTGGCAGGCAATAAAAACTCTGCATTCCAAACTGACCATTTGCTGGAAGGGAAGGGGTTGGAAATTCACAGAGAGAGAGAGGGAGCTGTATGCAAGACTTGGTCCTACAGAAACCAATGGTGGGTGGAGCAGTAGGCCAGCTCTGGTGGTGTGCCCAGAACCATGGAAAATACACTACCTGTCACAACTCACAGGGAAGATATCTTTATCATCCCCACCGCTCACACTAATGTGTCATGAACCGGGGTTGTTTGGTTGCCCAGTTCTTTTCTGAAGCGGAATTATCTATATCCCACTTCCCAGTTCCGGTTTGGAACTTGCAGCTCTCTGGTGACCCCCTTAGGCTACTTTCACACTTGCGTTTTGTGCAATCTGTCGTTTTGGGCAAAAAACGGATCCTGCAAATGTGCTCGCAGGATGCGTTTTTTGCCCATAGACTTGTATTAGCAATGGATCGCGACGGATGGCCACACGTCACGTCCGTCATGCGACGGATCCGTCGTGTTTTGGCAGACCGTCGTCACAAAAAAGTTCAATGTAACGTTTTTTTGTCTGTCGCGTCCACCATTTTCTACCGCACATGCGCGGCCGAAACTCCGCCCCCTCCTCCCCGGACTTCAGAATAGGCAGCAGATGAAAAACTGCATCCGCTGCCAACGTCGTGCACAAATTTCACAACGTGCGTCGGTACGTCGCCCCGACGCATAGCGACCGACCCGTACCGACGCAAGTGTGAAAGTAGCCTTACCCTCAGGTCAGACCGGGTACTGCACCTAGAATAATTAGTTGCCAGAAGGGCTGCCTTAGGCCGGAGTCACACTCAGCGTAGGGAAATACGGTCCGTATTTTACATGCGTAATACCCGGAAATTATCCCAAAACAGTGATCCGTATGTCATCCGTAGGCAGGGTGTGGCAGCGTATTTTACGCATGTCATCCTCCGTATGTAATCCGTATGGCATCCGAGATTTTCTCAATGGATCCATGTTCTCAAAAAATCATAAAAACATATATACTGTCTATATGTATGTATGTATGTATGTATGTATGTATGTATGTATGTGTATGTATGTATGTGTATGTATGTATGTGTATATATATATATATATATATATATATATATATATATATATATATATATACATACATACAGTGGGGCAAAAAAGTATTTAGTCAGTCAGCAATAGTGCAAGTTCCACCACTTAAAAAGATGAGAGGCGTCTGTAATTTACATCATAGGTAGACCTCAACTATGGGAGACAAACTGAGAAAAAAAATCCAGAAAATCACATTGTTTGTTTTTTTAACATTTTATTTGCATATTATGGTGGAAAATAAGTATTTGGTCAGAAACAAACAATCAAGATTTCTGGCTCTCACAGACCTGTAACTTCTTCTTTACGAGTCTCCTCTTTCCTCCACTCATTACCTGTAGTAATGGCACCTGTTTAAACTTGTTATCAGTATAAAAAGACACCTGTGCACACCCTCAAACAGTCTGACTCCAAACTCCACTATGGTGAAGACCAAAGAGCTGTCAAAGGACACCAGAAACAAAATTGTAGCCCTGCACCAGCCTGGGAAGACTGAATCTGCAATAGCCAACCAGCTTGGAGTGAAGAAATCAACAGTGGGAGCAATAATTAGAAAATGGAAGACATACAAGACCACTGATAATCTCCCTCGATCTGGGGCTCCACACAAAATCCCACCCCGTGGGGTCAGAATGATCACAAGAACGGTGAGCAAAAATCCCAGAACCACGCGGGGGGACCTAGTGAATGAACTGCAGAGAGCTAGGACCAATGTAACAAGGCCTACCATAAGTAACACACTACGCCACCATGGACTCAGATCCTGCAGTGCCAGACGTGTCCCACTGCTTAAGCCAGTACATGTCCAGGCCCGTCTGAAGTTTGCTAGAGAGCATTTGGATGATCCAGAGGAGCTTTGGGAGAATGTCCTATGGTCTGATGAAACCAAACTGGAACTGTTTGGTAGAAACACAACTTGTCGTATTTGGAGGAAAAAGAATACTGAGTTGCATCCATCAAACACCATACCTACTGTAAAGCATGGTGGTGGAAACATCATGCTTTGGGGCTGTTTCTCTGCAAAGGGGCCAGGACGACTGATCCGGGTACATGAAAGAATGAATGGGGCCATGTATCGTGAGATTTTGAGTGCAAACCTCCTTCCATCAGCAAGGGCATTGAAGATGAAACGTGGCTGGGTCTTTCAACATGACAATGATCCAAAGCACACCGCCAGGGCAACGAAGGAGTGGCTTCGTAAGAAGCATTTCAAGGTCCTGGAGTAGCCTAGCCAGTCTCCAGATCTCAACCCTATAGAAAACCTTTGGAGGGAGTTGAAAGTCCGTGTTGCCAAGCAAAAAGCCAAAAACATCACTGCTCTAGAGGAGATCTGCATGGAGGAATGAGCCAACATACCAACAACAGTGTGTGGCAACCTTGTGAAGACTTACAGAAAACGTTTGACCTCTGTCATTGCCAACAAAGGATATATTACAAAGTATTGAGATGAAATTTTGTTTCTGACCAAATACTTATTTTCCACCATAATATGCAAATAAAATGTTAAAAAAACAGACAATGTGATTTTCTGGATTTTTTTTTCTCAGTTTGTCTCCCATAGTTGAGGTCTACCTGTGATGTAAATTACAGACGCCTCTCATCTTTTTAAGTGGTGGAACTTGCACTATTGCTGACTGACTAAATACTTTTTTGCCCCACTGTATATATAATATAACGCTGGGAGCGTCACTCTATCCGAAGCCTTTATAGACTGCGCAAGCGCCGGCGCAGTCTGGCCCCCACAGAGTGACACTCCCAGGAGATCGCGGTATGCGTAAACACTGAACGCACACCGCGATCTCCAACAGAGAAGCAGGGACCGCCAGGAGGGTAAGTATCGGCTATATTCACCTGGCCCCGTTCCACCGCTGCGCGCCGCCATCTTCTGGGTCCTCTGCCTGTGACGTTCAGTTCAGAGGGCGCGATGACGCGCTTAATGCGCGCCGCCCTCTGAGTGACCAGTCACAGCCAGAGGACCCGGAAGATGGCGGCGCGCAGCGGTGGAACGGGGCCAGGTGAATATAGAAAGTGCTGGGGGGTGTCTGCCTGCTCAGGCCCCCCAGCACTCGGCGCACAGCGACGATAGGTGAGTATGGTATTTTTTTTTTTTTCATTTATTGCAGCAGGATACAGGGCATATACCATGGAGCATCTTATGGGGCCATAAACCATAATGGAGCAGTGTACGGGGGCATATACAATGGAACATCTTATGGGGGCCATAAACCTTTATGGGGCAGTGTACAGGGGCATATAATATGGAGCATCTTATGGGGCCATAAACCATAATGGAGCAGTGTACGGGGTCATATACAATGGAGCATCTTATGGGGCCATAAACCATAATGGAGCAGTGTACGGGGGCATATACCATGGAGAATCTTATGGGGCCATAAACCTTTATGGAGCAGTGTACGGGGGCATATACAATGGAGCATCTTATGGGGGCCATAAACCATAATGGAGCAGTGTACGGGGGCATATACAATGGAGCATCTTATGGGGCCATAAACCATAATGGAGCAGTGTACGGGGGCATATACAATGGAGCATCTTATGGGGCCATAAACCATAATGGAGCAGTGTATGGGGGAATATACCATGGAGCATCTGACGGGGCCATAAACCATAATGGAGCAGTGTACGGGGGCATATACAATGGAGCATCTGACAGGGCCATAAACCATAATGGAGCAGTGTACGGGGGCATATACAATGGAGCATCTTATGGGGCCATAAACCATAATGGAGCAGTGTACAGGGGAATATACCATGGAGCATCTTATGGGGGCCATAAACCATAATGGAGCAGTGTACGGGGGCATATACCATGGAGCATCTTATGGGGGCCATAAACCTTTATGGAACAGCGTACGGGGACATATACTATGGAGCATCTTATGGGGGTCATCAACCTTTATGGAGCAGTGTACGGAGCATATACTATGGAGCATCTTATGGGGCCATCAACCTTTATGGAGCAGTGTACGGGGCATATACTATGGAGCATCTTATGGGGGCCATAAACCTTTATGGAGCAGCATATGGATGGGCGCAGCAAATTAAAGAACGGTGGCGCAGGATGGGAGCAGCACATGTCAGAATGGAGGCGCAGGATGGGTGCAGCACATGTCAGAATAGAGGCGCAGGATGGGAGCAGCACATGACAGGATGGGGGCGCAGGATGGGTGCAGCACATGACAGAATGGGGGTGCAGGATGGGTGCAGCACATGACAGGATGGGGGCGCAGGATGGGTGCAGCACATGACAGAATGAGGGTGCAGGATGGGAGCAGCACATGACAGAATGAGGGTGCAGGATGGGAGCAGCACATGACAGGATGGGGACGCAGGATGGGTGCAGCACATGACAGGATGGGGGCGCAGGATGGGTGCAGCACATGACAGAATGGGGGCGCAGGATGGGTGCAGCACATGACAGGATGGGGACGCAGGATGGAGCAGCACATGGCAGGATGGGGACGCAGGATGGGTGCAGCACATGACAGGATGGGGGCGCAGGATGGGTGCAGCACATGACAGAATGGGGGCGCAGGATGGGTGCAGCACATGACAGGATGGGGACGCAGGATGGAGCAGCACATGGCAGGATGGGGGCGCAGGATGGAGCAGCACATGACAGGATGGGGACGCAGGATGGAGCAGCACATGGCAGGATGGGGACACAGGATGGGAGCAGCACATACCAGGATGGAGACCATATACCAATATAAATGCTCGACACCCGGGCGTAGAACGGGTTCAATAGCTAGTATATATATATATATATATATATATATATATATATATATATATATATATATATATATATATAATGTCAGTGAGACACACACATTATAAATAAATATATGTATGTATATATATATATATATATATATATATATATATTTTACAGACCAAAAGTTTGGACACACCTTCTCATTTAAAGATTTTTCTGTAGAATTTGTATTATGGCAAGAAAAAAAGCAGCTAACAGTCTATTCAGTAGGACTATCAGCTGTGTACCCACCAGACTTCTGCACAACACAACTGATGGTCCCAACCCCTTTTATGAGGCAAGAAATCCCACTTATTAAACCTGACAGGACACACCTGTGAAGTGAAAACCATTCCCGGTGACTACCTCTTGAAGCTCATCAAGAGAATGCCAAGAGAGTGCAAAGCAGTCATCAAAGCAAAATGTGGCTACTTTGAAGAACCTAGAATATAAGACATATTTCAGTTGTTTCACACTTTTTTGTTAAGTATATAATTCCACATGTGTTAATTCATAGTTTTGATGCCTTCAGTATGAATGTACAATTTTCATAGTCATGAAAATACAGAAAAATCTTTAAATGAGAAGGTGTGTCCAAACTTGTGGTCTGTACTGTATATATGTCAGTGAGACAGTAAACTATTTCATATCCCTTATTTTTGTATTATATATATATATATTCCTCATTAGTAATGTTACAAGTGTATGTGTGTAAAATTGCTGCTGCTGCTGCGCCCCCTGCTGGTATAACCTCATATGAACTCGAGCGTGGGAATTTTTCTGAATATTTTCTTACGCTCGAGTTCATATGCGGCTATACCAGCAGAGGGCGCAGCACCGCAAGTCTAGGTAGCTACGTTCCCCTTCTTCACATTCATTCCCCAGTTTTTACAGGCAGGGGCGGCTGCATTACCAGAGCTCCTGCTTGTAAAATTATTTAACCCCTTCAGATGGATTTACAGCGTGGGACATGACTGAGCATCGGAGAGGTATGGGATATTGTTATTTTTTTATTTTAACTTTGTTTCAGGTGACAAGGGTCTTCAATTGGATTGAGAGTATAATAAATTATTACAACACCCTGTGTATTTATTTCAATAAAATACTTTTATCATAATATGTGTGTTTTATTAACCATGTACTACTATTGGATTAATAATGGATAGGTGTCTTATTGACGCCTCTCCATTATTAACCTGGCTTAATATCACCTTACAATAGCAAGGTGACATTAACCCTTTATTACCCCATATCCCACCGATACAGGGGAGTGGGAAGAGAGGGGCTAAGTGCCAGAATAGCCGCATCCTACAGATGTGCCTTTTCTGGGGTGGCTGGGGGCAGATGTTTTTAGCCAGGGGGGGGGGGGCAATAACCATGGACCCTCTTTAGGCTATTAATATCTACCCTCAGTCACTGGCTTTCCCACTCTGACGGATAAAATTGCGCGGGAGCCCACACCAATTTTTTCTGTGATTTAACCCTTTATTGTAACAGCCAGAGCCTCCAAATTTTACACACATACACTTGTAACATTACTAATGAGGAATATGTACAAAAATAAGGGATATGAAATGGTTTACTGTATGTAATCCATGCCTCATATCCTGTTGGGTTTGAGCAGGAGATAGAAAAACCCGGCAATTGAATTTCTGCTATCTAGCGCTCTACGAAATATAAATATATACAGGCCCTTCTCAAAAAATTAGCATATAGTGTTAAATTTCATTATTTACCATAATGTAATGATTACAATTAAACTTTCATATATTATAGATTCATTATCCACCAACTGAAATTTGTCAGGTCTTTTATTGTTTTAATACTGATGATTTTGGCATACAACTCCTGATAACCCAAAAAACCTGTCTCAATAAATTAGCATATTTCACCCATCCAATCAAATAAAAGTGTTTTTTAATAACAAACAAAAAAACCATCAAATAATAATGTTCAGTTATGCACTCAATACTTGGTCGGGAATCCTTTGGCAGAAATGACTGCTTCAATGCGGCGTGGCATGGAGGCAATCAGCCTGTGACACTGCTGAGATGTTATGGAGGCCCAGGATGCTTCAATAGCGGCCTTAAGCTCATCCAGAGTGTTGGGTCTTGCGTCTCTCAACTTTCTCTTCACAATATCCCACAGATTCTCTATGGGGTTCAGGTAAGGAGAGTTGGCAGGCCAATTGAGCACAGTAATACCATGGTCAGTAAACCATTTACCAGTGGTTTTGGCACTGTGAGCAGGTGCCAGGTCGTGCTGAAAAATGAAATCTTCATCTCCATAAAGCATTTCAGCCGATGGAAGCATGAAGTGCTCCAAAATCTCCTGATAGCTAGCTGCATTGACCCTGCCCTTGATGAAACACAGTGGACCAACACCAGCAGCTGACATGGCACCCCACACCATCACTGACTGTGGGTACTTGACACTGGACTTCAGGCATTTTGGCATTTCCTTCTCCCCAGTCTTCCTCCAGACTCTGGCACCTTGATTTCCGAATGACATGCAAAATTTGCTTTCATCAGAAAAAAGTACTTGGGACCACTTAGCAACAGTCCAGTGCTGCTTCTCTGTAGCCCAGGTCAGGCGCCTCTGCCGCTGTTTATGGTTCAAAAGTGGCTTTACCTGGGGAATGCGGCACCTGTAGCCCATTTCCTGCACACGCCTGTGCACGGTGGCTCTGGATGTTTCCACACCAGACTCAGTCCACTGCTTCCTCAGGTTCCCCAAGGTCTGGAATCGGTCCTTCTCCACAATCTTCCTCAGGGTCCGGTCTCCTCTTCTCGTTGTACAGCGTTTTCTGCCACATTGTTTCCTTCCAACAGACTTACCATTGAGGTGCCTTGATACAGCACTCTGGGAACAGCCTATTTGTTGAGAAATTTCTTTCTGGGTCTTACCCTCTTGCTTGAGGGTGTCAATGATGGCCTTCTTGACATCTGTCAGGTCGCTAGTCTTACCCATGATGGGGGTTTTGAGTAATGAACCAGGCAGGGAGTTTATAAAAGCCTCAGGTATCTTTTGCATGTGTTTAGAGTTAATTAGTTGATTCAGAAGATTAGGGTAATAGGTCGTTTAGAGCAGGGGTCCCCAACTCCAGTCCTCAAGGCCCACCAACAGGTCATGTTTTCAGGATTTCCTTTGCATTGCACAGGTGATGCAATTATTACCGGGGCAAGACTAAGGAAATCCTGAAAACATGACATGTTGGTGGGCCTTGAGGACTGGAGTTGGGGACTCCTGGTTTAGAGAACCTTTTCTTGATATGCTTATTTATTGAGACAGGTTTTTTGGGTTATCAGGAGTTGTATGCCAAAATCATCAGTATTAAAACAATAAAAGACCTGACAAATTTCAGCTGGTGGATAATGAATCTATAATATATGAAAGTTTAATTGTAATCATTACATTATGGTAAATAATGAAATTTAACACTATATGCTAATTTTTTGAGAAGGACCTGTATATATGTATGTGTCTCACTGACATTATACAATCTCCAGGTAGGCCGTGCTATCCATCTTCCCATGGATGCGGACCAGATGGCCAGGCCCCTTGGCTGACTGTAGGGATGGTATTCTTGGGGTCGTATGCAGTGCCATCCAGTCTCCAAACGTCACGTGTGTGGTTGGCACCAAAGATCTCGATCTTGGTTTCATCAGACCAGAGAACCTTGAACCAGTCAGTCTCAGAGTCCTCCAAGTGATCATGAGCAAACTGTAGACGAGCCTTGACATGACGCTTTGAAAGGTACCTTACGGGCTTGTCTGGAACAGAGACCATTGCGGTGGAGTACGTTACTTATGGTATTGACTGAAACCAATGTCCCCACTGCCATGAGATCTTCCCGGAGCTCCTTCCTTGTTGTCCTTGGGTTAGCCTTGACTCTTTGGACAAGCCTGGCCTCGGCACGGGAGGAAACTTTCAAAGGCTGTCCAGGCCGTGGAAGGCTAACAGTAGTTCCATAAGCCTTCCACTTTCGGATGATGCTCCCAACAGTGGAGACAGATAGGCCCAACTCCTTGGAAAGGGTTTTGTACCCCTTGCCAGCCTTGTGACCCTCCACGATCTTGTCTCTGATGGCCTTGGAATGCTCCTTTGTCTTTCCCATGCTGACCATGTATGAGTGCTGTTCACAAGTTTGGGGAGGGTCTTAAATAGTCAGAAAAGGCTGGAAAAAGAAATAATTAATCCAAACATGTGAAGCTCATTGTTCTTTGTGCCTGAACTACTTCTTAATACTTTAGGGGAACCAAACAGAATTCTGGTGGGTTGAGGGGTTGAATAATAAATGACCCACTGAAAAGACTTTTCACAATAAAAAAAAAAAAAATAAACAAAGAAATAACATTCTTTTTTGCTGCAGTGCATTTCACACTTCCAGGCTGATCTACAGTCCAAATGTCACAGTGCCAAGTTAATTCCAAATGTGTAAGTAAACCTGCTAGTATATTGCCCAGCCACGTAGTATATTGCCCAGCCACATAGTATATTGTCCAGTCACGTAGTATATTGCCCAGCCACGTAGTATATTGCACAGCCACGTAGTATATTGCACAGCCACGTAGTATATTGCCCAGTCACGTAGTATATTGCCCAGTCACGTAGTATGTTGCCCAGCCACGTAGTATATTGCCCAGCCACGTAGTATATTGCCCAGCCACGTAGTATATTGCCCAGCCACGTAGTATATTGCCCAGCCACGTAGTATGTTGCCCAGCCACGTAGTATATTGCCCAGTCACGTAGTATATTGCCCAGTCACGTAGTATGTTGCCCAGCCACGTAGTATATTGCCCAGCCACGTAGTATATTGCCCAGCCACGTAGTATATTGCCCAGCCACGTAGTATATTGCCCAGCCACGTAGTATATTGCCCAGCCACATAGTATATTGCCCAGTCACGTAGTATGTTGCCCAGCCACGTATGTTACAGGTTAAAAAATAAAAAATAAACATATACTCAACTTCCAAGGGCCCCTTGTAGTTCGGTCACATGACCGTGACGTCATGACAGGTCCTTCTCGCGCAGGCGCGCAGGACCTGTGATGACGTCCCGGTCACATGACCGTGACGTCACGGCAGGTTGCTCTCGCGCAGGCCCTGTGATGACGTCGCGGTCACATGACCGTGACGTCATGGCAGGTCCTTCTCCCATACCAATCTTGGTCGCGAAAGGTGAGTATATAATGATTTGTTATTTTTTTTATTATTTTTAACATTAGATGTTTTTTCTATTGACGCTGCATAGGCAGCATCAATAGTAAAAACTTGGTCACACAGGGTTAATAGCGGCGGTAACGGAGTGAGTTACCCGCGGCATAACGCAGTCCTTTACCGCTGGCATTAACCCTGTGTGAGCGGTGACTGCGGGGAGTATGGAGCGGGCGCCGACAGCAGGGGAGTAGGGAGGGACTAATCGGACTGTGGCCGTCGCTGATTGGTCGCGGCAGCCATGACAGGTATCTGGCGAGACCAATCAGCGACTTGGATTCCATGACAGACAGAGGCCGCGACCAATGAATATCCGTGACAGACAGAAAGACAGAAGGACAGAAAGACGGAAGTGACCCTTAGACAATTATATAGTAGATTCTAATAAAACCTGTCAGTGTGATTTTACTGTACACCACACTGAATTGCCGGCTTTTCTCTAGAACACCGCTGCGTATTTCTCACACTGTTGGTCCGTGTGTAATCCGTATTTTTCTCGCACCAATAGACTTTCATTGGTGGATTTTTTGCACAATACACTGACAAACGCAGCATGCTGCGATTTTCTACGCCCGTAAAATACGGCCGAGAAATATACGGCAGATAGGAGCTGCCCCATATAGAATCATTGGTCTGTGTGCAATGCGTAGTTTTTGCGCCTCTCATATGTCCGTAAAACTTGCTAGTGTGACACCGGCCTCATTTTGTACTGGCTAATGGGCACATATAACTGCTCCCACTTAGGCGGTAACAGTAATTATCAATGCCGTCTGTTGCTACCAGGTTTTCCAAATGCGCAGGACAAGTCTGCTGCCACCAGCTCCGATTCCTTAATTAATAACGGGTCCAGAGCCAACCCAAATTAGTAACGTAATTCACTTCAGAGGACTTGACAGTACGTTATAGAGCAAGGAGAAACAAAGCTAATAATTTTATATATTTTACTCTAAAAAGGTAGGCAGTGTTTACAAGAGGGTAAAAAGATATTATAAAAGAAGACAAGTATCGTATGCACAAACAATTACAAATAAAAAGGGATTAAAGTTGAAAAAACACTTTCAGTTCCGTATGTCATTTCATAGCAGAACATGCGGTGCGGGGGAGGGGCGATACATCAAGATGCATTACAGAGCATCTCTCAGCTAGCTTCCTGGTCAAAGGCTAGTGAAAAATTAGCTCTCAAGGTCTTATACCCCTTGGTCGTGACATCACTGAGTGGGCGGAGCTATGGAATGCATTCCTACTTTCTCAGAGGGACTCAGAGTTATGGAACATTCCTATCCACCGTAGCTCCAGGATGCAAATTCATATAGTGACGACGGAAATACCATTGATCTTGTTTTGCGACTAGCATTCTATTAAGACCAAACATGACCTGGCTATGCACCATGAGCAAGCAGTAATTTGTTTCTCGGATACCAAGGGTACAGAAAATTGGAAAACTCAGTGGGTGATGACCCGGCCAATGCACATACCAAATATATAACTTTCATATCTCTGTCACTAATTGGGGTCAAGTTATGCCTTACTATTAAGTTTGTACATGAACAACAGAGCGCATGGTTTCAGACAAAGGACTGATTTTCTGCACACTCCTGCATTCGAGAGGGAGGGGAGACAGAGTCCCACACTGGAGTTTCACGCTACAGCTGTATTGTCAGCAGGGTGCAAGAGCTAGAAGGAAGTGGGGTCGGAAAGCATGCAGCATGTGTCTGTGCTCAGCTTTAATGGATGTAGCAGAGCTCAGTGTGTGGGATCATAGATAATCAAATACATCATATTCCTGACACTACCGCTCAAAATTTAGGGTCACTTAGAAACCTCCTTATTTTTGAAAGAAAAGCACAGTTTTTTTCCAACGAAGCTAACATTAAATGATTCATAAATACACTCTATACATTGTTAATGTGGTAAATTCTAGCTGCAAACGTCTGGTTTGTAATGCAATATCTTCATAGGTGCATAGAGTCCAGTGTTTTTATGGGACTTTGTCTTGGCTGTGTAAAAAGGGAGACTCCCTGATGAAATGTGCGATGGAGTGGTGTGTGCAGGGGCAGATGAGTGTCAGGCCGTCTGGTATGTGACCTTTTATGTATTACTATTGTGAAGGAACAAATTAAGAAGGATTCTCCATTTTGTGCTTTTCGACTCCATTTTGTTGTTTTGAATATAAATTTTGTTAGTAGACTAAAGTTTACAGATGTTATGAGACCTTGATGAGACCTTGATTGTTGCAATCTGCCAGGACATGAGACTGAGGGTGTATTGTTCTACGAGACTTTGACGTACAGACTGTTCCTGCATTCTTATAGGTTAAGAACTGTGAACGTGTTCTTATGCTGATTGGTTGAAGTATAATTTCTATGACTATGAAAAGTCAGAGAATAAACGGGGGCCCAGAGATCTGCTCGATCCCCCACACAGAGGCACGAGTCTCCGTCTGGTCATTTTCAGTTGCCGGCAACGCCCTTTAGATTAATTTGGAAATCACTGAGTCAACCGTGAAGGATCACTTTAGATCCTCCCTCAACAGCTTGGCGCCCAAAAACGTGGGGCCCCAAACAGGAACGCCTCTGCCCCCTGGAGGACAACAAGACAAAGGACCCTCGGAGCGGACACAGGCACTGGAAAATTGGGACTGATCATCCCCCACAACAACCACGGTAAGTTGGCAGTTATACTGTCCAGACTGACCGTTTGGTGTGGTTTTCCTGTGTTTGTTGCTGCAAAGAGGATCTGAGGTTTGTCCCCGATGGTGGGGTGATTCTTGGGTGGAATCATATAGAGGTGTAGTTCCGTTGGGAGCCCAGTGCTCGAACCGTACCTCATAAGGGACGGACACCCCGGATTGACCAGTGATGTAATTCTCTTTATAGTCAAAATATCCTGAATTCCTGATCACTGTTAGAATCAGGCGCGGTGAGGTGATCGAAGATGGGTAGGATGCGTAACTCAGGAATATATAGATATATATATGTATTTCTAGAGGTATCCGGAGGGTTAGTTTGAAACACCCTCCTCCTTTCGCTGAGTACCGCGTTTTTGGGTTGTCCCAGAGGGGGACAGGTAAACCTAGTGGAACAAAACGAATACAGCTGCTCTGGTATTGTGCACGACTAAGTAAGGATATTTAGCTCTAAAGTAGAATCAGTTTCCGTGTGTGTGATGAATCTGATATTTTTAGCCCAAAGACGGGGAAAGAACTCTGTCAGGAATGCAGGAAAATATTCTGAATCATTGGTTTTTCTAAGGTGTTCTGGCATGTGAATTGTGTGATGAAGGTTTTGTAGAAATTAATTAAGTCTGAGAACTGCTGTATTCTGCTTCTGTGTGTAGATTTCCAAAATATCCGATGGGAGGGGTAGGTCAAACCGCTGCGCTATTGCTTTCTTTTGTGTTGAGGAATGCTGTAAATTCT
The DNA here is from genome assembly GCF_032444005.1 of Ranitomeya imitator. Classification (NCBI taxonomy): domain Eukaryota; kingdom Metazoa; phylum Chordata; class Amphibia; order Anura; family Dendrobatidae; genus Ranitomeya; species Ranitomeya imitator. The sequence continues at coordinate 610,606,850 of NC_091282.1, read as the reverse complement.
TATCTGTTCCGTGTTTCTGGTATGGAGGGGGCGAGTCGCTGCCTCCTCTCCTTGTGTAGTAAGAATTATTGTAAATTTAAAGTAAAATATGGTGTCTTGTTTTAGAAGGAAACCTGTAAATGATAGTTTGGTTTTGTTTTTGTTATGTTGAAAAAGGGAAGCTGTCTACTACTATGACAAAGACTGAGAAAGTGGCTGAATGTTTTGTGGTGCAGGAAGGAATTGAGAAAGTGATTGAGGGTAATGTGTTAGAAAGACAAATAATTAAAAAAATAATAATCTGAAACAGGGGGGCTCCCTGTTAGATGATATGGTCCCTCCCCAGGAAATCAAGCCTCTCCTCCCGACTGTAAGCTCCGTGCCCCTCAATCCCAAAGTACCAATATATTCTGGGTTGCCAAAACTCAGTGCGCACCCACCCTATGATCCTGCCGGGTGGATTTGTGATGTATGCGGAGTTATTAATTCTCAGTGGAGACAGGTCTGTTACAATTGTGGAGCGAGGAGACTCGGGGTCGTAGCCCCCACCTTTCCCTTGCTAAACGCTGACGGCACCTATCGGCCGCCGCCAGCACCAGCTCCTGTTATGCCTAGTATTGCGAGTGGTTATGAGTATCCGCCCCCACCTACCTTAGTCACTCGGTCAGAGACAGGATACACAGAGGAGATAGAAGATTTCCAGGAAATGTATTCTAATGTTATTCCTGGACCCCACAGCCATGATGTGCTCTTTAGGATAGGGACAGGGGATCTCACAAGACAACATGTTGGGGCCATAGTAAATGCCGCAAACAATCAACTCCACCATGCTGGAGGACTGGCTGCAATGATTTCACAGAAAGGCGGACCCATGATACAGGAAGAATCTAATTCGTATATACAAACTTATGGCCAGGTAGAAACAGGACAGGTCGCAGCAACCAGAGCAGGACAGCTGCCGTGCCAATATGTGATACATGCAGTGGGACCACGATATAATCCTACCAACATTCCCAGGTCCCAACAATTACTTACTGAGGCTGTCCAGAATGCAATCCTGTATGCCTCCTCTGTTCCCCCCGGTACGATGCCTCAGCGTACAATGGCCATACCATTAATCTCTGCCGGTATCTTTCAATATCCCAGGAAGGATGCCGCTATGGTCATAGTATCAGCAATAGAGCGCTGTATACAGGAAAACCCCATAAAATTGGAGGAGGTCCGATTTGTTCTCGATAGCCACCTAACGGCCCATCAGGCAATACAATTTGTAACTGTAACAGAGCCTCCTGCCCCGCTTCTGCAGCAGATGCCTCTTACCGCACCTCCTCCCGCCCCTGAGTCAGTAATATCAGAGCTTGAAGAAGATGATGTGAAACCTACTCCTGACAGGCCAAAGTATACCCCCTTTTCTCCATCCCAGATAGACCTTCCCCATGGCCTTCTATAGACAAATGGCAGCGAATCGAGAGATTTATTCCACTCCCCGGATAGATCTGTTACTTACTCCAGGTGAAGGCTGGAGAGGGATATTTTCCAATTATTGAGGGTGGCATAACCTATAATGTAAATTTGGACGAGGGAACCTATGAGAGTGGTGTTGATTTCTGTAATGCTTTAAAAGTTTGGGCACAAGATAGATTAGCGGACCAAGCTACCTCCCTCACAGATGTCACACAGGACAAGGGGGAGACTGCCGAGAAGTTTTATGGGCGTCTTATGGTAGTGTTTAAAGATTTGGGATTCTCATTGTATAATAAAGCCCATTCACACCTTTTTGCAGTAGTTTTGACTTCCGAGCCTTAAATCTGAATTGAAAGAGGCAATAATGTCAGTTAGACCTGACATTGAGACTTCCACTCCAGATGATGCATTAAAAATAGTAAAGAGTTTTCAAAAGAACTTAGCCCGTTCTGCATCAGCAGGAAAGGCAAAGGTTAAACCAGTAGCCACAGCGATCTCCACTCCAACTCTAGCCCCCACCCCAGGAACAAGGTCGCAGCTGGTTCCTTATCAGTGGCACACACAACAGACTTCAGCTCCAGTCCTCCCACCATACACGAATTCAGCTCTCTACTCCAGTATTCCTTTTAACCCTATGTCCGGGAATCTCACTCTCCAGCCCCGCCCTGCCAATTCTCGCTTGCAGTGTTGGCGCTGTGGCCGGCCCGGTCACTTTCAGAGAGATTGTCATACCCCTGCTGACAGATGTTACCTTCCAGTTCCCCCTTCTACCCGTAATCTGAATACTGGGAACTCTGGGGGATACTCTGGTTACAGACAGTCTCAAAATCCTGATAATCGCCCATACTGACGGGGTGGCAAACCAGGGTCTGCCATCACAATGTCCTCCACCAAGCCTGGGGCATGCTCATCCGTCACGCTTCCTGTCGGGGACACCCTTGTCAAGTTTATGGTAGACACTGGGGTGGCCAATTCCATAATCAAGTCATCAGATGTACCTACGGATATCCCTATTCAATTCTCAGACCAAGAGCTTGTTTTAATTGGAGTAGATGGCAGACCCAATAAACATACTCTCACAAAACCCATCCCTGTGGGACCTTTCCCTGAAGTTACTGCTCAGTTCGTAATCTCTCCCTCATGTCCGGTAAATTTACTGGGGGCAGATGTATCATCACAGTTCCGCTCCAGAATATAATTCCAAGATGATAGTGAGATGGTATTTATGTTATATAACCCCTATGCAGATGAACATAATGAGATGTATATCTTATATGCCCTTCCCACGGTTATGATGGCCCTGATAGGCCCAGATCCACCCCCAATAATGCCTGTTGAACCAGTAAAAGTGTTTCTCAAACCTGGTGCCCCTTTTCCCAAAGTCCATCAGTACCCTTTGAAACATGATCAGGAGCGGGGCCTCAAGGGTCAAATACAAACGTTACTCGATAATGGTACTGTGTTTCCCCATGTAACACGCCTTTGTTTCCCGTTAAGAAAAAGACCCCACCCGGCCAACCCCCTGTGTACCGGCTGGTACAAGACCTATGGGCAGTTAATGCAGCTACTGTTCTAGAAACTCCGGTGGTGCCTAATCCACATACTTTTGTCCCAGATATCTCAGGATGCTGCTTGGTTCACAGTTATCGACCTCGCCAATGCCTTCTTCAGCATTGCATTACACCCAGATTGCCAGTTTCTGTTTGTATTCACTTATCAGGGACAACAATTGATGTGGACAGTTATGTCACAAGGGGCCCAAAACAGTCCCAATCAGTTTGCAAAAAAATATGGGCGAGTGTCTTTTACCCTGGCAGTTAGAATATCCTTATGTCACGCTGCTTCAGTATGTGGGTAATCTTTTGTTGTGTGCACAGACAGAGCAGGAAGCCATTGTTGCCACTGTTAGTCTTCTCAAGTATCTGGTAGATCTGAACTGTCGGGTTTCGGCCTCGAAACTTCGGTTCTGCCTTGGTCAAGTGATATTTTTGGGTCACTGTCTCCTTCAGGGTGCCAGACACCTCACAGAAGAAAGAAAAATAGCCGTCAGCTCCCTTTCTTTCCCAAAAGATGAGACTGAACTCCAGCGTTTTCTTGGACTATGTACTTATTGTTATCAGTGAATGCCGGACACATCCCGCATAATGCAATCTCTCTACAATGCCCTGAAAGACTGTTCAAGATATGCTGATGATTTTGGCAGATTCCACACAGGATACGCTGTTACTACGGAAGACACCGTAGTGCACGCAGCTGCACTCACTCCCTCACTGTCAGGACAAGAAGTAGAATTTCAGGATCTGTCTACTGCATGTGTTCTGGCCAAAGACAGGCGGGCTAATATACACGGACTCACAGTATGCATTTGGTATTGCTCATGATTTCGGAGCCCTATGGGCTAATCGAGGATTTGTTACTACCGCCGGGACTCAGTGAAGAATGCTGAAGCTGTTAAAACCCTCATGGGCTCAATCGAATTACCTACCCAGGTGGCCATTATCAAAGTTAAGGAGCACGGTACTATGGAACAGTCCACAGACTGTTGGTAACGCCTCTGCGGATATGCAAGTAAAAGCCGCTGCTCTCCTACCCGTTGAACCGACCATACCAGCTATGGTGACCACACGCTCTCAGTGTAAACAGTTACAAGAAACACTGACTCTACAGGAACCTGATGATCCATGCCAGACTGAGGTTTTCTGCCGGACCCCGCGAGACCGTTTAATGACGATGCAGAGAATGTCCCCAAAGGAAGAAGTGACGCAGTGGAAGGCTGATGGAGCATGTATGGACATGGTCTCTGGAAAAAGGACCAACTTGTGTGTCTCCCTAAGCGGATGTACCCTGCTATTGCCATGTGGGCACATGGGCCCACACATCGAGGAAAAAAACAGGCCCTAGCACAAAAATTCTACTGGACTCCAGGTATTTCTACAGTCCTGACAGCACTCAACCGTGCATGTAATATCTGTCTGCAATCCCGGTCAACTTCAACGTGTACCCCCGAAGCACCTTGCTACGCTCGACTATCCTTTCCAAAGGCTCCAAGAGGACCACATCACGTTGCCTAAGTCTGGAAGGTATAAATATTGTCTGGTGGTTGTCGACATGTTCTCCAGTTGGCTGGAAGCATTCCCGGTTACCAACATGACTGCAAAAACTACAGCAAAGAAACTGGTGATGGAAGTTATATGCAGATATGGTGTTCCAGAAGTTGCTGAAAGTGACCAAGGCCCGGTCTTTTCTTCTCATGTGTATCAGGAGGTTCTGACAATGCTTGGATCCACTGTAGCCCTCCATGCTCCGTACCATCCACAATCCAGTGGGAAAGTTAAGAGGCTGAACGGCACACTGAAGGGACAATTGACCAAAATGATGCAGGAGACTACGGCTCCATGGCCAGGGCTCTTACACATTCGTACTACCCCTATTGCAAAACATGGCCTGTCCCCATAGGAGATATTGTTTGGTGCTAGGTCCTCAGTTGCAAATTTCCAGTCTCAGTAGTTGTCAGAAGAAACTGACCGTGCTGTTCAATATGTTATTCAGCTTAGTAAAAATGTTGCTAACACCCATGTTTTAGTTTCTTCTTCCTTTCCAGATTAAGCAGAAACCGACACTTGTCACAATTTGAAGCCTGGTGGTTTATGGTCGTGAAAAGCTATGTCAGAAGACACGGACTAGAACCCTTGTATGATGGTCCCTACCAAGTTCTCCTCATTACTCCTATGTCAGTAAAGCTGGAAGGAAGGCCGACATGGATCCACGTATCGCAGTGCAAGCTGGTCAAACAGACTAGTAGCAAATAAGGGGGACAATGTTTTGTTTTTTTGTATTTCTATATAATAATATTGATAACCACATGGGACAGCCTAAATTCCCCAACATCCTTGAATAATAAGTTTGTACAATATCATGAAAGATTAGTAGTACAGATGGGTATAGCTAATAAAATTGTCAGTTCTATTTCCATTTACCCTATCATTACACAAATGTGGGATAAATTGCTTAGGGTCACAGATTATCTAGATGATCAAATTTGGGATATATTGGATATACTTAATACTACTGTTGCTGTCCAAAACCCACTTATTATAGTCACTAATCAACATACTGTAGTACTGGACTACTTAACAGGAGCACAGGGTGGTATGTGTCAGGTTATTGGACCCGCTTTCTGTTATTATACAGATCCCAATAGTACTCTAAAGTTAAAGTTAGAAGATATTCAAAGACTCAGAGATCAATATGATAAAGACAATGACTGTAATAAGGACAGTTGGTGGGCAGACACCTTCTCCTTTTTAATCCAGCCAATTGGTTTGAGGGATTTGGGGGCTGGATAGCTGGAATCTTGCAAAGTTTGTTTCACATCGCTGCCTTTATCCTTGTCATGTATGTAATACTAAAACTTGTTCTTTGGTGTATTTCTGTATGTATTAGGAAATTCTGCACTAAGACAACTAATGATGAAACCAAAAGCGTTGCCACCCCTGCTCTTCTCTACACCGATTTCACAAAGTTATCAGATGAAGATGTTGAAGCCAAGCGTATGGCTATCTTCAAAAGATCCCCACCACCGTTATCAACAATTGTTATTCGTAAATTCTAGTATACAGGGGGGACGGGTACGCCGCAACAGCCATGGCTGGTAACATGGCACCAGTCATGTGAAGACCAGTACCCCTCGAGCTTATAGCTTGGGATAGTACCTCTGATGCTGGACATTAATTAACAAAATTTATCTAGGGGGGAATGTGAAGGAACAAATTAAGAAGGATTCTCCATTTTGTGCTTTTCGACTCCATTTTGTTGTTTTGAATATAAATTTTGTTAGTAGACTAAAGTTTACAGATGTTATGAGACCTTGATGAGACCTTGATTGTTGCAATCTGCCAGGACATGAGACTGAGGGTGTATTGTTCTACGAGACTTTGACGTACAGACTGTTCCTGCATTCTTATAGGTTAAGAACTGTGAACGTGTTCTTATGCTGATTGGTTGAAGTATAATTTCTATGACTATGAAAAGTCAGAGAATAAACGGGGGCCCAGAGATCTGCTCGATCCCCCACACAGAGGCACGAGTCTCCGTCTGGTCATTTTCAGTTGCCGGCAACGCCCTTTAGATTAATTTGGAAATCACTGAGTCAACCGTGAAGGATCACTTTAGATCCTCCCTCAACACTATTATCTTCACTGCAGGTAGTTCTTTTCCTTTGCTGGCCACTTGGGTGTTCATAATGCTCATTACAGCTATCTTCCATTAATGTGCACTATTTCACCTTTTGGTGATATTGATTTTTGATTAATTTCTTAAATAATTTATATATTATTTAAAATATATTGATTCTTATTAGTTTTTTTGGATGCACTTTTTGTGATTGTATTTACCAATGGGTATTTAATATTCATTATAATTTTTTTTTATAATAATTTTGTGTATTATAATTTTTCACGTTTTTGTTTTTTTTATGGAGTAGCTTTTTGTGCCACATTTTTTTTGCCATCAAGGTTCTTTTGTATGCTTTTATGGTGTGTCTGATATTCTTTGCCCCGTTACACATAGGTTTGCTATCATTCTTTTATGCTGTCTCTTTTTAACCCTTTCACGACATGCGCAGTAATAGTACGGCGCATGTCGTGTCTCCCCCTTTGATGTGGACTCCGGCGGTGAGCCTACATCAAAGTCGCGACATGTCAGCTGTTTTGTACAGCTGACATGTGCGCGCAATAGCGGCGGGTGAAATCACTATTCACCCGCCGCTATTAACCTGTTAAATGCCGCTGTCAAACGCAGACAGCGGCATTTAACCGGCGCTTACGGCCGGAAATGATGTCATCGCTGACCCCCGTCACATGATCGGGGGTCTGCGATGCATCAGGAAGGTAACCATAGAGGTCCTTGAGACCGCTATGGTTACTGATGCAGGCCTGCTGTGAGCGCCCCCCTGTGGTCGGCGCTCACAGCACACCTCAATTTCTGCTACATAGCAGCGATCTGATGATCGCTGCTATGTAGCAGAGCCGATCAGGCTATGCCAGCTTCTAGCCTCCCATGGAGGCTATTGAAGCATGGCACAAGTAAAAAAAAAGTTTTTAAAAATATGAAAAAAATATACAAAATATAAAAGTTTAAATCACCCCCCTTTCGCCCCATCCTAAATAAAACAATAATAATAAAAAAAAACCTACACGTATTTGATATCGCCGCGTTCAGAATCGCCCGATCTATCAATAAAAAAAATCATTAACCTGATCGCTAAACAGTGTAGCGAGAAAAAAATCCAAAACGCCAGAATTACGTTTTTTTGGTCGCTGCGACATTGCATTAAAATGCAATAACGGGCGATCAAAAGAACGTATCTGCACCGAAATGGTATTATTAAAAACGTCAGCTCGGCACACAAAAAATAAGCCCTCACCTAACCACAGATCACGAAAAATGGAGACGCTTCGGGTATCGGAAAATGGCACTTTTTTTTTTGTAAGCAAAGTTTGGAATTTTTTTTCACCACTTGGATAAAAAATAATCTAGACATGTTAGGTCTCGTGAACTCGTAATAACCTGGAGAATCATAATGGCAGGTTAGTTTTAGCATTTAATGAACCTAGCAAAAAAGCCAAACAAAAAAAAAAGTGTGGGATTGCACTTTTTTTGCAATTTCACTGTACTTGGAATTTATTTCCCGTTTTCTAGTAAAAGACATGGTAAAACCAATGGTGTCGTTCAAAAGTACAACTTGTCGCGCAAAAAATAAGCCCTCACATGGCCAAATTGACGGAAAAATAAAAAAGTTATGGCTCTGGGAAGGAGGGAAGTGAAAAATGAAAACACAAAAATGAAAAAGGGCCGCGACTTGAAGGGGTTAATAAAGATTCTTTTTATGTCAATTTCCTTGTAGCCAAAGATTTTGTTTTTTGGTATTCTTGTGTATAATCAGGTATTTTTAATAAACGTCAATATAATTTTTCATTGGTTTATCTTTGAATACTTTTTTTGGGTGATATATTATGTTTGGTATTCTTTGTTTTTTATGAACAATATATTTATGGTATTTATTTTCTATATAGGTGTTTTACCTCAGCAAATTAACTGCACTAGATTTTCAATTCATTTGGCAACTCACGTGATTAATAAAAGTATGAGTTTTCATGGAGAACACAAAATTGTCTGGGTGACCTTAAACGTGTGTGTGTCCCTGCACTGTATATACGGCTCCCTGCAATACATATATAGGTCACTGCAATGTATATAGGGCTTCCCACAATGTATACGGCCTGCAGTGTATATATTGGGCAATGCACTGTATACATCCTGCAGTGTATATATAGGGCACTGCGCTGTATACGGCCTGCAGTGTATATATAGGGCACTGCGCTGTATACGGCCTGCAGTGTATATATAGGGCACTGCGCTGTATATAGCCTGCAGTGTATATATAGGGCACTGCGCTGTATACGGCCTGCAGTGTATATATAGGGCACTGCGCTGTATATAGCCTGCAGTGTATATATAGGGCACTGCGCTGTATACGTCCTGCAGTGTATATATAGGGCACTGCGCTGTATACGTCCTGCAGTGTATATATAGGGCACTGCACTGTATACGGCCTGCAGTGTATATATAGGGCACTGCGCTGTATACGGCCTGCAGTGTATATATAGGGCACTGCGCTGTATATAGCCTGCAGTGTATATATAGGGCACTGCGCTGTATACGGCCTGCAGTGTATATATAGGGCACTGCGCTGTATACGGCCTGCAGTGTATATATAGGGCACTGTATACGGCCTGCAGTGTATATATAGGGCACTGCACTGCATACGGCCTGCAGTGTATATATAGGGCACTGCACTGTATACGGCCTGCAGTATATATAGGGCACTGCAATGTATACGGCCTGCATTGTATATATAGGGCACTGCAATGTATACAGCCTACAGTGTATATAGGGCACTGCAATGTATACAGCCTACAGTGTATATAGGGCACTGCACTATATATGGCCTGCAGTGTATCTACAGTTACATGAAAAAGTTTGGGCACCCCTATTAATCTTAAGCTTAATGTTTTATAAAAGTTGGGGGTTTTTCAACAGCTATTTCAGTTTCACATATCTAATAACTGTTGGACACAATAATGTTTCTGCCTTGAAATGAGGTTTATTGTACTAACAGAAAATGTGCAATCTGCAATCAAACAAAATTTGACAGGTGCATAAGTATGGGCACCCTTATCATTTTCTTGTTTTAAATACTCCTACCTACTTTTTACTGACTTACTAAAGCACTTTTTTTTGGTTTTCTAACCTCATTGAACTTTGAACTTCATAGCCAGGTGTATGCGATCATGAGAAAAGCTACTTAAAGTGGCCACTTGCAAGTTGTTCTCCTGTTTGAATCTCCTCTGAAGAGTGGCATCATGGGCTCCTCAAAACAACTGTCTAATGATCTGAAATCAAAGATTATTCAACATAGTTGTTCAGGGGAAGGATACAAAAAGCTGTCTCGGAGATTTAACCTGTCAATTTCCACTGTGAGGAACATAGTAAGGAAATGGAAGAACACAGGTACAGTTCTTGTTAAGGCCAGAAGTGGCAGGCCAAGAAAAACATCAGAAAGGCAGAGAAGAAGAATGGTGAGATCAGTCAAGGACAATCCTCAGACCACCTCCAGAGAGCTGCAGCATCAACTTGCTGCAGATGGTGTCACTGTGCATCGGTCAACTATACAACGCACTTTGCACAAGGAGAAGCTGTATGGGAGAGTGATGCGAAAGAAGCCGTTTCTGCAAGCACGCTACAAACAGTCGGCTGAGGTATGCAAAAGCACATTTGGAGAAGCCAATTTCTTTTTGGAAGAAGGTCCTGTGGACTGATGAAACCAAGATTGAGTTGTTTGGTCATACAAAAAAAGTTATGCATGGCGGCCAAAAAACACAGCATTCCAAGAAAAACACTTGCTACCCACAGTAAAATTTGGTGGAGGTTCCATCATGCTTTGGGGCTGTGTGGCCAATGCCGGCACCGAGAATCTTGTTAAAGTTGAGGGACGCATGGATTCCTCTCAATATCAGCAGATTCTTGACAATAATGTTCATGAATCAGTGACAAAGTTGAAGTTACGCAGGGGATGGATCTTTCAGCAAGACAATGATCCAAAACACCGCTCCAAATCTACTCAGGCATTCATGCAGAGGAACAATTACACTGTTCTGGAATGGCCATCCCAGTCCCCAGACCTGAATATCATTGAACATCTGTGGGATCATTTGAAGAGGGCTGTCCATGCTCGGCGACCATCAAACGTAACTGAACTGGAATTGTTTTGTAAAGAGAAATGGTAAAAAATACCTTCATCCAGGATCCAGGAACTCATTAAAAGCTACAGGAAGCGACTAGAGGCTGTTATTTTTGCAAAAGGAGGATCTACTAAATACTGTATACGGCCTGCAGTGTATATATAGGGCACTGCACTGTATACGGCCTGCAGTGTATATATAGGGCACTGCACTGTATACGGCCTGCAGTGTATATATAGGGCACTTCACTGTATACGGCCTGCAGTGTATATATAGGGCACTGCACTGTATACGGCCTGCAGTGTATATATAGGGCACTGCGCTGTATACGGCCTGCAGTGTATATATAGGGCACTGCACTGTATACGGCCTGCAGTGTATATATAGGGCACTGTATATGGCCTGCAGTGTATATATAGGGCACTGCACTGTATACAGCCTGCAATGTATATATAGGGCACTGCACTATATACTGTTATGATACGGTGGTCTAGGAGCAACATGGAACGAGCTCTGAAGGAAGTGGTAACTGTACTGACCGCAGTCCCTAAGCTCAACACAACACTAGAAGTAGCCGTGGAATGCTCCTAACTCTCCCTAGGCATCTCGTCACAGCCTAAGAGCTAACTACCCCTAAAGAAAGAAGCAGGAAAGCTATCTTGCCTCAGAGAAAATCCCCAAAGGATAGATTAGCCCCCCACAAATAATGACTGTGAGTGGAGAGGGAAAAGACATACACAGAATGAAACCAGGATGAGCACAGGAGGCCAGTCTAGCTAAATAGATAGGACAGGATGGAATACTGTGCGGTCAGTATAAAACACTACAAAAATCCACGCAGAGTTTACAAAAAAACTCCACACCTGACTAAAGGTGTGGAGGGCAAATCTGCCTCCCAGAGCTTCCAGCAAGACAGAATTAATTCACACTGATAAGCTGGACAAACATAGAAAGCACAGAATGGATAAGTCCACAAACTATGGACAGAAAAGAGCAAGCAAAAACTTAGCTTTGCTGAACTGGTCAGGATAACAGGGAACTCCAAAGAGATGTGAATCCAACCAGGAACCATTTACAAGTGGCACTGGCTGAAGAAAGAGCCAGGCCTAAATAGCAGAGCAGAAGAGACGATAAGTGGAGGCAGCTGATGACAGCTAACTCCAAGGAGCAGCCATACCACTAGAAACCACAAGAGGGAGCCCAAGAGCAGAACTCACAAAAGTGCCACTTACAACCCCCGGAGGGAGCCCAAGAGCGGAATTCACAACAATATACGTCCTGCAATGTACATACAGAGTACTGCAATGTATACATCTTGCATTGTATATATAGGGCACTGCACTGTATATGGTGTGTCAGAATTTTTTTTCACTTTTAGTCATGAACTTGCAGCTCTCTGGCTCCCCCCTACCCTGCTGGCCAATAAGGGTATTGACAGAGGATAAGAAAAGGGGCACAGCTGCTCTAATTTATGTTGCATATTGCAGCATGTGAGGTGACAGGATGTATATATACCACCGGTTCCTGATAGGAACACATATATATATATATATACCTCGATCCAGTCACCACCAAGTCCCCAACACCACATAAATACGAAAACTCTTACAGGTGGATCGGACACCCGTTTGGTAACGTGAATTTGCGTGGAGTACGTGGTGGATCGCTTATAGAGCAAAAAGGAGGAAACTAGCAAATTTATACGTTTACTCCAGAAGAATCGGCAGTGTTTAGAAAAGATACAAATGATATTACAAAAGAGACAAAATACAAGTATGTACAAACAGTTATGAAATAAAACAGGATGAAAATATGAAACGTACTAAATCTCAGTCACAGCTATGACGTGTCGATAAAGGGGAGGAGAGATCCCACACAAATGATCCAGTACCACAGCATGGTGCTTCAGCTGTCTCTCCTGGCTCTGAATAATTGCCAAAGATGGACGTACCGGTTTTATGTTTTAGCCATAAAATTAGGAACTACCACTTTGATGACCTCACATATGGGCTGTTTTGTGAGAGGTAAACATAACTTGGAAAGTTATGGATAACTCCTTTTTCATTCATATCCTTGGCCTGGAAGCTCGCAGGCCAACGATATTGGCATTATTTTTTCCCTTGCGAATTTACCGTTCTTTAGAGTCCAAACATGGTATGTCTGAGATTTGCTGGTGGGCAGAAATTAATTTCCCAGGTTTCTGATGGCCCTAAATGCTGCAAAAGGTTGCCATGAGTAACCCCAAATGCCGAGATCCTGAAAATCTAATTTTCATGTTTCTGGGTTTAATGTGTGTTATTGAATTTGACTTTGAGTATTTAGCTTATAAGACAAAGGGATCTTTGGGGGAAAAACACACTCAACCCTGCTAGTTCTAGCAGGCAATAAAAACTTACATTCCACACTGACCATTTGCCTGAAAAGGGGGGGGGGGATTCGCAGAGAGGGAGAGGGTCTGCAGGAAGGATTTGGTCCTACAGAAACCAAGGACGAGACGAGGAGTAGGCTAGCTCTGGTTGTAGCCCCCAATGGAAAATAATTAATATCTTCCTGACATAGGGAACCCTGCACTGTATATGTCCTTGTGTAGTGAGTTATCTTTAATGGATACAAACACTCCAATTAATTAATACTAATTATTGATATATATTGATATTGTTTTCAATCAGTTATAATATTCAGTATATCCTTAATTATGGAGTTTGCATAAGTGTCATGATCCCAATGGCAGGGGATCACAAAAAGGACAAGCACAGATACAAACAAGCTCTAGGGCGATGGAACCTGAGCTGACCGCGACCCTGAACCTAACACACAAATAAAAGTAGCCGGGGAACGTGCCTACGATGATCCTAGACGTCTCGCTCCAGCCGAAGATCTAACTTCCCCTATCAGAAGAAACACAGACCTCTCTTGCCTCCAGAGAAATACCCCACAGCAAACAGCAGCCCCCCACATATAATGACGGTGAAATGAGAGGAAAGCACATACGTAGTATGAAAACAGCTTCAGCAAAATGAGGCCCGCTAAAGCTAGATAGCAGAGGATACAAAAGTGAACTGCGCGGTCAGCGAAAAACCCTTCAAAAAACCATCCTGAAATTACTTGAACTCATGTGCCAACTCATGGTACATGAAAAGCAATTTCAGCCCACTAGAGCAACCAGCAGCAGAGAATCACATATCTGCAGGCTGGACTAAAAACCAAATTAAGCAAAACACAAAACAGGAAAATCCAAACTTAGCTTGTCCAGAAGGTTCTAGGAGCAGGGAGCAGAGGTAACAAGACACACTGGATACATTGATAACCGGCGAGGAAATGCCAGCAAAGCCAGGTTAAATAGGAAACTCCCATATGCTGATGGAACAGGTGGAACCCAGAAACCCAGGAAAGACAAGTCACCCAGTACCATCAGTAACCACCAGAGGGAGCCCAAAAACAGAACTCACAACAGTACCCCCCCTTGAGGAGGGGTCACCGAACCCTCACGAGAACCACCAGGGCGACCAGGATGAGCCCTATGAAAAGCGCGAACCAAATCATCAGCATGAACATCCGAGGCAACCACCCAAGAATTATCCTCCTGACCATAACCCTTCCACTTGACCAAATACTGGAGTTTCCGTCTGGAAACACGAGAATCCAAGATCTTCTCCACAACATACTCCAATTCTCCCTCCACCAGCACTGGAGCAGGAGGCTCAAGAGAAGGAACAACAGGTACCTCATACTTCCGCAACAACGACCGATGAAACACATTATGAATAGCAAACGATGCCGGGAGATCCAAACGAAACGACACAGGGTTAAGAATTTCCAAGATCCTATAGGGACCGATGAACCGAGGCTTGAACTTAGGAGAAGAGACCTTCATAGGAACAAAACGAGAAGACAACCACACCAAGTCACCAACAAGAAGTCGAGGACCCACGCGGCGACGGCGATTAGCAAACTGCTGAGCCTTCTCCTGGGACAACTTCAAATTGTCCACCACATGACTCCAAATCCGATGCAACCTATCCACCACCATGTCCACTCCAGGACAATCAGAAGGTTCCACCTGACCAGAGGAAAAACGAGGATGAAACCCCGAATTACAAAAGAAAGGAGAAACCAAGGTAGCAAAACTAGCCCGATTATTAAGCGCAAACTCGGCCAGCGGCAAAAAGGTAACCCAGTCATCCTGATCAGCAGAAACAAAACACCTTAAATAAGTTTCCAAGGTCTGATTAGTTCGTTCAGTCTGGCCATTCGTCTGAGGATGGAATGCAGACGAAAAGGACAAATCAATGCCCATCTTAGCACAGAAAGTCCGCCAAAATCTAGACACAAACTGGGATCCCCTGTCAGAAACGATGTTCTCAGGAATCCCATGCAAACGAACCACATTCTGAAAAAACAGAGGGACCAACTCAGAGGAGGAAGGCAACTTAGGCAAGGGTACCAGATGAACCATTTTAGAAAAGCGATCACACACAACCCAGATGACGGACATTTTTTGAGAGACAGGGAGATCCGAAATAAAGTCCATGGAAATGTGCGTCCAAGGCCTCTTCGGGATAGGCAAAGGTGACAACAATCCACTGGCCCGAGAACAGCAAGACTTAGCCCGAGCACAAACCTCACAAGACTGCACAAAAGAACGCACATCCCTCGACAAGGAAGGCCACCAAAAAGACCTGGCCACCAAGTCTCTAGTACCAAATATTCCAGGATGACCTGCCAACGCAGAAGAATGGACCTCGGAGATGACTCTACTGGTCCAATTATCCGGAACAAACAGTCTCTCAGGCGGACAACGATCAGGTTTAGCCACCTGAAACTCCTGCAAAGCACGTCGCAAGTCTGGGGAGACAGCAGACAAAATCACCCCATCCCTAAGGATACCAGAGGGCTCAGAATTTCCAAGGGAGTCAGGCACAAAACTCCTAGAAAGAGCATCCGCCTTCACATTCTTTGAACCTGGCAGGTATGAAACCACAAAATTGAAACGAGAGAAAAACAGTGACCAACGAGCCTGTCTAGGATTCAGACGCCTGGCAGACTCAAGGTAAATCAAATTTTTGTGATCAGTCAAGACCACCACACGATGTCTAGCACCCTCTAGCCAATGACGCCACTCCTCAAATGCCCACTTCATGGCCAAAAGTTCCTGATTACCAACATCATAATTCCGCTCAGCCGGCGAAAACTTTCTAGAAAAAAAACGCGCATGGCTTCATCACTGAGCCATCGGAGCTTCTCTGTGACAAAACCGCCCCCGCTCCAATCTCGGAAGCATCAACCTCAACCTGAAAAGGGAGCGAAACATCTGGCTGACGCAACACAGGAGCAGAAGAAAACCGGCGCTTAAGTTCCTGAAAGGCCTCCACAGCCGCAGGAGACCAATTAGCAACATCAGCACCCTTCTTAGTCAAATCCGTCAAAGGCTTAACAACACTAGAAAAATTAGTTATAAAACGACGATAGAAATTAGCAAAGCCCAAGAACTTCTGTAGACTCTTAAGAGATGTAGGCTGCGTCCAGTCACAAATAGCCTGAACCTTGACGGGATCCATCTCAATAGTAGAAGGGGAAAAAATATACCCCAAGAAAGAAATCTTCTGGACTCCAAAGAGACACTTTGAGCCTTTTACAAACAAGGAATTGGCCCACAGGACCTGAAACACCTTCCTGACCTGCTGAACATGAGACTCCCAGTCATCAGAAAAAAACAAAATATCATCCAAATACACAATCATAAATTTATCCAGATATTCACGGAAAATATCGTGCATAAAGGACTGGAAGACTGAAGGAGCATTAGAAAGTCCAAAAGGCATTACCAAATACTCAAAATGGCCCTCAGGCGTATTAAATGCGGTTTTCCACTCATCACCTTGCTTTATTCGTATAAGATTATACGCACCCCGAAGATCAATCTTAGTGAACCATTTAGCCCCCTTAATGCGAGCAAACAAATCAGTCAACAATGGCAAAGGATACTGATATTTTACGGTAATCTTATTCAAAAGACGATAATCTATACAAGGCCTCAAGGAACCATCTTTCTTGGCCACGAAAAAAAAACCTGCTCCCAAAGGGGACAAAGATGGACGGATATGTCCCTTTTCCAAGGACTCCTTAACATAATCCCGCATAGCAGTATGCTCTGGCACTGACAGATTGAACAAACGACCTTTAGGAAATTTACTGCCCGGAATTAAATTTATAGCACAATCGCAATCCCTGTGAGGAGGAAGCGAACTGAGCTTAGGCTCCTCAAAAACATCCCGATAGTCAGACAAAAACACAGGAATCTCAGAAGGAGTAGATGAAGCGATAGAAATCGGAGGTGCATCATCATGAACCCCCTGACAACCCCAGCTTAACACAGACACTGATTTCCAGTCAAGGACTGGATTATGAGTTTGTAACCATGGCAGACCAAGTACTAGAACATCATGCAAATTATACAGTACCAGGAAGCGAATCACCTCCTGATGAACGGGAGTCATACGCATGGTCACTTGTGTCCAGTACTGAGGTTTATTCATAGCCAAAGGTGTAGAGTCAATTCCCTTCAAAGGAATAGGGACTTCCAGAGGCTCCAGACTAAACCCACAGCGATTGGCAAATGACCAATCCATAAGACTCAGGGCAGCGCCTGAATCCACATAGGCATCGACGGAAATGGATGATAATGAACAAATCAGAGTCACAGACAGAATGAACTTAGACTGTAAAGTACTAACCCCTGACGAAGCCACTGAGTGTGGCGACACGCGTCGGGTCAGCGTATCCCCTGTCTCCACTCCCCAGGTGGTCCTGAGTGTGTCCAGCAGCCCTTGGCTCTATTTTACATGCCGTGATTGAGCTTTGGTCATCTAGCCCCAGAGGCTTTGGTAACTGTGTGCATGCCTCTTCAGCATGGGAGTCTCTGCAGCTTTGGCACATTGAGTCTCGTACTTACTCTGCTAATAGATCTATTAGTCTTTGAACCTGATTCTGCGCTCAGCTGGGCTGGTTATCTGCACCTCCATATGTATCTTTATTCATTTCTATGGCAATTGGGGTTCATGTCTAGATGACTTTTTTTTTTTTTTTTTTTTTTTTTTTTTATGTGTTTGCACCATGGATACTGCCTTCACTATAACATGGTGCATCTAGGCATTGTGGATCTCCTTACAAGTCATTGTGACATATGCTGAATGTGCTAGCTATATGACTATTTGTGTACTTGCCATTTAGCTCTCTTTTTCAATATATTTTTTGTATGATAAAATAAGGTGCTGTTCACATAGACATCACACTCGGTAATAGTTAGGATTTTCTTTATATTTGTCATCTATTGATACTGGGGAGTTGGTTCATACAGGGGGATGGCTCTATTTTGGGCCTAAGTGTACCATGTGTAGGTCACATGGATGACCAATGTTTTAACCCCTTCATGACCAGGGGATTTTTCGTTTTTCCGTGTTCGTTTTTCGCTCCCCTCCTTCCCAGAGCCATAACTTTTTTATTTTTCCGTCAATTTGGCCATGTGAGGGCTTATTTTTTGCGGGACGAGTTGTACTTTTGAACGACATCATTGGTTTTAGCATGTCGTGTACTAGAAAACGGGAAAAAAATTCCAAGTGCGGTGAAATTGCAAAAAAAGTGCAATCCCACATTGGTTTTTTGTTTGGCTTTTTTGCTAGGTTCACTAAATGCTAAAAATGACCTGCCATTATGATTCTCCAGGTCATTACGAGTTCATAGACACCAAACATGACAAGGTTATTTTTTATCTAAGTGGTGAAAAAAAATTCCAAACTTTGCTAAAAAAAAAAAAAAAAAAAAAAATTGCGCCATTTTCCGATACTCGTAGCGTCTCCATTTTTCGTGATCTGGGGTCGGTTGAGGGCTTATTTTTTGCGTGCCGAGATGACGTTTTTAATGATAGCATTTCGGTGCAGATACGTTCTTTTGATCGCCCATTTTAATGCAATGTCGCGGCGACCAAAAAAACGTAATTCTGGCGTTTCGAGTTTTTTTCCCGCTACGCTGTTTAGCGATCAGGTTAATACTTTTTTTTATTTGATAGATCGGGCAATTCTGAGCGCGGCGATACCAAATATGCGTAGATTTGATATTTTTTTTATTGATTTATTTTGATTGGGGCGAAAGGGGGGTGATTTAAACTTTTATGTTTTTTTTATTTTTTTCACATTTTTTTAAACTTTTTTTTTAACTTTTGCCATGCTTCAATAGCCTCCATGGGAGGCTAGAAGCAGGGACAGCACGATCGGCTCTGCTACATAGCAGCGATCTGCTGATCGCTGCTATGTAGCAGAATTGCACGTGTGCTGTGAGCGCCGACCACAGGGTGGCGCTCACAGCGACGGGCAATCAGTAACCATAGAGGTCTCAAGGACCTCTATGGCTACAATGGAGACGCATCGCCGACCCCCGGACATGTGACGGGGGTCGGCGATGACGTCATTTCCGGCCGCCCGGCCGGAAGCGGTAGTTAAATGCCGCTGTCTGCGTTTGACAGCGGCATTTAACTAGTTAATAGGTGCGGGCAGATCGCGATTCTGCCCGCGCCTATTACGGGCACATGTCAGCTGTTCAAAACAGCTGACATGTCCCGGCTTTGGTGCGGGCTCACCGCGGAGCCCTGCATCAAAGCAGGGGAGCCGGCATCGGACGGTATAGTACGTCCGATGCCGGTAAGGGGTTAAATGTTTTTAATGTGTGCTCTATGTGGTTTTCTGTGTCCGTTTATACACTTTTGAATAAAATTTGCCTTTTTTTACTTGATCCGTGCCTCCGGTGATCCCCGATTTTTGGTCTATTTCTTTCTCTTCTTTTTTGAGACTGTAAAGTACTAATGGCAACAGACTTATCAACCTTTTTTGTGCGTTTAGAGCATGCTGATATAACATGAGCTGAATCACCACAATAAAAGCACAACCCTTTTTTCCGCCTATACTTTTGCCGTTCACTTCTGGACTGAATTCTATCACATTGCATTATCTCAGGTGACGGTTCAGACGACACCGCCAAATGATGCACAGGTTTGCGCTCCCGTAAACGCCGATCAATCTGAACAGCCATAGTCATAGACTCATTCAGACCAGCAGGCGCAGGGAACCCCACCATAACATCTTTAATGGCCTCAGAAAGGCCATCTCTAAACTTTGCAGCCAGAGCGCACTCATTCCACTGAGTAAGTACCGACCACTTCCAAAATTTTTGACAATAAACAAAATATAACAGAAAGCATGGAAAGTCTACTTCTAAAGCAGATAGATGAAGCTGCAACCCATAATGAGGTCCTGGTTATGGGGGACTTTAACTACCCGGATATTAACTGGGAAACAGAAACCTGTGAAACCCATAAAGGCAACAGGTTTCTGCTAATAACCAAGAAAAATTATCTTTCACAATTGGTGCAGAATCCAACCAGAGGAGCAGCACTTTTAGACCTAATACTATCTAATAGACCTGACAGAATAACAAATCTGCAGGTGGTTGGGCATTTAGGAAATAGCGACCACAATATTGTACAGTTTCACCTGTCTTTCACTAGGGGGACTTGTCAGGGAGTCACAAAAACATTGAACTTTAGGAAGGCAAAGTTTGACCAGCTTAGAGATGCCCTTAATCTGGTAGACTGGGACAATATCCTCAGAAATGAGAATACAGATAATAAATGGGAAATGTTTAAGAACATCCTAAATAGGCAGTGTAAGCGGTTTATACCTTGTGGGAATAAAAGGACTAGAAATAGGAAAAACCCAATGTGGCTAAACAAAGAAGTAAGACAGGCAATTAACAGTAAAAAGAAAGCATTTGCACTACTAAAGCAGGATGGCACCATTGAAGCTCTAAAAAACTATAGGGAGAAAAATACTTTATCTAAAAAACTAATTAAAGCTGCCAAAAAGGAAACAGAGAAGCACATTGCTAAGGAGAGTAAAACTAATCCCAAACTGTTCTTCAACTATATCAATAGTAAAAGAATAAAAACTGAAAATGTAGGCCCCTTAAAAAATAGTGAGGAAAGAATGGTTGTAGATGACGAGGAAAAAGCTAACATATTAAACACCTTCTTCTCCACGGTATTCACGGTGGAAAATGAAATGCTAGGTGAAATCCCAAGAAACAATGAAAACCCTATATTAAGGGTCACCAATCTAACCCAAGAAGAGGTGCGAAACCGGCTAAATAAGATTAAAATAGATAAATCTCCGGGTCCGGATGGCATACACCCACGAGTACTAAGAGAACTAAGTAATGTAATAGATAAACCATTATTTCTTATTTTTAGTGACTCTATAGCGACAGGGTCTGTTCCGCAGGACTGGCGCATAGCAAATGTGGTGCCAATATTCAAAAAGGGCTCTAAAAGTGAACCTGGAAATTATAGGCCAGTAAGTCTAACCTCTATTGTTGGTAAAATATTTGAAGGGTTTCTGAGGGATGTTATTCTGGATTATCTCAATGAGAATAACTGTTTAACTCCATATCAGCATGGGTTTATGAGAAATCGCTCCTGTCAAACCAATCTAATCAGTTTTTATGAAGAGGTAAGCTATAGGCTGGACCACGGTGAGTCATTGGACGTGGTATATCTCGATTTTTCCAAAGCGTTTGATACCGTGCCGCACAAGAGGTTGGTACACAAAATGAGAATGCTTGGTCTGGGGGAAAATGTGTGTAAATGGGTTAGTAACTGGCTTAGTGATAGAAAGCAGAGGGTGGTTATAAATGGTATAGTCTCTAACTGGGTCGCTGTGACCAGTGGGGTACCGCAGGGGTCAGTATTGGGACCTGTTCTCTTCAACATATTCATTAATGATCTGGTAGAAGGTTTACACAGTAAAATATCGATATTTGCAGATGATACAAAACTATGTAAAGCAGTTAATACAAGAGAAGATAGTATTCTGCTACAGATGGATCTGGATAAGTTGGAAACTTGGGCTGAAAGGTGGCAGATGAGGTTTAACAATGATAAATGTAAGGTTATACACATGGGAAGAGGGAATCAATATCACCATTACACACTGAACGGGAAACCACTGGGTAAATCTGACAGGGAGAAGGACTTGGGGATCCTAGTTAATGATAAACTTACCTGGAGCAGCCAGTGCCAGGCAGCAGCTGCCAAGGCAAACAGGATCATGGGGTGCATTAAAAGAGGTCTGGATACACATGATGAGAGCATTATACTGCCTCTGTACAAATCCCTAGTTAGACCGCACATGGAGTACTGTGTCCAGTTTTGGGCACCGGTGCTCAGGAAGGATATAATGGAACTAGAGAGAGTACAAAGGAGGGCAACAAAATTAATAAAGGGGATGGGAGAACTACAATACCCAGATAGATTAGCGAAATTAGGATTATTTAGTCTAGAAAAAAGACGACTGAGGGGCGATCTAATAACCATGTATAAGTATATAAGGGGACAATACAAATATCTCGCTGAGGATCTGTTTATACCAAGGAAGGTGACGGGCACAAGGGGGCATTCTTTGCGTCTGGAGGAGAGAAGGTTTTTCCACCAACATAGAAGAGGATTCTTTACTGTTAGGGCAGTGAGAATCTGGAATTGCTTGCCTGAGGAGGTGGTGATGGCGAACTCAGTCGAGGGGTTCAAGAGAGGCCTGGATGTCTTCCTGGAGCAGAACAATATTGTATCATACAATTATTAGGTTCTGTAGAAGGACGTAGATCTGGGTATTTATTATGATGGAATATAGGCTGAACTGGATGGACAAATGTCTTTTTTCGGCCTTACTAACTATGTTACTATGTTACTATGTTGCTTCATCTTGCCCCTGAGAGAGGGCCAACAAAGCTTTTTCAGCCTGAATCTCTTGGTTAGGTTCCTCATAGAGCAAACCCAATGCCAGAAAAAACGCATCTGCATTAAGCAACGCAGGGTCCCCTGGTGCCAATGCAAATGCCCAATCCTGAGGGTCACCCCGCAGGAAAGATATAATTATCTTGACTTGCTGAGCAGGGTCTCCAGAGGAGCGAGATTTCAAAGAAAGAAACAACTTGCAATTGTTGCTAAAATTCAGAAAACGAGATCTATCTCCAGAAAAAAACTCTGGGACAGGAATTCTAGGTTCAGACATAGGAGCATGTACAACAAAATCCTGTATATTTTGAACCTTAGTGGCAAGATTATTCAGGCTGGAAGCCAAACTCTGGACGTCCATGATAAACAGCTGAGATCAGAGCCATTCAAAGATTAAGAGGAGGAGGAAGTAGCCAGGCTGCAATAAGGCTAGGCAGCAAACTCTGAGGGGGAAAAAAAAAAAAAAAAAAAAACTTCCTCAGACTACTTATCCTCCTACTTCAGCCAATACAATTAACACTTTGTGGGCCGGTTATACTGTCATGATCCCAATGGCAGGGGATCACAAAAAGGACAAGCACAGATACAAACAAGCTCTAGGGCGATGGAACCTGAGCTGACCGCGACCCTGAACCTAACACACAAATAAAAGTAGCCGGGGAACGTGCCTACGATGATCCTAGACGTCTCGCTCCAGCCGAAGATCTAACTTCCCCTATCAGAAGAAACACAGACCTCTCTTGCCTCCAGAGAAATACCCCACAGCAAACAGCAGCCCCCCACATATAATGACGGTGAAATGAGAGGAAAGCACATACGTAGTATGAAAACAGTTTCAGCAAAATGAGGCCCGCTAAAGCTAGATAGCAGAGGATACAAAAGTGAACTGCGCGGTCAGCGAAAAACCCTTCAAAAAACCATCCTGAAATTACTTGAACTCATGTGCCAACTCATGGTACATGAAAAGCAATTTCAGCCCACTAGAGCAACCAGCAGCAGAGAATCACATATCTGCAGGCTGGACTAAAAACCAAATTAAGCAAAACACAAAACAGGAAAATCCAAACTTAGCTTGTCCAGAAGGTTCTAGGAGCAGGGAGCAGAGGTAACAAGACACACTGGATACATTGATAACCGGCGAGGAAATGCCAGCAAAGCCAGGTCAAATAGGAAACTCCCATATGCTGATGGAACAGGTGGAACCCAGAAACCCAGGAAAGACAAGTCACCCAGTACCATCAGTAACCACCAGAGGGAGCCCAAAAACAGAACTCACAACACATAAGGTCATTGAAGTTTAAATGTCAAACCAGATGACCCATCTTGTAGAAGGTCATTTGTTGTTTAGTAACTGACCAGTTATTTATTAGTAAATGTACGTATTTGTTGTCAGTAACTGACTGGTTTAAGGGTATGTGCACTGTTATGATCCGGTGACCTTGGAGCAGCATGAAAACTTTCACTGGAGTAAGTGGTAACTATACTGACCGCAAATCCTGATCTTAACACCACAACTAGAAGTAGCCGTGGGATGTACCTAACAACCTAGACACCTCGTCACAGCCGGAGGACTAAATACTCCTATAGATGGAAATAGGAAGACTATCTTGCCTCAGAGCAGAACCCCAAAGGATAGGCAGCCCCCCACAAATATTGGCGGTGAGTAGGAGAGGAAAGACACACACAGGCAGAAAAACAGGATTTAGCACAAGAGGCCACTCTAGCTAAAATAGGAAAGGATAGGACAGAGTTCTGTGCGGTCAGTATTAAAACCCTTCCAAAAATATCCACAGCAGATTATACAAAAATTCCTCCATCTAACTAAAGACGTGGAACGTATATCTGCTGCAACTCCAGAGACTAATACACTCAGAGCAGGAATACAATCAAAAACAAAGCACACAGCTTGTGTGCCATGGAAAAAGAAACATACACTTATCTTTGCTGAATTGGCAGCTAAGCAGGAGAAGCCAGGCAGAGATCCAACACTTCCCAAGAAACATTGACAACTGACAAGGACTAATGAGTCCTGCAAACCTAACTACCCCAGTCAGAATTGCAATTAGCAGATACACCTGTCCAGGACTGCAGCCCCGGGACAACTGCATTACCACCTACAACCACCGGAGGGAGCCCAAAAGCAGAATTCACAACAGTGCACACGTTGCGGATTCTGCTGTGGATTTTTCCGCAGCGGATTTGGAAAATCCGCAGTGCAAAACCACTGCGGTTTTCACTGCGGGTTTTGTAGCGGTTTCTTCTGCGGATTCCACTGCGGTTTTACAACTGCAGTTTCCTATTGGTGCAGGTGTAAAACCGCTGCGGAATCCGCACAAAGAATTGACATGCTGCGGAAAATAATCCGCTGCGTTTCCGCGCGGATTTGTCCGCAGCATGTGCACAGCGTTTTTTTTTCCCCATAGGTTTACATGGTACTGTAAACTTATGGAAAACTGCTGCGGATCCGCAGCGTCAAATCCGCTGCGGATCCGCAGCAAAATCCGCAGCGTGTGCACATACCCTAAGGAGGTTTCCTCCTGGCATTCCAATGACCATCAAAGTTTTTTACTGAAATACATTAGACAGTATCTACTATATAATTGTCTAGGGGTCACTTCCGTCTTTCTGTCCTTCTGTCTGTCCTTCTTTCTGTCATGGATATTCATTGGTCGCGGCCTCTGTCTGTCATGGAATCCAAGTCGCTGATTGGTCTCGCCAGCTGCCTGTCATGGCTGCTGCGACCAATCAGCGAAGGCCACAGTCCGATTAGTACCTCCTTACTCCCCTGCAGTTAGTGCCCGGCGCCCACTCCATACTCCCCGCAGTCACCGCTCACACAGGGTTAATGCCAGCGGTAACGGACCGCGTTATGCCGTGGGTAACTCACTCCGTTACCGCCGCTATTAACCCTGTGTGACCAAGTTTTTATTATTGATGCTGCCTATGCAGCGTCAATAGTAAAAGGATCTAATGTTAAAAATAATAATAATAAAAAAAATCATTATATACTCACCTATATACTCATGTGACTGCGACGTCATCACGGATCCTGCGCTACCAATCCTGGGACCGGAAGCTGCCGAATGCACCGCACACAGGCGACATGACTACAAGGGCTCCGTCGGAAGGTGAGTATATGTTTATTTTTTTATTTTTTAACCTGTGACATACGTGGCTGGGCAATATAGTACGTAGCTGGGCAATATACTACGTGGCTGTGTGCTGTATATTACTTCGCTGTGCAATATACTACGTGGCTCTATGCTGTATACTACGTCACTGGGAAGTATACTACGTCACTGGGCAATATACTACGTCGCTGTGCAATATACTACGTGACTGGCCAATATACTACGTGGCTGGGCAATATACTACATAGCTGGGCAATATACTATGTAGCTGGGCAATATACTAAGTGACTGGGCAATATACTACGTGACTGGCCAATATACTACTTGGCTGGGTAATATACTACGTAGCTGGGCAATATACTACGTAGCTGGGCAATATACTACGTGAGTGGGCAATATACTACGTGACTAGGCAATATACTACGTCGCTGGGCAATATACTACGTCGCTGGGCAATATACTACGTGACTGGCCAATATACTACGTGGCTGGGCAATATACTACGTGACTGGGCAATATACTACGTGACTGGGCAATATACTACGTGACTGGGCAATATACTACGAGGGCTGTGCAATATACTACGTGGCTGGGCAATATACTACGTTGACATGCATATTCTAGAATACCCGATGCGTTAGAATCGGGCCACCATCTAGTAAGATATAAAAGGGAGACATGCAACAGGGAGAGGGGCTGACAAGGAACACTCACATGGAAGAGAGATGAGAGAGAGAGAGAGAGACAGACTGATGACCTGTACCATAATGTAATGTAAGAATAGTGTTATTTTACTGTTTTTAGTGACTGTGTATTTTCTTATTATTCATCACAATTCTTTGAACCGTAACAAAACAGTCCTGCAGTGTAAATATATGGGGAACTGCACTTTATACGTCCTGCACTGTATATATAGGGCAGTACACTGTATATATAGGGCACCCTGCACTGTATATATAGGGCAGTACACTGTATATAGGGCACCCTGCACTGTATATATAGGGCAGTACACTGTATATAGGGCACCCTGCACTGTATATATAGAGCAGCACTGTATATAAGGCACCCTGCACTGTATACATCCTGCAGTGTATATATAGGGCAGTACACTGTATATAGGGCTCCCTGCATTGTATACGTCCTGCAGTGTATATATAGGACATCCTGCACTGTATATATAGGGCAGTGCACTATATATAGAGCTCCCTGCACTGTATATATAGGGCTGTACAATGTACTGTATATAGTGCACCCTGCAATGTATATATAGGGCAGTACACTGTATATAGTGCACCCTGCAATGTATATATAGGGCAGTACACTGTATATAGGGCACCCTGCAATGTATATATAGGGCAGATCACTGTATACAGGGCACCCTGCACTGTAACCGTCCTGCACTGTATATATACAGTCATGGCCAAAAGTATTGACACCCCTGCAATTCTGTCAGATAATACTCAGTTTCTTCCTGAAAATGATTTTAAACACAAATTCTTTGTTATTATTATCTTCATTTAATTTGTCTTAAATGAAAAAACACAAAAAGAATTGTCCTAAAGCCAAATTGGATATAATTCCACATCAAATATAAAAAAGGGGGTGGACAAAAGTATTGGCACCGTTCGAAAAATCATGTGATGCTTCCCTAAATTGTGTAATTAACAGCACCTGTAACTTACCTGTGGCACCTAACAGGTGTTGGCAATCACTAAATCACACTTGCAGCCAGTTGACATGGATTAAAGTTGACTCAACCTCTGTCCTGTGTCCTTGTGTGTACCACATTGAGCATGGAGAAAAGAAAGAAGACCAAAGAACTGTCTGAGGACTTGAGAAACCAAATTGTGAGGAAGCATGAGCAATCTCAAGGCTACAAGTCTATCTCCAAAGACCTGAATGTTCCTGTGTCTACCGTGCGCAGTGTTATCAAGAAGTTTAAAGCCCATGGCACTGTGGCTAACCTCCCTAGATGTGGATGGAAAAGAAAAATTGACAAGAGATTTCAACGCAAGATTGTGCGGATGTTGGATAAAGAACCTCGACTAACAGCCAAACAAGTTCAAGCTGCCCTGCAGTCCGAGGGTACAACAGTGTCAACCCATACTATCAGTCAGCGTCTGAATGAAAAGGGACTGTATGGTAGGAGACCCAGGAAGACCCCACTTCTTACCCCGAGACATGAAAAAGCCAGGCTGGAGTTTACCAAAACTTACCTGAAAAAGCCTAAAACGTTTTGGAAGAATGTTCTCTGGTCAGATGAGACAAAAGTAAAGCTTTTTGGGCAAAGGTATCAACAGAGAGTTTACAGGAGAAAAAAAGAGGCATTCAAAGAAAAGAACACTGTCCCTACAGTCAAACATGGCGGAGGTTCCCTGATGTTTTGGGGTTGCTTTGCTGCCTCTGGCACTGGACTGCTTGACCGTGTGCATGGCATTATGAAGTCTGAAGACTACCAACACATTTTGCAGCATAATGTAGGGCCCAGTGTGAGAAAGCTGGGTCTCTCTCAGAGGTCATGGGTCTTCCAGCAGGACAATGACCCAAAACACACTTCAAAAAGCACTAGAAAATGGTTTGAGAGAAAGCACTGGAGACTTCTAAGGTGGCCAGCAATGAGTCCAGACCTGAATCCCATAGAACACCCGTGGAGAGATCTAAAAATGGCAGTTTGGAGAAGGCACCCTTCAAATATCAGGGACATGGAGCAGTTTGCCAAAGAAGAATGGTCTAAAATTCCATCAGAGCATTCTAAGAAACTCATTGATGGTTACCAGAAGCGGTTGGTCGCAGTTATTTGGGCTAAAGGTTGTGCAACCAAGTATTAGGCTGAGGATGCCAATACTTTTGTCTGGCCCATTTTTGGAGTTTTGTGTGAAATGATCAATGTTTTGCTTTTCGTTTCATTCTCTTTTGTGTTTTTTCATTTAAGACAAATTAAATGAAGATTATAATACTAAATAATTTGTGATTGCAATCATTTTCAGGAAGAAACTGAGTATTATCTGACAGAATTGCAGGGGTGTCAATACTTTTGGCCATGACTGTAGGGCAGATCACTGTATATAGGGCACCCTGCACTGTATATATAGGGCAGTACACTGTATATAGGGCACCCTGCACTGTATATAGGACAGTACACTGTATATAAGGCACCGTGCACTGTATATATAGGGCAGTACACTGTATATAGGGCACCCTGCACTGTATATAGGGCAGTACACTGTATATAGGGCACTACACTGTATATAGGGCACTACACTGTATATAGGGCACCCTGCACTGTATATAGGGCAATACACTGTATATAAGGCACCGTGCACTGTATATATAGGGCAGTACACTGTATATAGGGCACCCTGCACTGTATATAGGGCAATACACTGTATATAGGGCACCCTGCACTGTATATATAGGGCAGTACACTGTATATAGGGCACCCTGCACTGTATATATAGGGCAGTACAGTGTATATAGGGCTCCCTGCACTGTATATATAGGGCACCCTGCACTGTATATAGGGCACCCTGCACTGTATATAGGGCACTGTGCACTGTATATAAGGCACCGTGCACTGTATATATAGGGCAGTACACTGTATATAGGGCACCCTGCACTGTATATAGGGCAATACACTGTATATAGGGCACCCTGCACTGTATATATATAGGGCAGTACACTGTATATAGGGCACCCTGCACTGTATATATAGGGCAGTACAGTGTATATAGGGCTCCCTGCACTGTATATATAGGGCACCCTGCACTGTATATAGGGCAGTACACTGTATATAAGGCACTGTGCACTGTATATAAGGCACCGTGCACTGTATATATAGGGCAGTACACTATATATAAGGCACCGTGCACTGTATATATAGGGCAGCACACTGTATATAGGGCACCCTGCACTGTATATAGGGCAATACACTGTATATAGGGCACCCTGCACTGTATATAGGGCAGTACACTGTATATAGGGCACCCTGCACTGTATATATAGGACAGTACACTGTATATAGGGCACCCTGCACTGTATATAGGGCAGTACACTGTATATAGGGCACCCTGCACTGTATATATAGGGCAGTACAGTGTATATAGGGCACCCTGCACTGTATATATAGGGCAATACACTGTATATAAGGCACCGTGCACTGTATATATAGGGCAGTACACTGTATATAGGGCACCCTGCACTGTATATATAGGGCAGTACACTGTATATAGGGCACCCTGCACTGTACATATAGGGCAATACACTGTATATATAGGGCACCCTGCACTGTATATAGGGCAGTACACTGTATATAGGGCACCCTGCACTGTGTATATAGGGCAGTACACTGTATATAGGGCACCCTGCACTGTATATATAGGGCAATACACTGTATATAAGGCACCGTGCACTGTATATATAGGACAGTACACTGTATATAGGGCACCCTGCACTGTATATAGGGCACCCTGCACTGTATATAGGGCAGTACACTGTATATAAGGCACCCTGCACTGTATATATAGGGCAGTACAGTGTATATAGGGCACCCTGCACTGTACATATAGGGCAATACACTGTATATAGGGCACCCTGCACTGTGTATATAGGGCAGTACACTGTATATAGGGCACCCTGCACTGTATATAGGGCAGTACACTGTATATAAGGCACTGTGCACTGTATATATAGGGCAGTACACTGTATATAGGGCACCCTGCACTGTGTATATAGGGCAGTACACTGTATATAGGGCACCCTGCACTGTATATAGGGCAGTACACTGTATATAGGGCACCCTGCACTGTGTATATAGGGCAGTACACTGTATATAGGGCACCCTGCACTGTATATAGGACAGTACACTGTATATAAGGCACCGTGCACTGTATATAGGGCAATACACTGTAGATAGGGCACCCTGCACTGTATATAGGGCACCATGCACTGTATATAGGGCAATACACTGTATATAGGGCACCCTGCACTGTATATATAGGGCAATACACTGTATATAGGGCACCGTGCACTGTATATATAGGGCAGTACAGTGTATATAGGGCACCCTGCACTGTATATAGGGCACCGTGCACTGTATATAGGGCACCCTGCACTGTATATATAGGGCAGTACACTGTATATAAGGCACCGTGCACTGTATATATAGGGCAGTACACTGTATATAGGGCACCCTGCACTGTATATATAGGACAGTACACTGTATATAGGGCACCCTGCACTGTATATAGGGCAGTACACTGTATATAGGGCACCCTGCACTGTATATAGGGCAATACACTGTATATAGGTCACCCTGCACTGTATATAGGGCAGTACACTGTATATATAGGGCAGTACACTGTATATAAGGCACCGTGCACTGTATATATAGGGCAGTACAGTGTATATAGGGCTCCCTGCACTGTATATATAGGGCAGTACAGTGTATATAGGGCTCCCTGCACTGTATATATAGGGCAGTACACTGTATATAGGGCTATACACTGTATATAGGGCACCCTGCACTGTATATATAGGGCAGTACACTGTATATAGGGCACCCTGCACTGTATATAGGGCACCCTGCACTGTATATATAGGGCAGTACACTGTATATAGGGCACCCTGCACTGTATATAGGGCAGTACACTGTATATAGGGCACCCTGCACTGTATATAGGGCAGTACACTGTATATAAGGCACCGTGCACTGTATATATAGGGCAGTACAGTGTATATAGGGCTCCCTGCACTGTATATAGGGCAGTACACTGTATATAAGGCACCGTGCACTGAATATATAGGGCAGTACACTGTATATAGGGCACCCTGCACTGTATATATAGAGCAGTACACTGTATATAGGGCACCCTGCACTGTATATAGGGCAGTACACTGTATATAGGGCACCCTGCACTGTATATATATAGAAGTACACTGTATATAAGGCACCGTGCACTGTATATATAGGGCAGTACACTGTATATAGGGCAGTACACTGTATATATAGGGCAGTACACTGTATATATAGGGCAGTACACTGTATATAGGGCAGTACACTGTATATAGGGCACCCTGCACTGTATATAGGGCAATACACTGTATATAGGGCACCCTGCACTGTATATATAGGGCAGTACACTGTATATAAGGCACCGTGCACTGTATATATAGGGCAGTACACTGTATATAGGGCAGTACACTGTATATATAGGGCAGTACACTGTATATAAGGCACCGTGCACTGTATATATAGGGCAGTACACTGTATATAGGGCACCCTGCACTGTATATAGGGCAATACACTGTATATAGGGCACCCTGCACTGTATATATAGGGCAGTACACTGTATATAAGGCACCGTGCACTGTATATATAGGGCAGTACACTGTATATAGGGCAGTACACTGTATATATAGGGCAGTACACTGTATATAAGGCACCGTGCACTGTATATATAGGGCAGTACACTGTATATATAGGGCAGTACACTGTATATAAGGCACCGTGCACTGTATATATAGGGCAGTACACTGTATATAGGGCAGTACACTGTATATAGGGCACCCTGCACTGTATATAGGGCAATACACTGTATATAGGGCACCCTGCACTGTATATATAGGGCAGTACACTGTATATAAGGCACCGTGCACTGTATATATAGGGCAGTACACTGTATATAGGGCAGTACACTGTATATATAGGGCAATACACTGTATATAGGGCACCGTGCACTGTATATAGGGCAGTACACTGTATATATAGGGCAATACACTGAATATAGGGCACCGTGCACTGTATATATAGGGCAGTACACTGTATATAGGGCAATACACTGTATATAGGGCACCGTGCACTGTATATATAGGGCAGTACACTGTATATAGGGCTCCCTGCTGCACTGTATACACCCATCTCTCTCTTACAGCATCCAGTGTGGCTCTGGGCTTCCGTACTTCTAGTCTCACCTGGCCAGTACTGCGGCGCTGGGCGGAGACAGCGACACCCGGAGGAGCAGATGATACTGGACTAGTGGACTGATGTCTCGATGAGAACAGGAGCGGTGCACGCCGGGAGCAGCTGGAGCTGACCGCTGATTGGCTGACACTGCCGAGTCCTGCGGTGCCGCCAACACCCAGGAGCTCGCTACACGTCAGCGCATGCGCAGTACATATAAACGGGAAAGCCTCCGTATATAGAAGCCAATCACCGCGCAGCATAGAGAAACACCCCGCCCACCAGTGCGTCTGATGACGGCGAGAGGCGTGAGGAAACAGCGGTGACGTCATCAGTAATCCATATAGTGTCATGGATCCGAGTCACTCACAGGGAGGGCCGCTGTCAGAGCGTCACTACCCGCACTGGGGTCTGTGGGCCCGGACATGGGAGCTGCCGGGAGCGTGTGTCACCCAGCAGGGCCGCCCGTCTGTGCCTCTGCTCTCCGAGCCCCAGGACGGGAGCGTCACTAGGAGCAAAAGCTACTGACTGCTGTATGTGTGTGCTGCACAGGAGAGGAGCTGCACCACAGCGGGGGCACTGCTGTACTGACTGCTGTATGTGTGTGCTGCACAGGAGAGGAGCTGCACCACAGCGGGGGCACTGCTGTACTGACTGCTGTATGTGTGTGCTGTACAGGAGAGGAGCTGCACCACAGCGGAGGCACTGCTGTACTGACTGCTGTATGTGTGTTCTGCACAGGAGAGGAGCTGCACCACAGCGGAGGCACTGCTGTACTGACTGCTGTATGTGTGTGCTGCACAGGAGAGGAGCTGCACCACAGCGGGGGCACTGCTGTACTGACTGCTGTATGTGTGTGCTGCACAGGAGAGGAGCTGCACCACAGCGGAGGCACTGCTGTACTGACTGCTGTACGTGTGTGCTGCACAGGAGAGGAGCTGCACCACAGCGGGGGCACTGCTGTACTGACTGCTGTATGTGTGCTGTACAGGAGAGGAGCTGCACCACAGCGGGGGCACTGCTGTACTGACTGCTGTATGTGTGTCCTGTACAGGAGAGGAGCTGCACCACAGCGGGGGCACTGCTGTACTGACTGCTGTATGTGTGCTGCACAGGAGAGGAGCTGCACCACAGCGGGGGCACTGCTGTACTGACTGCTGTATGTGTGTGCTGCACAGGAGAGGAGCTGCACCACAGCGGGGGCACTGCTGTACTGACTGCTGTATGTGTGTGCTGCACAAGAGAGGAGCTGCACCACAGCGGAGGCACTGCTGTACTGACTGCTGTATGTGTGTGCTGCACAGGAGAGGAGCTGCACCACAGCGGGGGCACTGCTGTACTGACTGCTGTATGTGTGTGCTGTACAGGAGAGGAGCTGCACCACAGCGGAGGCACTGCTGTACTGAATGCTGTATGTGTGTGCTGCACAGGAGAGGAGCTGCACCACAGCGGGGGCACTGCTGTATGTGTGTGCTGCACAAGAGAGGAGCTGCACCACAGCGGGGGCACTGCTGTACTGACTGCTGTATGTGTGTGCTGCACAGGAGAGGAGCTGCACCACAGCGGGGGCACTGCTGTACTGACTGCTGTATGTGTGTGCTGCACAAGAGAGGAGCTGCACCACAGCGGGGGCACTGCTGTACTGACTGCTGTGTGTGTGTGCTGCACAGGAGAGGAGCTGCACCACAGCGGGGGCACTGCTGTACTGACTGCTGTATGTGTGTGCTGCACAAGAGAGGAGCTGCACCACAGCGGGGGCACTGCTGTACTGACTGCTGTATGTGTGTGCTGTACAGGAGAGGAGCTGCACCACAGTGGGGGCACTGCTGTACTGACTGCTGTATGTGTGTGCTGCACAAGAGAGGAGCTGCACCACAGCGGGGGCACTGCTGTACTGACTGCTGTATGTGTGTGCTGCACAAGAGAGGAGCTGCACCACAGCGGGGGCACTGCTGTACTGACTGCTGTATGTGTGCTGCACAGGAGAGGAGCTGCACCACAGCGGAGGCACTGCTGTACTGACTGCTGTATGTGTGTGCTGCACAGGAGAGGAGCTGCACCACAGCGGGGGCACTGCTGTACTGACTGCTGTATGTGTGTGCTGTACAGGAGAGGAGCTGCACCACAGCGGGGGCACTGCTGTACTGACTGCTGTATGTGTGTGCTGCACAGGAGAGGGGCTGCACCACAGCGGGGGCACTGCTGTACTGACTGCTGTATGTGTGTGCTGCACAGGAGAGGAGCTGCACCACAGCGGGGGCACTGCTGTACTGACTGCTGTATGTGTGTGCTGCACAGGGGAGGAGCTGCACCACAGCGGAGGCACTGCTGTAATGACTGCTGTATGTGTGTGCTGCACAGGAGAGGGGCTGCACCACAGCGGGGGCACTGCTGTACTGACTGCTGTATGTGTGTGCTGCACAGGAGAGGAGCTGCACCACAGCGGGGGCACTGCTGTACTGACTGCTGTATGTGTGTGCTGCACAGGAGAGGGGCTGCACCACAGCGGGGGCACTGCTGTACTGACTGCTGTATGTGTGCTGTACAGGAGAGGGGCTGCACCACAGCGGGGGCACTGCTGTACTGACTGCTGTATGTGTGTGCTGCACAGGAGAGGAGCTGCACCACAGCGGGGGCACTGCTGTACTGACTGCTGTATGTGTGTGCTGCACAGGAGAGGAGCTGCACCACAGCGGAGGCACTGCTGTACTGACTGCTGTATGTGTGTGCTGCACAGGAGAGGAGCTGCACCACAGCGGGGGCACTGCTGTACTGACTGCTGTATGTGTGTGCTGTACAGGAGAGGAGCTGCACCACAGCGGAGGCACTGCTGTACTGACTGCTGTATGTGTGTTCTGCACAGGAGAGGAGCTGCACCACAGCGGAGGCACTGCTGTACTGACTGCTGTATGTGTGTGCTGCACAGGAGAGGAGCTGCACCACAGCGGGGGCACTGCTGTACTGACTGCTGTATGTGTGTGCTGCACAGGAGAGGAGCTGCACCACAGCGGAGGCACTGCTGTACTGACTGCTGTACGTGTGTGCTGCACAGGAGAGGAGCTGCACCACAGCGGGGGCACTGCTGTACTGACTGCTGTATGTGTGCTGTACAGGAGAGGAGCTGCACCACAGCGGGGGCACTGCTGTACTGACTGCTGTATGTGTGTCCTGTACAGGAGAGGAGCTGCACCACAGCGGGGGCACTGCTGTACTGACTGCTGTATGTGTGCTGCACAGGAGAGGAGCTGCACCACAGCGGGGGCACTGCTGTACTGACTGCTGTATGTGTGTGCTGCACAGGAGAGGAGCTGCACCACAGCGGGGGCACTGCTGTACTGACTGCTGTATGTGTGTGCTGCACAAGAGAGGAGCTGCACCACAGCGGAGGCACTGCTGTACTAACTGCTGTATGTGTGTGCTGCACAGGAGAGGAGCTGCACCACAGCGGGGGCACTGCTGTACTGACTGCTGTATGTGTGTGCTGTACAGGAGAGGAGCTGCACCACAGCGGAGGCACTGCTGTACTGAATGCTGTATGTGTGTGCTGCACAGGAGAGGAGCTGCACCACAGCGGGGGCACTGCTGTATGTGTGTGCTGCACAAGAGAGGAGCTGCACCACAGCGGGGGCACTGCTGTACTGACTGCTGTATGTGTGTGCTGCACAGGAGAGGAGCTGCACCACAGCGGGGGCACTGCTGTACTGACTGCTGTATGTGTGTGCTGCACAAGAGAGGAGCTGCACCACAGCGGGGGCACTGCTGTACTGACTGCTGTATGTGTGTGCTGTACAGGAGAGGAGCTGCACCACAGTGGGGGCACTGCTGTACTGACTGCTGTATGTGTGTGCTGCACAAGAGAGGAGCTGCACCACAGCGGGGGCACTGCTGTACTGACTGCTGTATGTGTGTGCTGCACAAGAGAGGAGCTGCACCACAGCGGGGGCACTGCTGTACTGACTGCTGTATGTGTGCTGCACAGGAGAGGAGCTGCACCACAGCGGAGGCACTGCTGTACTGACTGCTGTATGTGTGTGCTGCACAGGAGAGGAGCTGCACCACAGCGGGGGCACTGCTGTACTGACTGCTGTATGTGTGTGCTGTACAGGAGAGGAGCTGCACCACAGCGGGGGCACTGCTGTACTGACTGCTGTATGTGTGTGCTGCACAGGAGAGGGGCTGCACCACAGCGGGGGCACTGCTGTACTGACTGCTGTATGTGTGTGCTGCACAGGAGAGGAGCTGCACCACAGCGGGGGCACTGCTGTACTGACTGCTGTATGTGTGTGCTGCACAGGGGAGGAGCTGCACCACAGCGGAGGCACTGCTGTAATGACTGCTGTATGTGTGTGCTGCACAGGAGAGGGGCTGCACCACAGCGGGGGCACTGCTGTACTGACTGCTGTATGTGTGTGCTGCACAGGAGAGGAGCTGCACCACAGCGGGGGCACTGCTGTACTGACTGCTGTATGTGTGTTCTGTACAGGAGAGGAGGAGCTGCACAGCAGCGGGGGCACTGCTGTACTGACTGCTGTATGTGTGCTGCACAGGAGAGGAGCTGCCCCACAGCGGGGGCACTGCTGTACTGACTGCTGTATGTGTGCTGCACAGGAGAGGAGCTGCACCACAGCGGGGCACTGCTGTACGTGTGTGCTGTACAGGAGAGGAGCTGCACCACAGCGGGGCACTGCTGTACTGACTGCTGTATGTGTGTGCTGCACAGGAGAGGAGATGCACTACAGCGGGGGCACTGCTGTACTGACTGCTGTATGTGTGCTGCACAGGAGAGGAGCTGCACCACAGCGGGGGCACTGCTGTACTGACTGCTGTATGTGTGTGCTGTACAGGAGAGGAGCTGCACCACAGCGGGGGCACTGCTGTACTGACTGCTGTGTGTGTGTGCTGCACAGGAGAGGAGCTGCACCACAGCGGGGGCACTGCTGTACTAACTGCTGTGTGTTCTGTACAGGAGAGGAGCTGCACCACAGCGAAGGCACTGCTGTACTGACTGCTGTATGTGTGTGCTGCACAGGAGAGGGGCTGCACCACAGCGGGGGCACTGCTGTACTGACTGCTGTATGTGTGTGCTGCAGAGGAGAGGAGCTGCACCACAGCGGGGGCACTGCTGTACTGACTGCTGTGTGTGTGTGCTGCACAGGAGAGGAGCTGCAACACAGCGGGGGCACTGCTGTACTGACTGCTGTATGTGTGTGCTGCACAGGAGAGGAGCTGCACCACAGCGGGGGCACTGCTGTACTGACTGCTGTATGTGTGTGCTGCACAGGAGAGGAGCTGCACCACAGCGGAGGCACTGCTGTACTGACTGATGTATGTGTGTGCTGCACAGGAGAGGAGCTGCACCACAGCGGGGGCACTGCTGTACTGACTGCTGTATGTGTGTGCTGCAGAGGAGATGAGCTGCACCACAGCGGGGGCACTGCTGTACTGACTGCTGTATGTGTGTGCTGCAGAGGAGAGGAGCTGCACCACAGCGGGGGCACTGCTGTACTGACTGCTGTATGTGTGTGTGCTGCACAGGAGAGGAGCTGCACCACAGCGGAGGCACTGCTGTACTGACTGCTGTGTGTGTGTGCTGCACAGGAGAGGAGCTGCACCACAGCGGGGGCACTGCTGTACTAACTGCTGTGTGTTCTGTACAGGAGAGGAGCTGCACCACAGCGGAGGCACTGCTGTACTGACTGCTGTATGTGTGTGCTGCACAGGAGAGGAGCTGCACCACAGCGGGGGCACTGCTGTACTGACTGCTGTATGTGTGTGCTGCACAGGAGAGGGGCTGCACCACAGCGGGGGCACTGCTGTACTGACTGCTGTATGTGTGTGCTGTACAGGAGAGGAGCTGCACCACAGCGGGGGCACTGCTGTACTGACTGCTGTATGTGTGTGCTGCACAAGAGAGGAGCTGCACCACAGCGGGGGCACTGCTGTACTGACTGCTGTATGTGTGTGCTGTACAGGAGAGGAGCTGCACCACAGTGGGGGCACTGCTGTACTGACTGCTGTATGTGTGTGCTGCACAAGAGAGGAGCTGCACCACAGCGGGGGCACTGCTGTACTGACTGCTGTATGTGTGCTGCACAGGAGAGGAGCTGCACCACAGCGGAGGCACTGCTGTACTGACTGCTGTATGTGTGTGCTGCACAGGAGAGGAGCTGCACCACAGCGGGGGCACTGCTGTACTGACTGCTGTATGTGTGTGCTGTACAGGAGAGGAGCTGCACCACAGCGGGGGCACTGCTGTACTGACTGCTGTATGTGTGTGCTGCACAGGAGAGGGGCTGCACCACAGCGGGGGCACTGCTGTACTGACTGCTGTATGTGTGTGCTGCACAGGAGAGGAGCTGCACCACAGCGGGGGCACTGCTGTACTGACTGCTGTATGTGTGTGCTGCACAGGGGAGGAGCTGCACCACAGCGGAGGCACTGCTGTAATGACTGCTGTATGTGTGTGCTGCACAGGAGAGGGGCTGCACCACAGCGGGGGCACTGCTGTACTGACTGCTGTATGTGTGTGCTGCACAGGAGAGGAGCTGCACCACAGCGGGGGCACTGCTGTACTGACTGCTGTATGTGTGTGCTGCACAGGAGAGGAGCTGCACCACAGCGGGGGCACTGCTGTACTGACTGCTGTATGTGTGTGCTGCACAGGAGAGGGGCTGCACCACAGCGGGGGCACTGCTGTACTGACTGCTGTATGTGTGCTGTACAGGAGAGGGGCTGCACCACAGCGGGGGCACTGCTGTACTGACTGCTGTATGTGTGTGCTGCACAGGAGAGGAGCTGCACCACAGCGGGGGCACTGCTGTACTGACTGCTGTATGTGTGTGCTGCACAGGAGAGGAGCTGCACCACAGCGGAGGCACTGCTGTACTGACTGCTGTATGTGTGTGCTGCACAGGAGAGGAGCTGCACCACAGCGGGGGCACTGCTGTACTGACTGCTGTATGTGTGTGCTGCACAGGAGAGGAGCTGCACCACAGCGGAGGCACTGCTGTACTGACTGCTGTATGTGTGTGCTGCACAGGAGAGGAGCTGCACCACAGCGGGGGCACTGCTGTACTGACTGCTGTATGTGTGTGCTGCACAGGAGAGGAGCTGCACCACAGCGGGGGCACTGCTGTACTGACTGCTGTATGTGTGTGCTGCACAGGAGAGGGGCTGCACCACAGCGGGGGCACTGCTGTACTGACTGCTGTGTGTGTGTGCTGCACAGGAGAGGAGCTGCACCACAGCGGGGGCACTGCTGTACTGACTACTGTATGTGTGTTCTGTACAGGAGAGGAGCTGCACAGCAGCGGGGGCACTGCTGTACTGACTGCTGTATGTGTGTGCTGTACAGGAGAGGAGCTGCACCACAGCGGGGGCACTGCTGTACTGACTGCTGTATGTGTGTGCTGCACAGGAGAGGAGCTGCCCCACAGCGGGGGCACTGCTGTACTGACTGCTGTATGTGTGCTGCACAGGAGAGGAGCTGCACCACAGCGGGGCACTGCTGTACGTGTGTGCTGTACAGGAGAGGAGCTGCACCACAGCGGGGCACTGCTGTACTGACTGCTGTATGTGTGTGCTGCACAGGAGAGGAGATGCACTACAGCGGGGGCACTGCTGTACTGACTGCTGTATGTGTGCTGCACAGGAGAGGAGCTGCACCACAGCGGGGGCACTGCTGTACTGACTGCTGTATGTGTGTGCTGTACAGGAGAGGAGCTGCACCACAGCGGGGGCACTGCTGTACTGACTGCTGTGTGTGTGTGCTGCACAGGAGAGGAGCTGCACCACAGCGGGGGCACTGCTGTACTAACTGCTGTGTGTTCTGTACAGGAGAGGAGCTGCACCACAGCGAAGGCACTGCTGTACTGACTGCTGTATGTGTGTGCTGCACAGGAGAGGGGCTGCACCACAGCGGGGGCACTGCTGTACTGACTGCTGTATGTGTGTGCTGCAGAGGAGAGGAGCTGCACCACAGCGGGGGCACTGCTGTACTGACTGCTGTGTGTGTGTGCTGCACAGGAGAGGAGCTGCAACACAGCGGGGGCACTGCTGTACTGACTGCTGTATGTGTGTGCTGCACAGGAGAGGAGCTGCACCACAGCGGGGGCACTGCTGTACTGACTGCTGTATGTGTGTGCTGCACAGGAGAGGAGCTGCACCACAGCGGAGGCACTGCTGTACTGACTGATGTATGTGTGTGCTGCACAGGAGAGGAGCTGCACCACAGCGGGGGCACTGCTGTACTGACTGCTGTATGTGTGTGCTGCAGAGGAGAGGGGCTGCACCACAGCGGGGGCACTGCTGTACTGACTGCTGTATGTGTGTGCTGCAGAGGAGATGAGCTGCACCACAGCGGGGGCACTGCTGTACTGACTGCTGTATGTGTGTGCTGTACAGGAGAGGAGCTGCACCACAGCGGAGGCACTGCTGTACTGACTGCTGTATGTGTGTTCTGCACAGGAGAGGAGCTGCACCACAGCGGAGGCACTGCTGTACTGACTGCTGTATGTGTGTGCTGCACAGGAGAGGAGCTGCACCACAGCGGGGGCACTGCTGTACTGACTGCTGTATGTGTGTGCTGTACAGGAGAGGAGCTGCACCACAGCGGGGGCACTGCTGTACTGACTGCTGTATGTGTGTGCTGTACAGGAGAGGAGCTGCACCACAGCGGGGGCACTGCTGTACTGACTGCTGTATGTGTGTGCTGCACAGGAGAGGAGCTGCACCACAGCGGGGGCACTGCTGTACTGACTGCTGTATGTGTGTGCTGTACAGGAGAGGAGCTGCACCACAGCGGAGGCACTGCTGTACTGACTGCTGTATGTGTGTTCTGCACAGGAGAGGAGCTGCACCACAGCGGAGGCACTGCTGTACTGACTGCTGTATGTGTGTGCTGCACAGGAGAGGAGCTGCACCACAGCGGGGGCACTGCTGTACTGACTGCTGTATGTGTGTGCTGTACAGGAGAGGAGCTGCACCACAGCGGGGGCACTGCTGTACTGACTGCTGTATGTGTGTGCTGTACAGGAGAGGAGCTGCACCACAGCGGGGGCACTGCTGTACTGACTGCTGTATGTGTGCTGCACAGGAGAGGAGCTGCATCACAGCGGGGGCACTGCTGTACTGACTGCTGTATGTGTGTGCTGTACAGGAGAGGAGCTGCACCACAGCGGGGGCACTGCTGTACTGACTGCTGTATGTGTGTGCTGCACAGGAGAGGAGCTGCACCACAGCGGGGGCACTGCTGTACTGACTGCTGTATGTGTGTCCTGTACAGGAGAGGAGCTGCACCACAGCGGGGGCACTGCTGTACTGACTGATGTATGTGTGTGCTGCACAGGAGAGGAGCTGCACCACAGCGGGGCACTGCTGTACTGACTGCTGTATGTGTGTGCTGCACAGGAGAGGAGCTGCACCACAGCGGGGGCACTGCTGTACTGACTGCTGTATGTGTGTGCTGCACAGGAGAGGAGCTGCACCACAGCGGGGGCACTGCTGTACTGACTGCTGTATGTGTGTGCTGTACAGGAGAGGAGCTGCACCACAGCGGAGGCACTGCTGTACTGACTGCTGTATGTGTGTTCTGCACAGGAGAGGAGCTGCACCACAGCGGAGGCACTGCTGTACTGACTGCTGTATGTGTGTGCTGCACAGGAGAGGAGCTGCACCACAGCGGGGGCACTGCTGTACTGACTGCTGTATGTGTGTGCTGCACAGGAGAGGAGCTGCACCACAGCGGAGGCACTGCTGTACTGACTGCTGTACGTGTGTGCTGCACAGGAGAGGAGCTGCACCACAGCGGGGGCACTGCTGTACTGACTGCTGTATGTGTGTGCTGCACAAGAGAGGAGCTGCACCACAGCGGAGGCACTGCTGTACTGACTGCTGTATGTGTGTGCTGCACAGGAGAGGAGCTGCACCACAGCGGGGGCACTGCTGTACTGACTGCTGTATGTGTGTGCTGTACAGGAGAGGAGCTGCACCACAGCGGAGGCACTGCTGTACTGAATGCTGTATGTGTGTGCTGCACAGGAGAGGAGCTGCACCACAGCGGGGGCACTGCTGTATGTGTGTGCTGCACAAGAGAGGAGCTGCACCACAGCGGGGGCACTGCTGTACTGACTGCTGTATGTGTGTGCTGCACAGGAGAGGAGCTGCACCACAGCGGGGGCACTGCTGTACTGACTGCTGTATGTGTGTGCTGCACAAGAGAGGAGCTGCACCACAGCGGGGGCACTGCTGTACTGACTGCTGTGTGTGTGTGCTGCACAGGAGAGGAGCTGCACCACAGCGGGGGCACTGCTGTACTGACTGCTGTATGTGTGTGCTGCACAAGAGAGGAGCTGCACCACAGCGGGGGCACTGCTGTACTGACTGCTGTATGTGTGTGCTGTACAGGAGAGGAGCTGCACCACAGTGGGGGCACTGCTGTACTGACTGCTGTATGTGTGTGCTGCACAAGAGAGGAGCTGCACCACAGCGGGGGCACTGCTGTACTGACTGCTGTATGTGTGTGCTGCACAAGAGAGGAGCTGCACCACAGCGGGGGCACTGCTGTACTGACTGCTGTATGTGTGCTGCACAGGAGAGGAGCTGCACCACAGCGGAGGCACTGCTGTACTGACTGCTGTATGTGTGTGCTGCACAGGAGAGGAGCTGCACCACAGCGGGGGCACTGCTGTACTGACTGCTGTATGTGTGTGCTGTACAGGAGAGGAGCTGCACCACAGCGGGGGCACTGCTGTACTGACTGCTGTATGTGTGTGCTGCACAGGAGAGGGGCTGCACCACAGCGGGGGCACTGCTGTACTGACTGCTGTATGTGTGTGCTGCACAGGAGAGGAGCTGCACCACAGCGGGGGCACTGCTGTACTGACTGCTGTATGTGTGTGCTGCACAGGGGAGGAGCTGCACCACAGCGGAGGCACTGCTGTAATGACTGCTGTATGTGTGTGCTGCACAGGAGAGGGGCTGCACCACAGCGGGG
Source organism: Ranitomeya imitator (assembly GCF_032444005.1). Lineage (NCBI taxonomy): Eukaryota > Metazoa > Chordata > Amphibia > Anura > Dendrobatidae > Ranitomeya > Ranitomeya imitator. Next base: position 610,563,187 of record NC_091282.1, on the reverse strand, counting down.
GCACTGCTGTACTGACTGCTGTATGTGTGTGCTGCACAGGAGAGGAGCTGCACCACAGCGGGGGCACTGCTGTACTGACTGCTGTATGTGTGTGCTGCACAGGAGAGGGGCTGCACCACAGCGGGGGCACTGCTGTACTGACTGCTGTATGTGTGCTGTACAGGAGAGGGGCTGCACCACAGCGGGGGCACTGCTGTACTGACTGCTGTATGTGTGTGCTGCACAGGAGAGGAGCTGCACCACAGCGGGGGCACTGCTGTACTGACTGCTGTATGTGTGTGCTGCACAGGAGAGGAGCTGCACCACAGCGGAGGCACTGCTGTACTGACTGCTGTATGTGTGTGCTGCACAGGAGAGGAGCTGCACCACAGCGGGGGCACTGCTGTACTGACTGCTGTATGTGTGTGCTGTACAGGAGAGGAGCTGCACCACAGCGGAGGCACTGCTGTACTGACTGCTGTATGTGTGTTCTGCACAGGAGAGGAGCTGCACCACAGCGGAGGCACTGCTGTACTGACTGCTGTATGTGTGTGCTGCACAGGAGAGGAGCTGCACCACAGCGGGGGCACTGCTGTACTGACTGCTGTATGTGTGTGCTGCACAGGAGAGGAGCTGCACCACAGCGGAGGCACTGCTGTACTGACTGCTGTACGTGTGTGCTGCACAGGAGAGGAGCTGCACCACAGCGGGGGCACTGCTGTACTGACTGCTGTATGTGTGCTGTACAGGAGAGGAGCTGCACCACAGCGGGGGCACTGCTGTACTGACTGCTGTATGTGTGTCCTGTACAGGAGAGGAGCTGCACCACAGCGGGGGCACTGCTGTACTGACTGCTGTATGTGTGCTGCACAGGAGAGGAGCTGCACCACAGCGGGGGCACTGCTGTACTGACTGCTGTATGTGTGTGCTGCACAGGAGAGGAGCTGCACCACAGCGGGGGCACTGCTGTACTGACTGCTGTATGTGTGTGCTGCACAAGAGAGGAGCTGCACCACAGCGGAGGCACTGCTGTACTAACTGCTGTATGTGTGTGCTGCACAGGAGAGGAGCTGCACCACAGCGGGGGCACTGCTGTACTGACTGCTGTATGTGTGTGCTGTACAGGAGAGGAGCTGCACCACAGCGGAGGCACTGCTGTACTGAATGCTGTATGTGTGTGCTGCACAGGAGAGGAGCTGCACCACAGCGGGGGCACTGCTGTATGTGTGTGCTGCACAAGAGAGGAGCTGCACCACAGCGGGGGCACTGCTGTACTGACTGCTGTATGTGTGTGCTGCACAGGAGAGGAGCTGCACCACAGCGGGGGCACTGCTGTACTGACTGCTGTATGTGTGTGCTGCACAAGAGAGGAGCTGCACCACAGCGGGGGCACTGCTGTACTGACTGCTGTATGTGTGTGCTGTACAGGAGAGGAGCTGCACCACAGTGGGGGCACTGCTGTACTGACTGCTGTATGTGTGTGCTGCACAAGAGAGGAGCTGCACCACAGCGGGGGCACTGCTGTACTGACTGCTGTATGTGTGTGCTGCACAAGAGAGGAGCTGCACCACAGCGGGGGCACTGCTGTACTGACTGCTGTATGTGTGCTGCACAGGAGAGGAGCTGCACCACAGCGGAGGCACTGCTGTACTGACTGCTGTATGTGTGTGCTGCACAGGAGAGGAGCTGCACCACAGCGGGGGCACTGCTGTACTGACTGCTGTATGTGTGTGCTGTACAGGAGAGGAGCTGCACCACAGCGGGGGCACTGCTGTACTGACTGCTGTATGTGTGTGCTGCACAGGAGAGGGGCTGCACCACAGCGGGGGCACTGCTGTACTGACTGCTGTATGTGTGTGCTGCACAGGAGAGGAGCTGCACCACAGCGGGGGCACTGCTGTACTGACTGCTGTATGTGTGTGCTGCACAGGGGAGGAGCTGCACCACAGCGGAGGCACTGCTGTAATGACTGCTGTATGTGTGTGCTGCACAGGAGAGGGGCTGCACCACAGCGGGGGCACTGCTGTACTGACTGCTGTATGTGTGTGCTGCACAGGAGAGGAGCTGCACCACAGCGGGGGCACTGCTGTACTGACTGCTGTATGTGTGTTCTGTACAGGAGAGGAGGAGCTGCACAGCAGCGGGGGCACTGCTGTACTGACTGCTGTATGTGTGCTGCACAGGAGAGGAGCTGCCCCACAGCGGGGGCACTGCTGTACTGACTGCTGTATGTGTGCTGCACAGGAGAGGAGCTGCACCACAGCGGGGCACTGCTGTACGTGTGTGCTGTACAGGAGAGGAGCTGCACCACAGCGGGGCACTGCTGTACTGACTGCTGTATGTGTGTGCTGCACAGGAGAGGAGATGCACTACAGCGGGGGCACTGCTGTACTGACTGCTGTATGTGTGCTGCACAGGAGAGGAGCTGCACCACAGCGGGGGCACTGCTGTACTGACTGCTGTATGTGTGTGCTGTACAGGAGAGGAGCTGCACCACAGCGGGGGCACTGCTGTACTGACTGCTGTGTGTGTGTGCTGCACAGGAGAGGAGCTGCACCACAGCGGGGGCACTGCTGTACTAACTGCTGTGTGTTCTGTACAGGAGAGGAGCTGCACCACAGCGAAGGCACTGCTGTACTGACTGCTGTATGTGTGTGCTGCACAGGAGAGGGGCTGCACCACAGCGGGGGCACTGCTGTACTGACTGCTGTATGTGTGTGCTGCAGAGGAGAGGAGCTGCACCACAGCGGGGGCACTGCTGTACTGACTGCTGTGTGTGTGTGCTGCACAGGAGAGGAGCTGCAACACAGCGGGGGCACTGCTGTACTGACTGCTGTATGTGTGTGCTGCACAGGAGAGGAGCTGCACCACAGCGGGGGCACTGCTGTACTGACTGCTGTATGTGTGTGCTGCACAGGAGAGGAGCTGCACCACAGCGGAGGCACTGCTGTACTGACTGATGTATGTGTGTGCTGCACAGGAGAGGAGCTGCACCACAGCGGGGGCACTGCTGTACTGACTGCTGTATGTGTGTGCTGCAGAGGAGATGAGCTGCACCACAGCGGGGGCACTGCTGTACTGACTGCTGTATGTGTGTGCTGCAGAGGAGAGGAGCTGCACCACAGCGGGGGCACTGCTGTACTGACTGCTGTATGTGTGTGTGCTGCACAGGAGAGGAGCTGCACCACAGCGGAGGCACTGCTGTACTGACTGCTGTGTGTGTGTGCTGCACAGGAGAGGAGCTGCACCACAGCGGGGGCACTGCTGTACTAACTGCTGTGTGTTCTGTACAGGAGAGGAGCTGCACCACAGCGGAGGCACTGCTGTACTGACTGCTGTATGTGTGTGCTGCACAGGAGAGGAGCTGCACCACAGCGGGGGCACTGCTGTACTGACTGCTGTATGTGTGTGCTGCACAGGAGAGGGGCTGCACCACAGCGGGGGCACTGCTGTACTGACTGCTGTATGTGTGTGCTGTACAGGAGAGGAGCTGCACCACAGCGGGGGCACTGCTGTACTGACTGCTGTATGTGTGTGCTGCACAAGAGAGGAGCTGCACCACAGCGGGGGCACTGCTGTACTGACTGCTGTATGTGTGTGCTGTACAGGAGAGGAGCTGCACCACAGTGGGGGCACTGCTGTACTGACTGCTGTATGTGTGTGCTGCACAAGAGAGGAGCTGCACCACAGCGGGGGCACTGCTGTACTGACTGCTGTATGTGTGCTGCACAGGAGAGGAGCTGCACCACAGCGGAGGCACTGCTGTACTGACTGCTGTATGTGTGTGCTGCACAGGAGAGGAGCTGCACCACAGCGGGGGCACTGCTGTACTGACTGCTGTATGTGTGTGCTGTACAGGAGAGGAGCTGCACCACAGCGGGGGCACTGCTGTACTGACTGCTGTATGTGTGTGCTGCACAGGAGAGGGGCTGCACCACAGCGGGGGCACTGCTGTACTGACTGCTGTATGTGTGTGCTGCACAGGAGAGGAGCTGCACCACAGCGGGGGCACTGCTGTACTGACTGCTGTATGTGTGTGCTGCACAGGGGAGGAGCTGCACCACAGCGGAGGCACTGCTGTAATGACTGCTGTATGTGTGTGCTGCACAGGAGAGGGGCTGCACCACAGCGGGGGCACTGCTGTACTGACTGCTGTATGTGTGTGCTGCACAGGAGAGGAGCTGCACCACAGCGGGGGCACTGCTGTACTGACTGCTGTATGTGTGTGCTGCACAGGAGAGGAGCTGCACCACAGCGGGGGCACTGCTGTACTGACTGCTGTATGTGTGTGCTGCACAGGAGAGGGGCTGCACCACAGCGGGGGCACTGCTGTACTGACTGCTGTATGTGTGCTGTACAGGAGAGGGGCTGCACCACAGCGGGGGCACTGCTGTACTGACTGCTGTATGTGTGTGCTGCACAGGAGAGGAGCTGCACCACAGCGGGGGCACTGCTGTACTGACTGCTGTATGTGTGTGCTGCACAGGAGAGGAGCTGCACCACAGCGGAGGCACTGCTGTACTGACTGCTGTATGTGTGTGCTGCACAGGAGAGGAGCTGCACCACAGCGGGGGCACTGCTGTACTGACTGCTGTATGTGTGTGCTGCACAGGAGAGGAGCTGCACCACAGCGGAGGCACTGCTGTACTGACTGCTGTATGTGTGTGCTGCACAGGAGAGGAGCTGCACCACAGCGGGGGCACTGCTGTACTGACTGCTGTATGTGTGTGCTGCACAGGAGAGGAGCTGCACCACAGCGGGGGCACTGCTGTACTGACTGCTGTATGTGTGTGCTGCACAGGAGAGGGGCTGCACCACAGCGGGGGCACTGCTGTACTGACTGCTGTGTGTGTGTGCTGCACAGGAGAGGAGCTGCACCACAGCGGGGGCACTGCTGTACTGACTACTGTATGTGTGTTCTGTACAGGAGAGGAGCTGCACAGCAGCGGGGGCACTGCTGTACTGACTGCTGTATGTGTGTGCTGTACAGGAGAGGAGCTGCACCACAGCGGGGCACTGCTGTACTGACTGCTGTATGTGTGTGCTGCACAGGAGAGGAGCTGCCCCACAGCGGGGGCACTGCTGTACTGACTGCTGTATGTGTGCTGCACAGGAGAGGAGCTGCACCACAGCGGGGCACTGCTGTACGTGTGTGCTGTACAGGAGAGGAGCTGCACCACAGCGGGGCACTGCTGTACTGACTGCTGTATGTGTGTGCTGCACAGGAGAGGAGATGCACTACAGCGGGGGCACTGCTGTACTGACTGCTGTATGTGTGCTGCACAGGAGAGGAGCTGCACCACAGCGGGGGCACTGCTGTACTGACTGCTGTATGTGTGTGCTGTACAGGAGAGGAGCTGCACCACAGCGGGGGCACTGCTGTACTGACTGCTGTGTGTGTGTGCTGCACAGGAGAGGAGCTGCACCACAGCGGGGGCACTGCTGTACTAACTGCTGTGTGTTCTGTACAGGAGAGGAGCTGCACCACAGCGAAGGCACTGCTGTACTGACTGCTGTATGTGTGTGCTGCACAGGAGAGGGGCTGCACCACAGCGGGGGCACTGCTGTACTGACTGCTGTATGTGTGTGCTGCAGAGGAGAGGAGCTGCACCACAGCGGGGGCACTGCTGTACTGACTGCTGTGTGTGTGTGCTGCACAGGAGAGGAGCTGCAACACAGCGGGGGCACTGCTGTACTGACTGCTGTATGTGTGTGCTGCACAGGAGAGGAGCTGCACCACAGCGGGGGCACTGCTGTACTGACTGCTGTATGTGTGTGCTGCACAGGAGAGGAGCTGCACCACAGCGGAGGCACTGCTGTACTGACTGATGTATGTGTGTGCTGCACAGGAGAGGAGCTGCACCACAGCGGGGGCACTGCTGTACTGACTGCTGTATGTGTGTGCTGCAGAGGAGAGGGGCTGCACCACAGCGGGGGCACTGCTGTACTGACTGCTGTATGTGTGTGCTGCAGAGGAGATGAGCTGCACCACAGCGGGGGCACTGCTGTACTGACTGCTGTATGTGTGTGCTGTACAGGAGAGGAGCTGCACCACAGCGGAGGCACTGCTGTACTGACTGCTGTATGTGTGTTCTGCACAGGAGAGGAGCTGCACCACAGCGGAGGCACTGCTGTACTGACTGCTGTATGTGTGTGCTGCACAGGAGAGGAGCTGCACCACAGCGGGGGCACTGCTGTACTGACTGCTGTATGTGTGTGCTGTACAGGAGAGGAGCTGCACCACAGCGGGGGCACTGCTGTACTGACTGCTGTATGTGTGTGCTGTACAGGAGAGGAGCTGCACCACAGCGGGGGCACTGCTGTACTGACTGCTGTATGTGTGTGCTGCACAGGAGAGGAGCTGCACCACAGCGGGGGCACTGCTGTACTGACTGCTGTATGTGTGTGCTGTACAGGAGAGGAGCTGCACCACAGCGGAGGCACTGCTGTACTGACTGCTGTATGTGTGTTCTGCACAGGAGAGGAGCTGCACCACAGCGGAGGCACTGCTGTACTGACTGCTGTATGTGTGTGCTGCACAGGAGAGGAGCTGCACCACAGCGGGGGCACTGCTGTACTGACTGCTGTATGTGTGTGCTGTACAGGAGAGGAGCTGCACCACAGCGGGGGCACTGCTGTACTGACTGCTGTATGTGTGTGCTGTACAGGAGAGGAGCTGCACCACAGCGGGGGCACTGCTGTACTGACTGCTGTATGTGTGCTGCACAGGAGAGGAGCTGCATCACAGCGGGGGCACTGCTGTACTGACTGCTGTATGTGTGTGCTGTACAGGAGAGGAGCTGCACCACAGCGGGGGCACTGCTGTACTGACTGCTGTATGTGTGTGCTGCACAGGAGAGGAGCTGCACCACAGCGGGGGCACTGCTGTACTGACTGCTGTATGTGTGTCCTGTACAGGAGAGGAGCTGCACCACAGCGGGGGCACTGCTGTACTGACTGATGTATGTGTGTGCTGCACAGGAGAGGAGCTGCACCACAGCGGGGCACTGCTGTACTGACTGCTGTATGTGTGTGCTGCACAGGAGAGGAGCTGCACCACAGCGGGGGCACTGCTGTACTGACTGCTGTATGTGTGTGCTGCACAGGAGAGGAGCTGCACCACAGCGGGGGCACTGCTGTACTGACTGCTGTATGTGTGTGCTGTACAGGAGAGGAGCTGCACCACAGCGGAGGCACTGCTGTACTGACTGCTGTATGTGTGTTCTGCACAGGAGAGGAGCTGCACCACAGCGGAGGCACTGCTGTACTGACTGCTGTATGTGTGTGCTGCACAGGAGAGGAGCTGCACCACAGCGGGGGCACTGCTGTACTGACTGCTGTATGTGTGTGCTGCACAGGAGAGGAGCTGCACCACAGCGGAGGCACTGCTGTACTGACTGCTGTACGTGTGTGCTGCACAGGAGAGGAGCTGCACCACAGCGGGGGCACTGCTGTACTGACTGCTGTATGTGTGCTGTACAGGAGAGGAGCTGCACCACAGCGGGGGCACTGCTGTACTGACTGCTGTATGTGTGTCCTGTACAGGAGAGGAGCTGCACCACAGCGGGGGCACTGCTGTACTGACTGCTGTATGTGTGCTGCACAGGAGAGGAGCTGCACCACAGCGGGGGCACTGCTGTACTGACTGCTGTATGTGTGTGCTGCACAGGAGAAGAGCTGCACCACAGCGGGGGCACTGCTGTACTGACTGCTGTATGTGTGTGCTGCACAAGAGAGGAGCTGCACCACAGCGGAGGCACTGCTGTACTGACTGCTGTATGTGTGTGCTGCACAGGAGAGGAGCTGCACCACAGCGGGGGCACTGCTGTACTGACTGCTGTATGTGTGTGCTGCACAAGAGAGGAGCTGCACCACAGCGGAGGCACTGCTGTACTGACTGCTGTATGTGTGTGCTGCACAGGAGAGGAGCTGCACCACAGCGGGGGCACTGCTGTACTGACTGCTGTATGTGTGTGCTGTACAGGAGAGGAGCTGCACCACAGCGGAGGCACTGCTGTACTGAATGCTGTATGTGTGTGCTGCACAGGAGAGGAGCTGCACCACAGCGGGGGCACTGCTGTATGTGTGTGCTGCACAAGAGAGGAGCTGCACCACAGCGGGGGCACTGCTGTACTGACTGCTGTATGTGTGTGCTGCACAGGAGAGGAGCTGCACCACAGCGGGGGCACTGCTGTACTGACTGCTGTATGTGTGTGCTGCACAGGAGAGGAGCTGCACCACAGCGGGGGCACTGCTGTACTGACTGCTGTATGTGTGTGCTGCACAAGAGAGGAGCTGCACCACAGCGGGGGCACTGCTGTACTGACTGCTGTATGTGTGTGCTGCACAAGAGAGGAGCTGCACCACAGCGGGGGCACTGCTGTACTGACTGCTGTATGTGTGTGCTGCACAAGAGAGGAGCTGCACCACAGCGGGGGCACTGCTGTACTGACTGCTGTATGTGTGTGCTGCACAAGAGAGGAGCTGCACCACAGCGGGGGCACTGCTGTACTGACTGCTGTATGTGTGTGCTGCACAAGAGAGGAGCTGCACCACAGCGGGGGCACTGCTGTACTGACTGCTGTATGTGTGTGCTGCACAAGAGAGGAGCTGCACCACAGCGGGGGCACTGCTGTACTGACTGCTGTATGTGTGTGCTGCACAGGAGAGGAGCTGCACCACAGCGGGGGCACTGCTGTACTGACTGCTGTATGTGTGTGCTGCACAAGAGAGGAGCTGCACCACAGCGGGGGCACTGCTGTACTGACTGCTGTATGTGTGTGCTGCACAGGAGAGGAGCTGCACCACAGCGGGGGCACTGCTGTACTGACTGCTGTATGTGTGTGCTGTACAGGAGAGGAGCTGCACCACAGTGGGGGCACTGCTGTACTGACTGCTGTATGTGTGTGCTGCACAAGAGAGGAGCTGCACCACAGCGGGGGCACTGCTGTACTGACTGCTGTATGTGTGCTGCACAGGAGAGGAGCTGCACCACAGCGGAGGCACTGCTGTACTGACTGCTGTATGTGTGTGCTGCACAGGAGAGGAGCTGCACCACAGCGGGGGCACTGCTGTACTGACTGCTGTATGTGTGTGCTGTACAGGAGAGGAGCTGCACCACAGCGGGGGCACTGCTGTACTGACTGCTGTATGTGTGTGCTGCACAGGAGAGGGGCTGCACCACAGCGGGGGCACTGCTGTACTGACTGCTGTATGTGTGTGCTGCACAGGGGAGGAGCTGCACCACAGCGGAGGCACTGCTGTAATGACTGCTGTATGTGTGTGCTGCACAGGAGAGGGGCTGCACCACAGCGGGGGCACTGCTGTACTGACTGCTGTATGTGTGTGCTGCACAGGAGAGGAGCTGCACCACAGCGGGGGCACTGCTGTACTGACTGCTGTATGTGTGCTGTACAGGAGAGGGGCTGCACCACAGCGGGGGCACTGCTGTACTGACTGCTGTATGTGTGTGCTGCACAGGAGAGGAGCTGCACCACAGCGGGGGCACTGCTGTACTGACTGCTGTATGTGTGCTGCACAGGAGAGGGGCTGCACCACAGCGGGGGCACTGCTGTACTGACTGCTGTATGTGTGTGCTGCACAGGAGAGGAGCTGCACCACAGCGGGGGCACTGCTGTACTGACTGCTGTATGTGTGTGCTGCACAGGAGAGGAGCTGCACCACAGCGGAGGCACTGCTGTACTGACTGCTGTATGTGTGTGCTGCACAGGAGAGGAGCTGCACCACAGCGGAGGCACTGCTGTACTGACTGCTGTATGTGTGTGCTGCACAGGAGAGGAGCTGCACCACAGCGGAGGCACTGCTGTACTGACTGCTGTATGTGTGTGCTGCACAGGAGAGGAGCTGCACCACAGCGGAGGCACTGCTGTACTGACTGCTGTATGTGTGTGCTGCACAGGAGAGGAGCTGCACCACAGCGGAGGCACTGCTGTACTGACTGATGTATGTGTGTGCTGCACAGGAGAGGAGCTGCACCACAGCGGGGGCACTGCTGTACTGACTGCTGTATGTGTGTGCTGCACAGGAGAGGGGCTGCACCACAGCGGGGGCACTGCTGTACTGACTGCTGTGTGTGTGTGCTGCACAGGAGAGGAGCTGCACCACAGCGGGGGCACTGCTGTACTGACTGCTGTATGTGTGTTCTGTACAGGAGAGGAGGAGCTGCACAGCAGCGGGGGCACTGCTGTACTGACTGCTGTATGTGTGCTGCACAGGAGAGGAGCTGCCCCACAGCGGGGGCACTGCTGTACTGACTGCTGTATGTGTGCTGCACAGGAGAGGAGCTGCACCACAGCGGGGGCACTGCTGTACTGACTGCTGTATGTGTGTGCTGCACAGGAGAGGAGCTGCACCACAGCGGGGGCACTGCTGTACTAACTGCTGTGTGTTCTGTACAGGAGAGGAGCTGCACCACAGCGAAGGCACTGCTGTACTGACTGCTGTATGTGTGTGCTGCACAGGAGAGGGGCTGCACCACAGCGGGGGCACTGCTGTACTGACTGCTGTATGTGTGTGCTGCAGAGGAGAGGAGCTGCACCACAGCGGGGGCACTGCTGTACTGACTGCTGTGTGTGTGTGCTGCACAGGAGAGGAGCTGCAACACAGCGGGGGCACTGCTGTACTGACTGCTGTATGTGTGTGCTGCACAGGAGAGGAGCTGCACCACAGCGGGGGCACTGCTGTACTGACTGCTGTATGTGTGTGCTGCACAGGAGAGGAGCTGCACCACAGCGGAGGCACTGCTGTACTGACTGCTGTATGTGTGTGCTGCACAGGAGAGGAGCTGCACCACAGCGGAGGCACTGCTGTACTGACTGATGTATGTGTGTGCTGCACAGGAGAGGAGCTGCACCACAGCGGGGGCACTGCTGTACTGACTGCTGTATGTGTGTGCTGCAGAGGAGAGGGGCTGCACCACAGCGGGGGCACTGCTGTACTGACTGCTGTATGTGTGTGCTGCAGAGGAGATGAGCTGCACCACAGCGGGGGCACTGCTGTACTGACTGCTGTATGTGTGTGCTGCAGAGGAGAGGAGCTGCACCACAGCGGGGGCACTGCTGTACTGACTGCTGTATGTGTGTGTGCTGCACAGGAGAGGAGCTGCACCACAGCGGGGGCACTGCTGTACTGACTGATGTATGTGTGTGCTGCACAGGAGAGGAGCTGCACCACAGCGGGGGCACTGCTGTACTGACTGCTGTATGTGTGTGCTGCAGAGGAGAGGGGCTGCACCACAGCGGGGGCACTGCTGTACTGACTGCTGTATGTGTGTGCTGCAGAGGAGATGAGCTGCACCACAGCGGGGGCACTGCTGTACTGACTGCTGTATGTGTGTGCTGCAGAGGAGAGGAGCTGCACCACAGCGGGGGCACTGCTGTACTGACTGCTGTATGTGTGTGTGCTGCACAGGAGAGGAGCTGCACCACAGCGGAGGCACTGCTGTACTGACTGCTGTGTGTGTGTGCTGCACAGGAGAGGAGCTGCACCACAGCGGGGGCACTGCTGTACTGACTGCTGTATGTGTGTGCTGCACAGGAGAGGGGCTGCACCACAGCGGGGGCACTGCTGTACTGACTGCTGTATGTGTGTGCTGCACAGGAGAGGGGCTGCACCACAGCGGGGGCACTGCTGTACTGACTGCTGTATGTGTGTGCTGTACAGGAGAGGAGCTGCACCACAGCGGAGGCACTGCTGTACTGACTGCTGTATGTGTGTGCTGCACAGGAGAGGAGCTGCACCACAGCGGGGGCACTGCTGTACTGACTGCTGTATGTGTGTGCTGCACAGGAGAGGGGCTGCACCACAGCGGGGGCACTGCTGTACTGACTGCTGTATGTGTGTGCTGTACAGGAGAGGAGCTGCACCACAGCGGGGGCACTGCTGTACTGACTGCTGTGTGTGTGTGCTGCACAGGAGAGGAGCTGCAACACAGCGGGGGCACTGCTGTACTGACTGCTGTATGTGTGTGCTGTACAGGAGAGGAGCTGCACCACAGCGGGGGCACTGCTGTACTGACTGCTGTATGTGTGTGCTGCACAGGAGAGGAGCTGCACCACAGCGGAGGCACTGCTGTACTGACTGATGTATGTGTGTGCTGCACAGGAGAGGAGCTGCACCACAGCGGGGGCACTGCTGTACTGACTGCTGTATGTGTGTGCTGCAGAGGAGAGGGGCTGCACCACAGCGGGGGCACTGCTGTACTGACTGCTGTATGTGTGTGCTGCAGAGGAGAAGAGCTGCACAGCAGCGGGGGCACTGCTGTACTGACTGCTGTATGTGTGCTGCACAGGAGAGGAGCTGCCCCACAGCGGGGGCACTGCTGTACTGACTGCTGTATGTGTGCTGCACAGGAGAGGAGCTGCACCACAGCGGGGCACTGCTGTACGTGTGTGCTGTACAGGAGAGGAGCTGCACCACAGCGGGGCACTGCTGTACTGACTGCTGTATGTGTGTGCTGCACAGGAGAGGAGATGCACTACAGCGGGGGCACTGCTGTACTGACTGCTGTATGTGTGCTGCACAGGAGAGGAGCTGCACCACAGCGGGGGCACTGCTGTACTGACTGCTGTATGTGTGTGCTGCACAGGAGAGGAGCTGCACCACAGCGGGGGCACTGCTGTACTGACTGCTGTATAAGTGTGTGCTGTACAGGAGAGGAGCTGCACCACAGCGGGGGCACTGCTGTACTGACTGCTGTGTGTGTGTGCTGCACAGGAGAGGAGCTGCACCACAGCGGGGGCACTGCTGTACTGACTGCTGTATGTGTGTGCTGCACAGGATAGGAGCTGCACCACAGCGGGGGCACTGCTGTACTGACTGCTGTATGTGTGTGCTGCACAGGAGAGGAGCTGCACCACAGCGGGGGCACTGCTGTACTGACTGCTGTATGTGTGTGCTGCACAGGAGAGGAGCTGCACCACAGCGGGGGCACTGCTGTACTGACTGCTGTGTGTTCTGTACAGGAGAGGAGCTGCACCACAGCGAAGGCACTGCTGTACTGACTGCTGTATGTGTGTGCTGCACAGGAGAGGGGCTGCACCACAGCGGGGGCACTGCTGTACTGACTGCTGTATGTGTGCTGCACAGGAGAGGAGCTGCACCACAGCGGGGCACTGCTGTACGTGTGTGCTGTACAGGAGAGGAGCTGCACCACAGCGGGGCACTGCTGTACTGACTGCTGTATGTGTGTGCTGCACAGGAGAGGAGCTGCACCACAGCGGGGCACTGCTGTACGTGTGTGCTGTACAGGAGAGGAGCTGCACCACAGCGGGGCACTGCTGTACTGACTGCTGTATGTGTGTGCTGCACAGGAGAGGAGATGCACTACAGCGGGGGCACTGCTGTACTGACTGCTGTATGTGTGCTGCACAGGAGAGGAGCTGCACCACAGCGGGGGCACTGCTGTACTGACTGCTGTATGTGTGTGCTGTACAGGAGAGGAGCTGCACCACAGCGGGGGCACTGCTGTACTGACTGCTGTGTGTGTGTGCTGCACAGGAGAGGAGCTGCACCACAGCGGGGGCACTGCTGTACTAACTGCTGTGTGTTCTGTACAGGAGAGGAGCTGCACCACAGCGAAGGCACTGCTGTACTGACTGCTGTATGTGTGTGCTGCAGAGGAGAGGGGCTGCACCACAGCGGGGGCACTGCTGTACTGACTGCTGTATGTGTGTGCTGCAGAGGAGATGAGCTGCACCACAGCGGGGGCACTGCTGTACTGACTGCTGTATGTGTGTGCTGCAGAGGAGAGGAGCTGCACCACAGCGGGGGCACTGCTGTACTGACTGCTGTATGTGTGTGTGCTGCACAGGAGAGGAGCTGCACCACAGCGGAGGCACTGCTGTACTGACTGCTGTGTGTGTGTGCTGCACAGGAGAGGAGCTGCACCACAGCGGGGGCACTGCTGTACTAACTGCTGTGTGTTCTGTACAGGAGAGGAGCTGCACCACAGCGGAGGCACTGCTGTACTGACTGCTGTATGTGTGTGCTGCACAGGAGAGGAGCTGCACCACAGCGGGGGCACTGCTGTACTGACTGCTGTATGTGTGTGCTGCACAGGAGAGGAGCTGCACCACAGCGGGGGCACTGCTGTACTGACTGCTGTATGTATGTGCTGCACAGGAGAGGAGCTGCACCACAGCGTGGGCACTGCTGTACTGACTGCTGTGTGTGTGTGCTGCACAGGAGAGGAGCTGCACCACAGCGGGGGCACTGCTGTACTGACTGCTGTATGTGTGTGCTGCACAGGAGAGGAGCTGCACCACAGCGGGGGCACTGCTGTACTGACTGCTGTGTGTTCTGTACAGGAGAGGAGCTGCACCACAGCGAAGGCACTGCTGTACTGACTGCTGTATGTGTGTGCTGCACAGGAGAGGGGCTGCACCACAGCGGGGGCACTGCTGTACTGACTGCTGTATGTGTGTGCTGCAGAGGAGAGGAGCTGCACCACAGCGGGGGCACTGCTGTACTGACTGCTGTGTGTGTGTGCTGCACAGGAGAGGAGCTGCAACACAGCGGGGGCACTGCTGTACTGACTGCTGTATGTGTGTGCTGCACAGGAGAGGAGCTGCACCACAGCGGGGGCACTGCTGTACTGACTGCTGTATGTGTGTGCTGCACAGGAGAGGAGCTGCACCACAGCGGAGGCACTGCTGTACTGACTGATGTATGTGTGTGCTGCACAGGAGAGGAGCTGCACCACAGCGGGGGCACTGCTGTACTGACTGCTGTATGTGTGTGCTGCAGAGGAGAGGAGCTGCACCACAGCGGGGGCACTGCTGTACTGACTGCTGTATGTGTGTGTGCTGCACAGGAGAGGAGCTGCACCACAGCAGGGCACTGCTGTACTTACTGCTGTATGTGTGTGCTGCACAGGAGAGGAGCTGCACCACAGCGGGGGCACTGCTGTACTGACTGCTGTATGTGTGTGCTGCACAGGAGAGGAGCTGCACCACAGCGGGGGCACTGCTGTACTGACTGCTGTATGTGTGTGCTGCACAGGAGAGGAGCTGCCCCAGAGCGGGGGCACTGCTGTACTGACTGCTGTATGTGTGCTGCACAGGAGAGGAGCTGCACCACAGCGGGGGCACTGCTGTACTGACTGCTGTATGTGTGTGCTGTACAGGAGAGGAGCTGCACCACAGCGGGGGCACTGCTGTACTGACTGCTGTATGTGTGTGTGCTGCACAGGAGAGGAGCTGCACCACAGCAGGGCACTGCTGTACTTACTGCTGTATGTGTGTGCTGCACAGGAGAGGAGCTGCACCACAGCGGGGGCACTGCTGTACTGACTGCTGTATGTGTGTGCTGCACAGGAGAGGAGCTGCACCACAGCGGGGGCACTGCTGTACTGACTGCTGTATGTGTGTGCTGCACAGGAGAGGAGCTGCCCCAGAGCGGGGGCACTGCTGTACTGACTGCTGTATGTGTGCTGCACAGGAGAGGAGCTGCACCACAGCGGGGCACTGCTGTACGTGTGTGCTGTACAGGAGAGGAGCTGCACCACAGCGGGGCACTGCTGTACTGACTGCTGTATGTGTGTGCTGCACAGGAGAGGAGCTGCACTACAGCGGGGGCACTGCTGTACTGACTGCTGTATGTGTGCTGCACAGGAGAGGAGCTGCACCACAGCGGGGGCACTGCTGTACTGACTGCTGTGTGTGTGTGCTGCACAGGAGAGGAGCTGCACCACAGCGGGGGCACTGCTGTACTAACTGCTGTGCGTTCTGTACAGGAGAGGAGCTGCACCACAGCGGGGGCACTGCTGTACTAACTGCTGTGCGTTCTGCACAGGAGAGGAGCTGCACCACAGCGGGGGCACTGCTGTATTGACTGCTGTATGTGTGTGCTGCACAGGAGAGGAGCTGCACCACAGCGGAGGCACTGCTGTACTGACTGCTGTATGTGTGTGCTGCACAGGAGAGGAGCTGCACCACAGCGGGGGCACTGCTGTACTGACTGATGTATGTGTGTGCTGCACAGGAGAGGAGCTGCACCACAGCGGGGGCACTGCTGTACTGACTGCTGTATGTGTGTGCTGCAGAGGAGAGGAGCTGCACCACAGCGGGGGCACTGCTGTACTGACTGCTGTGTGTGTGTGCTGCACAGGAGAGGAGCTGCACCACAGCGGGGGCACTGCTGTACTAACTGCTGTGTGTTCTGTACAGGAGAGGAGCTGCACCACAGCGGAGGCACTGCTGTACTGACTGCTGTATGTGTGTGCTGCAGAGGAGAGGAGCTGCACCACAGCGGGGGCACTGCTGTACTGACTGCTGTGTGTGTGTGCTGCACAGGAGAGGAGCTGCAACACAGCGGGGGCACTGCTGTACTGACTGCTGTATGTGTGTGCTGCACAGGAGAGGAGCTGCACCACAGCGGGGGCACTGCTGTACTGACTGCTGTATGTGTGTGCTGCACAGGAGAGGAGCTGCACCACAGCGGAGGCACTGCTGTACTGACTGATGTATGTGTGTGCTGCACAGGAGAGGAGCTGCACCACAGCGGGGGCACTGCTGTACTGACTGCTGTATGTGTGTGCTGCAGAGGAGAGGAGCTGCACAGCAGCGGGGGCACTGCTGTACTGACTGCTGTATGTGTGCTGCACAGGAGAGGAGCTGCCCCACAGCGGGGGCACTGCTGTACTGACTGCTGTATGTGTGCTGCACAGGAGAGGAGCTGCACCACAGCGGGGCACTGCTGTACGTGTGTGCTGTACAGGAGAGGAGCTGCACCACAGCGGGGCACTGCTGTACTGACTGCTGTATGTGTGTGCTGCACAGGAGAGGAGATGCACTACAGCGGGGGCACTGCTGTACTGACTGCTGTATGTGTGCTGCACAGGAGAGGAGCTGCACCACAGCGGGGGCACTGCTGTACTGACTGCTGTATGTGTGTGCTGTACAGGAGAGGAGCTGCACCACAGCGGGGGCACTGCTGTACTGACTGCTGTGTGTGTGTGCTGCACAGGAGAGGAGCTGCACCACAGCGGGGGCACTGCTGTACTGACTGCTGTATGTGTGTGCTGCACAGGATAGGAGCTGCACCACAGCGGGGGCATTGCTGTACTGACTGCTGTGTGTGTGTGCTGCACAGGAGAGGAGCTGCACCACAGCGGGGGCACTGCTGTACTAACTGCTGTGTGTTCTGTACAGGAGAGGAGCTGCACCACAGCGAAGGCACTGCTGTACTGACTGCTGTATGTGTGTGCTGCACAGGAGAGGGGCTGCACCACAGCGGGGGCACTGCTGTACTGACTGCTGTATGTGTGTGCTGCAGAGGAGAGGAGCTGCACCACAGCGGGGGCACTGCTGTACTGACTGCTGTGTGTGTGTGCTGCACAGGAGAGGAGCTGCAACACAGCGGGGGCACTGCTGTACTGACTGCTGTATGTGTGTGCTGCACAGGAGAGGAGCTGCACCACAGCGGGGGCACTGCTGTACTAACTGCTGTATGTGTGTGCTGCACAGGAGAGGAGCTGCACCACAGCGGAGGCACTGCTGTACTGACTGATGTATGTGTGTGCTGCACAGGAGAGGAGCTGCACCACAGCGGGGGTACTGCTGTACTGACTGCTGTATGTGTGTGCTGCAGAGGAGAGGGGCTGCACCACAGCGGGGGCACTGCTGTACTGACTGCTGTATGTGTGTGCTGCAGAGGAGAGGAGCTGCACCACAGCGGGGGCACTGCTGTACTGACTGCTGTATGTGTGTGTGCTGCACAGGAGAGGAGCTGCACCACAGCGGAGGCACTGCTGTACTGACTGCTGTGTGTGTGTGCTGCACAGGAGAGGAGCTGCACCACAGCGGGGGCACTGCTGTACTAACTGCTGTGTGTTCTGTACAGGAGAGGAGCTGCACCACAGCGGAGGCACTGCTGTACTGACTGCTGTATGTGTGTGCTGCACAGGAGAGGAGCTGCACCACAGCGGGGGCACTGCTGTACTGACTGCTGTATGTGTGTGCTGCACAGGAGAGGAGCTGCACCACAGCGGGGGCACTGCTGTACTGACTGCTGTATGTGTGTGCTGCAGAGGAGAGGAGCTGCACCACAGCGGGGGCACTGCTGTACTGACTGCTGTGTGTGTGTGCTGCACAGGAGAGGAGCTGCAACACAGCGGGGGCACTGCTGTACTGACTGCTGTATGTGTGTGCTGTACAGGAGAGGAGCTGCACCACAGCGGGGGCACTGCTGTACTGACTGCTGTATGTGTGTGCTGCACAGGAGAGGAGCTGCACCACAGCGGGGGCACTGCTGTACTGACTGCTGTATGTGTGCTGCACAGGAGAGGAGCTGCACCACAGCGGGGGCACTGCTGTACTGACTGCTGTATGTGTGTGCTGTACAGGAGAGGAGCTGCACCACAGCGGAGGCACTGCTGTACTGACTGATTTATGTGTGTGCTGCACAGGAGAGGAGCTGCACCACAGCGGGGGCACTGCTGTACTGACTGCTGTATGTGTGTGCTGCAGAGGAGAGGGGCTGCACCACAGCGGGGGCACTGCTGTACTGACTGCTGTATGTATGTGCTGCAGAGGAGAAGAGCTGCACAGCAGCGGGGGCACTGCTGTACTGACTGCTGTATGTGTGCTGCACAGGAGAGGAGCTGCCCCACAGCGGGAGACTGCTGTACTGACTGCTGTATGTGTGCTGCACAGGAGAGGAGCTGCACCACAGCGGGGCACTGCTGTACGTGTGTGCTGTACAGGAGAGGAGCTGCACCACAGCGGGGCACTGCTGTACTGACTGCTGTATGTGTGTGCTGCACAGGAGAGGAGCTGCACCACAGCGGGGGCACTGCTGTACTGACTGCTGTATGTGTGCTGCACAGGAGAGGAGCTGCACCACAGCGGGGGCACTGCTGTACTGACTGCTGTATGTGTGTGCTGTACAGGAGAGGAGCTGCACCACAGCGGGGGCACTGCTGTACTGACTGCTGTGTGTGTGTGTGTGCTGCACAGGAGAGGAGCTGCACCACAGCGGGGGCACTGCTGTACTGACTGCTGTATGTGTGTGCTGCACAGGATAGGAGCTGCACCACAGCGGGGGCACTGCTGTACTGACTGCTGTATGTGTGTGCTGCACAGGAGAGGAGCTGCACCACAGCGGGGGCACTGCTGTACTGACTGCTGTATGTGTGTGCTGCACAGGAGAGGGGCTGCACCACAGCGGGGGCACTGCTGTACTGACTGCTGTATGTGTGTGCTGCACAGGAGAGGAGCTGCACCACAGCGGAGGCACTGCTGTACTGACTGATGTATGTGTGTGCTGCACAGGAGAGGAGCTGCACCACAGCGGGGGCACTGCTGTACTGACTGCTGTATGTGTGTGCTGCAGAGGAGAGGAGCTGCACCACAGCGGGGGCACTGCTGTACTGACTGCTGTATGTGTGTGTGCTGCACAGGAGAGGAGCTGCACCACAGCAGGGCACTGCTGTACTTACTGCTGTATGTGTGTGCTGCACAGGAGAGGAGCTGCACCACAGCGGGGGCACTGCTGTACTGACTGCTGTATGTGTGTGCTGCACAGGAGAGGAGCTGCACCACAGCGGGGGCACTGCTGTACTGACTGCTGTATGTGTGTGCTGCACAGGAGAGGAGCTGCCCCAGAGCGGGGGCACTGCTGTACTGACTGCTGTATGTGTGCTGCACAGGAGAGGAGCTGCACCACAGCGGGGGCACTGCTGTACTGACTGCTGTATGTGTGTGCTGCACAGGAGAGGAGCTGCACCACAGCGGAGGCACTGCTGTACTGACTGATGTATGTGTGTGCTGCACAGGAGAGGAGCTGCACCACAGCGGGGGCACTGCTGTACTGACTGCTGTATGTGTGTGCTGCAGAGGAGAGGAGCTGCACCACAGCGGGGGCACTGCTGTACTGACTGCTGTATGTGTGTGTGCTGCACAGGAGAGGAGCTGCACCACAGCAGGGCACTGCTGTACTTACTGCTGTATGTGTGTGCTGCACAGGAGAGGAGCTGCACCACAGCGGGGGCACTGCTGTACTGACTGCTGTATGTGTGTGCTGCACAGGATAGGAGCTGCACCACAGCGGGGGCACTGCTGTACTGACTGCTGTATGTGTGTGCTGCACAGGAGAGGGGCTGCACCACAGCGGGGGCACTGCTGTACTGACTGCTGTATGTGTGTGCTGCACAGGAGAGGAGCTGCACCACAGCGGAGGCACTGCTGTACTGACTGATGTATGTGTGTGCTGCACAGGAGAGGAGCTGCACCACAGCGGGGGCACTGCTGTACTGACTGCTGTATGTGTGTGCTGCAGAGGAGAGGAGCTGCACCACAGCGGGGGCACTGCTGTACTGACTGCTGTATGTGTGTGTGCTGCACAGGAGAGGAGCTGCACCACAGCAGGGCACTGCTGTACTTACTGCTGTATGTGTGTGCTGCACAGGAGAGGAGCTGCACCACAGCGGGGGCACTGCTGTACTGACTGCTGTATGTGTGTGCTGTACAGGAGAGGAGCTGCACCACAGCGGAGGTACTGCTGTACTGACTGCTGTATGTGTGTGCTGCACAGGAGAGGAGCTGCACCACAGCGGGGGCACTGCTGTACTGACTGCTGTATGTGTGTGCTGCACAGGAGAGGAGCTGCCCCAGAGCGGGGGCACTGCTGTACTGACTGCTGTATGTGTGCTGCACAGGAGAGGAGCTGCACCACAGCGGGGGCACTGCTGTACTGACTGCTGTATGTGTGTGCTGCACAGGAGAGGAGCTGCACCACAGCGGAGGCACTGCTGTACTGACTGATGTATGTGTGTGCTGCACAGGAGAGGAGCTGCACCACAGCGGGGGCACTGCTGTACTGACTGCTGTATGTGTGTGCTGCAGAGGAGAGGAGCTGCACCACAGCGGGGGCACTGCTGTACTGACTGCTGTATGTGTGTGTGCTGCACAGGAGAGGAGCTGCACCACAGCAGGGCACTGCTGTACTTACTGCTGTATGTGTGTGCTGCACAGGAGAGGAGCTGCACCACAGCGGGGGCACTGCTGTACTGACTGCTGTATGTGTGTGCTGCACAGGAGAGGAGCTGCACCACAGCGGGGGCACTGCTGTACTGACTGCTGTATGTGTGTGCTGCACAGGAGAGGAGCTGCACCACAGCGGGGGCACTGCTGTACTGACTGCTGTATGTGTGTGCTGCACAGGAGAGGAGCTGCCCCAGAGCGGGGGCACTGCTGTACTGACTGCTGTATGTGTGCTGCACAGGAGAGGAGCTGCACCACAGCGGGGCACTGCTGTACGTGTGTGCTGTACAGGAGAGGAGCTGCACCACAGCGGGGCACTGCTGTACTGACTGCTGTATGTGTGTGCTGCACAGGAGAGGAGCTGCACTACAGCGGGGGCACTGCTGTACTGACTGCTGTATGTGTGCTGCACAGGAGAGGAGCTGCACCACAGCGGGGGCACTGCTGTACTGACTGCTGTGTGTGTGTGCTGCACAGGAGAGGAGCTGCACCACAGCGGGGGCACTGCTGTACTAACTGCTGTGCATTCTGCACAGGAGAGGAGCTGCACCACAGCGGGGGCACTGCTGTATTGACTGCTGTATGTGTGTGCTGCACAGGAGAGGAGCTGCACCACAGCGGAGGCACTGCTGTACTGACTGATGTATGTGTGTGCTGCACAGGAGAGGAGCTGCACCACAGCGGGGGCACTGCTGTACTGACTGCTGTATGTGTGTGCTGCAGAGGAGAGGGGCTGCACCACAGCGGGGGCACTGCTGTACTGACTGCTGTATGTGTGTGCTGCAGAGGAGAGGAGCTGCACCACAGCGGGGGCACTGCTGTACTGACTGCTGTGTGTGTGTGCTGCACAGGAGAGGAGCTGCACCACAGCGGGGGCACTGCTGTACTAACTGCTGTGTGTTCTGTACAGGAGAGGAGCTGCACCACAGCGGAGGCACTGCTGTACTGACTGCTGTATGTGTGTGCTGCAGAGGAGAGGAGCTGCACCACAGCGGGGGCACTGCTGTACTGACTGCTGTGTGTGTGTGCTGCACAGGAGAGGAGCTGCAACACAGCGGGGGCACTGCTGTACTGACTGCTGTATGTGTGTGCTGCACAGGAGAGGAGCTGCACCACAGCGGGGGCACTGCTGTACTGACTGCTGTATGTGTGTGCTGCACAGGAGAGGAGCTGCACCACAGCGGAGGCACTGCTGTACTGACTGATGTATGTGTGTGCTGCACAGGAGAGGAGCTGCACCACAGCGGGGGCACTGCTGTACTGACTGCTGTATGTGTGTGCTGCAGAGGAGAGGAGCTGCACAGCAGCGGGGGCACTGCTGTACTGACTGCTGTATGTGTGCTGCACAGGAGAGGAGCTGCCCCACAGCGGGGGCACTGCTGTACTGACTGCTGTATGTGTGCTGCACAGGAGAGGAGCTGCACCACAGCGGGGCACTGCTGTACGTGTGTGCTGTACAGGAGAGGAGCTGCACCACAGCGGGGCACTGCTGTACTGACTGCTGTATGTGTGTGCTGCACAGGAGAGGAGATGCACTACAGCGGGGGCACTGCTGTACTGACTGCTGTGTGTGTGTGCTGTACAGGAGAGGAGCTGCACCACAGCGGGGGCACTGCTGTACTGACTGCTGTGTGTGTGTGCTGCACAGGAGAGGAGCTGCACCACAGCGGGGGCACTGCTGTACTGACTGCTGTATGTGTGCTGCACAGGAGAGGAGCTGCACCACAGCGGGGGCACTGCTGTACTGACTGCTGTATGTGTGTGCTGTACAGGAGAGGAGCTGCACCACAGCGGGGGCACTGCTGTACTGACTGCTGTGTGTGTGTGCTGCACAGGAGAGGAGCTGCACCACAGCGGGGGCACTGCTGTACTGACTGCTGTATGTGTGTGCTGCACAGGATAGGAGCTGCACCACAGCGGGGGCATTGCTGTACTGACTGCTGTGTGTGTGTGCTGCACAGGAGAGGAGCTGCACCCCAGCGGGGGCACTGCTGTACTAACTGCTGTGTGTTCTGTACAGGAGAGGAGCTGAACCACAGCGAAGGCACTGCTGTACTGACTGCTGTATGTGTGTGCTGCACAGGAGAGGGGCTGCACCACAGCGGGGGCACTGCTGTACTGACTGCTGTATGTGTGTGCTGCAGAGGAGAGGAGCTGCACCACAGCGGGGGCACTGCTGTACTGACTGCTGTGTGTGTGTGCTGCACAGGAGAGGAGCTGCAACACAGCGGGGGCACTGCTGTACTGACTGCTGTATGTGTGTGCTGCACAGGAGAGGAGCTGCACCACAGCGGGGGCACTGCTGTACTGACTGCTGTATGTGTGTGCTGCACAGGAGAGGAGCTGCACCACAGCGGAGGCACTGCTGTACTGACTGATGTATGTGTGTGCTGCACAGGAGAGGAGCTGCACCACAGCGGGGGCACTGCTGTACTGACTGCTGTATGTGTGTGCTGCAGAGGAGAGGGGCTGCACCACAGCGGGGGCACTGCTGTACTGACTGCTGTATGTGTGTGCTGCAGAGGAGATGAGCTGCACCACAGCGGGGGCACTGCTGTACTGACTGCTGTATGTGTGTGCTGCAGAGGAGAGGAGCTGCACCACAGCGGGGGCACTGCTGTACTGACTGCTGTATGTGTGTGTGCTGCACAGGAGAGGAGCTGCACCACAGCGGAGGCACTGCTGTACTGACTGCTGTGTGTGTGTGCTGCACAGGAGAGGAGCTGCACCACAGCGGGGGCACTGCTGTACTAACTGCTGTGTGTTCTGTACAGGAGAGGAGCTGCACCACAGCGGAGGCACTGCTGTACTGACTGCTGTATGTGTGTGCTGCACAGGAGAGGAGCTGCACCACAGCGGGGGCACTGCTGTACTGACTGCTGTATGTGTGTGCTGCACAGGAGAGGAGCTGCACCACAGCGGGGGCACTGCTGTACTGACTGCTGTATGTGTGTGCTGCAGAGGAGAGGAGCTGCACCACAGCGGGGGCACTGCTGTACTGACTGCTGTGTGTGTGTGCTGCACAGGAGAGGAGCTGCAACACAGCGGGGGCACTGCTGTACTGACTGCTGTATGTGTGTGCTGTACAGGAGAGGAGCTGCACCACAGCGGGGGCACTGCTGTACTGACTGCTGTATGTGTGTGCTGTACAGGACAGGAGCTGCACCACAGCGGGGGCACTGCTGTACTGACTGCTGTATGTGTGTGCTGTACAGGAGAGGAGCTGCACCACAGCGGAGGCACTGCTGTACTGACTGCTGTATGTGTGTGCTGTACAGGACAGGAGCTGCACCACAGCGGGGGCACTGCTGTACTGACTGCTGTATGTGTGCTGCACAGGAGAGGAGCTGCACCACAGCGGGGGCACTGCTGTACTGACTGCTGTATGTGTGTGCTGTACAGGAGAGGAGCTGCACCACAGCGGGGGCACTGCTGTACTGACTGCTGTATGTGTGCTGCACAGGAGAGGAGCTGCACCACAGCGGGGGCACTGCTGTACTGACTGCTGTATGTATGTGTGTGCTGTACAGGAGAGGAGCTGCACCACAGCGGAGGCACTGCTGTACTGACTGATGTATGTGTGTGCTGCACAGGAGAGGAGCTGCACCACAGCGGGGGCACTGCTGTACTGACTGCTGTATGTGTGTGCTGCAGAGGAGAGGGGCTGCACCACAGCGGGGGCACTGCTGTACTGACTGCTGTATGTGTGTGCTGCAGAGGAGAAGAGCTGCACAGCAGCGGGGGCACTGCTGTACTGACTGCTGTATGTGTGCTGCACAGGAGAGGAGCTGCCCCACAGCGGGGGCACTGCTGTACTGACTGCTGTATGTGTGCTGCACAGGAGAGGAGCTGCACCACAGCGGGGGCACTGCTGTACTGACTGCTGTATGTGTGTGCTGTACAGGAGAGGAGCTGCACCACAGCGGGGGCACTGCTGTACTGACTGCTGTGTGTGTGTGTGTGCTGCACAGGAGAGGAGCTGCACCACAGCGGGGGCACTGCTGTACTGACTGCTGTATGTGTGTGCTGCACAGGAGAGGAGCTGCACCACAGCGGGGGCACTGCTGTACTGACTGCTGTGTGTTCTGTACAGGAGAGGAGCTGCACCACAGCGAAGGCACTGCTGTACTGACTGCTGTATGTGTGTGCTGCACAGGAGAGGGGCTGCACCACAGCGGGGGCACTGCTGTACTGACTG
The DNA here is from genome assembly GCF_032444005.1 of Ranitomeya imitator. Classification (NCBI taxonomy): domain Eukaryota; kingdom Metazoa; phylum Chordata; class Amphibia; order Anura; family Dendrobatidae; genus Ranitomeya; species Ranitomeya imitator. The sequence goes on along the minus strand of NC_091282.1, from coordinate 610,538,008 downwards.
CTGTATGTGTGTGCTGCACAGGAGAGGAGCTGCACCACAGCGGGGGCACTGCTGTACTGACTGCTGTATGTGTGTGCTGCAGAGGAGCTGCACAGCAGCGGGGGCACTGCTGTACTGACTGCTGTATGTGTGTGCTGTACAGGAGAGGAGCTGCACCACAGCGGGGGCACTGCTGTACTGACTGCTGTGTGTGTGTGCTGCACAGGAGAGGAGCTGCACCACAGCGGGGGCACTGCTGTACTGACTGCTGTATGTGTGTGCTGCACAGGATAGGAGCTGCACCACAGCGGGGGCATTGCTGTACTGACTGCTGTGTGTGTGTGCTGCACAGGAGAGGAGCTGCACCACAGCGGGGGCACTGCTGTACTAACTGCTGTGTGTTCTGTACAGGAGAGGAGCTGCACCACAGCGGAGGCACTGCTGTACTGACTGCTGTATGTGTGTGCTGCACAGGAGAGGAGCTGCACCACAGCGGGGGCACTGCTGTACTGACTGCTGTATGTGTGTGCTGCACAGGAGAGGAGCTGCACCACAGCGGGGGCACTGCTGTACTGACTGCTGTATGTGTGTGCTGCACAGGAGAGGGGCTGCACCACAGCGGGGGCACTGCTGTACTGACTGCTGTATGTGTGTGCTGCAGAGGAGAGGAGCTGCACCACAGCGGGGGCACTGCTGTAATGACTGCTGTGTGTGTGTGCTGCACAGGAGAGGAGCTGCAACACAGCGGGGGCACTGCTGTACTGACTGCTGTATGTGTGTGCTGTACAGGAGAGGAGCTGCACCACAGCGGGGGCACTGCTGTACTGACTGCTGTATGTGTGTGCTGCACAGGAGAGGAGCTGCACCACAGCGGAGGCACTGCTGTACTGACTGATGTATGTGTGTGCTGCACAGGAGAGGAGCTGCACCACAGCGGGGGCACTGCTGTACTGACTGCTGTATGTGTGTGCTGCAGAGGAGAGGGGCTGCACCACAGCGGGGGCACTGCTGTACTGACTGCTGTATGTGTGTGCTGCAGAGGAGAAGAGCTGCACAGCAGCGGGGGCACTGCTGTACTGACTGCTGTATGTGTGTGCTGTACAGGAGAGGAGCTGCCCCACAGCGGGGGCACTGCTGTACTGACTGCTGTATGTGTGCTGCACAGGAGAGGAGCTGCCCCACAGCGGGGGCACTGCTGTACTGACTGCTGTATGTGTGCTGCACAGGAGAGGAGCTGCACCACAGCGGGGCACTGCTGTACTGACTGCTGTATGTGTGTGCTGCACAGGAGAGGAGATGCACTACAGCGGGGGCACTGCTGTACTGACTGCTGTATGTGTGCTGCACAGGAGAGGAGCTGCACCACAGCGGGGGCACTGCTGTACTGACTGCTGTATGTGTGTGCTGTACAGGAGAGGAGCTGCACCACAGCGGGGGCACTGCTGTACTGACTGCTGTATGTGTGTGCTGTACAGGAGAGGAGCTGCACCACAGCGGGGGCACTGCTGTACTGACTGCTGTATGTGTGTGCTGCACAGGAGAGGAGCTGCACCACAGCGGGGGCACTGCTGTACTGACTGCTGTGTGTGTGTGTGCTGCACAGGAGAGGAGCTGCACCACAGCGGGGGCACTGCTGTACTGACTGCTGTGTGTGTTTGTGCTGCACAGGAGAGGAGCTGCACCACAGCGGGGGCACTGCTGTACTGACTGCTGTATGTGTGTGCTGCACAGGATAGGAGCTGCACCACAGCGGGGGCACTGCTGTACTGACTGCTGTATGTGTGTGCTGCACAGGAGAGGAGCTGCACCACAGCGGGGGCACTGCTGTACTGACTGCTGTGTGTTCTGTATAGGAGAGGAGCTGCACCACAGCGAAGGCACTGCTGTACTGACTGCTGTATGTGTGTGCTGCACAGGAGAGGGGCTGCACCACAGCGGGGGCACTGCTGTACTGACTGCTGTATGTGTGTGCTGCAGAGGAGAGGAGCTGCACCACAGCGGGGGCACTGCTGTACTGACTGCTGTGTGTGTGTGCTGCACAGGAGAGGAGCTGCAACACAGCGGGGGCACTGCTGTACTGACTGCTGTATGTGTGTGCTGCACAGGAGAGGAGCTGCACCACAGCGGGGGCACTGCTGTACTGACTGCTGTATGTGTGTGCTGCACAGGAGAGGAGCTGCACCACAGCGGAGGCACTGCTGTACTGACTGATGTATGTGTGTGCTGCACAGGAGAGGAGCTGCACCACAGCGGGGGCACTGCTGTACTGACTGCTGTATGTGTGTGCTGCAGAGGAGAGGGGCTGCACCACAGCGGGGGCACTGCTGTACTGACTGCTGTATGTGTGTGCTGCAGAGGAGATGAGCTGCACCACAGCGGGGGCACTGCTGTACTGACTGCTGTATGTGTGTGCTGCAGAGGAGAGGAGCTGCACCACAGCGGGGGCACTGCTGTACTGACTGCTGTATGTGTGTGTGCGGCACAGGAGAGGAGCTGCACCACAGCAGGGCACTGCTGTACTTACTGCTGTATGTGTGTGCTGCACAGGAGAGGAGCTGCACCACAGCGGGGGCACTGCTGTACTGACTGCTGTATGTGTGTGCTGCACAGGAGAGGAGCTGCCCCAGAGCGGGGGCACTGCTGTACTGACTGCTGTATGTGTGTGCTGCACAGGAGAGGAGCTGCACTACAGCGGGGGCACTGCTGTACTGACTGCTGTATGTGTGCTGCACAGGAGAGAAGCTGCACCACAGCGGGGGCACTGCTGTACTGACTGCTGTGTGTGTGTGCTGCACAGGAGAGGAGCTGCACCACAGCGGGGGCACTGCTGTACTAACTGCTGTGCGTTCTGTACAGGAGAGGAGCTGCACAACAGCGGGGGCACTGCTGTACTGACTGCTGTATGTGTGTGCTGCACAGGAGAGGAGCTGCACCACAGCGGAGGCACTGCTGTACTGACTGATGTATGTGTGTGCTGCACAGGAGAGGAGCTGCACCACAGCGGGGGCACTGCTGTACTGACTGCTGTATGTGTGTGCTGCAGAGGAGAGGGGCTGCACCACAGCGGGGGCACTGCTGTACTGACTGCTGTATGTGTGTGCTGCAGAGGAGAGGAGCTGCACAGCAGCGGGGGCACTGCTGTACTGACTGCTGTATGTGTGTGCTGCGCAGGAGAGGAGCTGCACCACAGCGGGGCACTGCTGTACGTGTGTGCTGTACAGGAGAGGAGCTGCACCACAGCGGGGCACTGCTGTACTGACTGCTGTATGTGTGCTGCACAGGAGAGGAGCTGCACCACAGCGGGGCACTGCTGTACTTGTGTGCTGCACAGGAGAGGAGATGCACTACAGCGGGGGCACTGCTGTACTGACTGCTGTATGTGTGCTGCACAGGAGAGGAGCTGCACCACAGCGGGGGCACTGCTGTACTGACTGCTGTATGTGTGTGCTGTACAGGAGAGGAGCTGCACCACAGCGGGGGCACTGCTGTACTGACTGCTGTTTGTGTGTGCTGCACAGGAGAGGAGCTGCACCACAGCGGGGGCGCTGCTGTACTGACTGCTGTATGTGTGTTCTGTACAGGAGAGGAGCTGCACCACAGCGGAGGCACTGCTGTACTGACTGCTGTATGTGTGTGCTGCACAGGAGAGGAGCTGCACCACAGCGGGGGCACTGCTGTACTGACTGCTGTACGTGTGTGCTGCACAGGAGAGGAGCTGCACCACAGCGGGGGCACTGCTGTACTGACTGCTGTATGTGTGTCCTGTACAGGAGAGGAGCTGCACCACAGCGGGGGCACTGCTGTACTGACTGCTGTATGTGTGCTGTACAGGAGAGGAGCTGCACCACAGCGGGGGCACTGCTGTACTGACTGCTGTATGTGTGTGCTGCACAGGAGAGGAGCTGCACCACAGCGGGGGCACTGCTGTACTGACTGCTGTATGTGTGTGCTGTACAGGAGAGGAGCTGCACCACAGCGGAGGCACTGCTGTACTGACTGCTGTATGTGTGTGCTGCACAGGAGAGGAGCTGCACCACAGCGGGGGCACTGCTGTACTGACTGCTGTATGTGTGTGCTGCACAGGAGAGGAGCTGCACCACAGCGGGGGCACTGCTGTACGTGTGTGCTGTACAGGAGAGGAGCTGCACCACAGCGGGGCACTGCTGTACTGACTGCTGTATGTGTGCTGCACAGGAGAGGAGCTGCACCACAGCGGGGCACTGCTGTACTTGTGTGCTGCACAGGAGAGGAGATGCACTACAGCGGGGGCACTGCTGTACTGACTGCTGTATGTGTGCTGCACAGGAGAGGAGCTGCACCACAGCGGGGGCACTGCTGTACTGACTGCTGTATGTGTGTGCTGTACAGGAGAGGAGCTGCACCACAGCGGGGGCACTGCTGTACTGACTGCTGTTTGTGTGTGCTGCACAGGAGAGGAGCTGCACCACAGCGGGGGCGCTGCTGTACTGACTGCTGTATGTGTGTTCTGTACAGGAGAGGAGCTGCACCACAGCGGAGGCACTGCTGTACTGACTGCTGTACGTGTGTGCTGCACAGGAGAGGAGCTGCACCACAGCGGGGGCACTGCTGTACTGACTGCTGTATGTGTGTCCTGTACAGGAGAGGAGCTGCACCACAGCGGGGGCACTGCTGTACTGACTGCTGTATGTGTGCTGTACAGGAGAGGAGCTGCACCACAGCGGGGGCACTGCTGTACTGACTGCTGTATGTGTGTGCTGCACAGGAGAGGAGCTGCACCACAGCGGGGGCACTGCTGTACTGACTGCTGTATGTGTGTGCTGTACAGGAGAGGAGCTGCACCACAGCGGAGGCACTGCTGTACTGACTGCTGTATGTGTGTGCTGCACAGGAGAGGAGCTGCACCACAGCGGGGGCACTGCTGTACTGACTGCTGTATGTGTGTGCTGCACAGGAGAGGAGCTGCACCACAGCGGGGGCACTGCTGTACTGACTGCTGTATGTGTGTGCTGTACAGGAGAGGAGCTGCACCACAGCGGAGGCACTGCTGTACTGAATGCTGTATGTGTGTGCTGCACAGGAGAGGAGCTGCACCACAGCGGGGGCACTGCTGTACTGACTGCTGTATGTGTGTGCTGCACAAGAGAGGAGCTGCACCACAGCGGGGGCACTGCTGTACTGACTGCTGTATGTGTGTGCTGCACAGGAGAGGAGCTGCACCACAGCGGTGGCACTGCTGTACTGACTGCTGTATGTGTGTGCTGCACAGGAGAGGGGCTGCACCACAGCGGAGGCACTGCTGTACTGACTGCTGTATGTGTGTGCTGCACAGGAGAGGAGCTGCACCACAGCGGGGGCACTGCTGTACTGACTGCTGTATGTGTGTGCTGCACAGGAGAGGAGCTGCACCACAGCGGGGGCACTGCTGTACTGACTGCTGTATGTGTGTGCTGTACAGGAGAGGAGCTGCACCACAGCGGGGGCACTGCTGTACTGACTGCTGTATGTGTGTGCTGCACAAGAGAGGAGCTGCACCACAGCGGAGGCACTGCTGTACTGACTGCTGTATGTGTGTGCTGCACAGGAGAGGAGCTGCACCACAGCGGGGGCACTGCTGTACTGAATGCTGTATGTGTGTGCTGCACAGGAGAGGAGCTGCACCACAGCGGGGGCACTGCTGTACTGACTGCTGTATGTGTGTGCTGCACAAGAGAGGAGCTGCACCACAGCGGGGGCACTGCTGTACTGACTGCTGTATGTGTGTGCTGCACGGGAGAGGAGCTGCACCACAGCGGGGGCACTGCTGTACTGACTGCTGTATGTGTGTGCTGCACAAGAGAGGAGCTGCACCACAGCGGGGGCGCTGCTGTACTGACTGCTGTATGTGTGTGCTGCACAGGAGAGGAGCTGCACCACAGCGGGGGCACTGCTGTACTGACTGCTGTATGTGTGTGCTGCACAAGAGAGGAGCTGCACCACAGCGGGGGCACTGCTGTACTGACTGCTGTATGTGTGCTGCACAGGAGAGGAGCTGCACCACAGCGGAGGCACTGCTGTACTGACTGCTGTATGTGTGTGCTGCACAGGAGAGGAGCTGCACCACAGCGGCGGCACTGCTGTACTGACTGCTGTATGTGTGTGCTGTACAGGAGAGGAGCTGCACCACAGCGGGGGCACTGCTGTACTGACTGCTGTATGTGTGCTGTACAGGAGAGGGGCTGCACCACAGCGGGGGCACTGCTGTACTGACTGCTGTATGTGTGTGCTGTACAGGAGAGGAGCTGCAGCACAGCGGTGGCACTGCTGTACTGACTGCTGTATGTGTGCTGTACAGGAGAGGAGCTGCACCACAGCGGAGGCACTGCTGTACTGACTGCTGTATGTGTGTGCTGCACAGGAGAGGAGCTGCACCACAGCGGGGGCACTGCTGTACTGACTGCTGTATGTGTGTGCTGCACAGGAGAGGGGCTGCACCACAGCGGGGGCACTGCTGTACTGACTGCTGTGTGTGTGTGCTGCACAGGAGAGAAGCTGCACCACAGCGGGGGCACTGCTGTACTGACTGCTGTATGTGTGTGCTGCACAGGAGAGGGGCTGCACCACAGCGGGGGCACTGCTGTACTGACTGCTGTATGTGTGTGCTGCAGAGGAGAGGAGCTGCACCACAGCGGGGGCACTGCTGTACTGACTGCTGTGTGTGTGTGTGCTGCACAGGAGAGGAGCTGCACCACAGCGGAGGCACTGCTGTACTGACTGATGTATGTGTGTGCTGCACAGGAGAGGAGCTGCACCACAGCGGGGGCACTGCTGTACTGACTGCTGTATGTGTGTGCTGTACAAGAGAGGAGCTGCACCACAGCGGGGGCACTGCTGTACTGACTGCTGTATGTGTGTGCTGCAGAGGAGAGGAGCTGCACAGCAGCGGGGGCACTGCTGTACTGACTGCTGTATGTGTGCTGCACAGGAGAGGAGCTGCACCACAGCGGGGCACTGCTGTACGTGTGTGCTGTACAGGAGAGGAGCTGCACCACAGCGGGGGCACTGCTGTACTGACTGCTGTATGTGTGTGCTGCACAGGAGAGGAGCTGCACTACAGCGGGGGCACTGCTGTACTGACTGCTGTATGTGTGCTGCACAGGAGAGAAGCTGCACCACAGCGGGGGCACTGCTGTACTGACTGCTGTGTGTGTGTGCTGCACAGGAGAGGAGCTGCACCACAGCGGGGGCACTGCTGTACTAACTGCTGTGCGTTCTGTACAGGAGAGGAGCTGCACAACAGCGGGGGCACTGCTGTACTGACTGCTGTATGTGTGTGCTGCACAGGAGAGGAGCTGCACCACAGCGGAGGCACTGCTGTACTGACTGATGTATGTGTGTGCTGCACAGGAGAGGAGCTGCACCACAGCGGGGGCACTGCTGTACTGACTGCTGTATGTGTGTGCTGCAGAGGAGAGGGGCTGCACCACAGCGGGGGCACTGCTGTACTGACTGCTGTATGTGTGTGCTGCAGAGGAGAGGAGCTGCACAGCAGCGGGGGCACTGCTGTACTGACTGCTGTATGTGTGTGCTGCGCAGGAGAGGAGCTGCCCCACAGCGGGGGCACTGCTGTACTGACTGCTGTATGTGTGCTGCACAGGAGAGGAGCTGCACCACAGCGGGGCACTGCTGTACGTGTGTGCTGTACAGGAGAGGAGCTGCACCACAGCGGGGCACTGCTGTACTGACTGCTGTATGTGTGCTGCACAGGAGAGGAGCTGCACCACAGCGGGGCACTGCTGTACTTGTGTGCTGCACAGGAGAGGAGATGCACTACAGCGGGGGCACTGCTGTACTGACTGCTGTATGTGTGCTGCACAGGAGAGGAGCTGCACCACAGCGGGGGCACTGCTGTACTGACTGCTGTATGTGTGTGCTGTACAGGAGAGGAGCTGCACCACAGCGGGGGCACTGCTGTACTGACTGCTGTTTGTGTGTGCTGCACAGGAGAGGAGCTGCACCACAGCGGGGGCGCTGCTGTACTGACTGCTGTATGTGTGTTCTGTACAGGAGAGGAGCTGCACCACAGCGGAGGCACTGCTGTACTGACTGCTGTATGTGTGTGCTGCGCAGGAGAGGAGCTGCCCCACAGCGGGGGCACTGCTGTACTGACTGCTGTATGTGTGCTGCACAGGAGAGGAGCTGCACCACAGCGGGGCACTGCTGTACGTGTGTGCTGTACAGGAGAGGAGCTGCACCACAGCGGGGCACTGCTGTACTGACTGCTGTATGTGTGCTGCACAGGAGAGGAGCTGCACCACAGCGGGGCACTGCTGTACTTGTGTGCTGCACAGGAGAGGAGATGCACTACAGCGGGGGCACTGCTGTACTGACTGCTGTATGTGTGCTGCACAGGAGAGGAGCTGCACCACAGCGGGGGCACTGCTGTACTGACTGCTGTATGTGTGTGCTGTACAGGAGAGGAGCTGCACCACAGCGGGGGCACTGCTGTACTGACTGCTGTTTGTGTGTGCTGCACAGGAGAGGAGCTGCACCACAGCGGGGGCGCTGCTGTACTGACTGCTGTATGTGTGTTCTGTACAGGAGAGGAGCTGCACCACAGCGGAGGCACTGCTGTACTGACTGCTGTATGTGTGTGCTGCACAGGAGAGGAGCTGCACCACAGCGGGGGCACTGCTGTACTGACTGCTGTTTGTGTGTGCTGCACAGGAGAGGAGCTGCACCACAGCGGGGGCGCTGCTGTACTGACTGCTGTATGTGTGTTCTGTACAGGAGAGGAGCTGCACCACAGCGGGGGCACTGCTGTACTGACTGCTGTATGTGTGTGCTGCACAGGAGAGGAGCTGCACCACAGCGGGGGCACTGCTGTACTGA